>NC_053039.3:559717271-560021830 GCF_002575655.3 Aegilops tauschii subsp. strangulata | reverse complement strand
TACGCCAGGCAAGGCTAATGTAATGGCTGATGCCTTGAGCCGCAAGTCTTACTGCAACCACCTTCAGGTTCACAAAGTTCAGCCCTCGCTTGTTGAGGAATTCAGGAAGCTGAACCTCCATATTGTTCCTCCGGGTGCACTCGCTCCCCCTCCTAAACAATTTGGCAAGGTGAACCTCCACGTTGTTACCCAGGGTTCCCTCAATACCCTAGTTGCTAAACCAGATCTCGAGGACAGCATCAAAAGGCTACAGAAGTATGACTCTGAAGCCTACAAGATTAAGCGCTACCTCGCAGAAGGAAGGCCCTCATTCTTCACCATTTCTGAAGATGGCGCCCTATACTTCAAGGGCCGCCTAGTGGTGCCATGTGCAGAGAAAAACCTGGATATGACACAGGAAGTTATGAAAGAAGCTCATGATACGCCTCTAAGTATCCATCCGGGTAGTACAAAGATGTACCAAGATATCCGCCAGAGATTCTGGTGGACTAATATGAAGCAAGACATTGCTCGTTATGTTGCTGAGTGTGACGTTTGCCGTCGCATCAAAGCAGAACATCAAAGGCCTGCTGGAACTCTGCAACCTATCTCTATTCCTGAATGGAAATGGGACCATGTTGAGATGGACTTCGTCACTGGATTTCCCAAATCGCAGAAAGGTAATGATGCTATTCTTGTCGTCATTGACCGGCTTTCCAAAGTTGCACATTTCCTGGCAGTCAAAGAAACGATCACTGCTAGCCAGTTGGCAACGCTCTATATGTCCAGGATTGTTTCACTCCACGGTATTCCATTGGTTATCAGCTCAGACTGTGGTAGCTTATTCACTTCAAGATTCTGGGCAAGTTTCCAAGAAGTGTCTGTTGGGTTGGCACGAATCGAGACCGGGATTTGTCACTCAGTGTAAACGGAGAGGTATCTCTGGGCCCACTCGGTAGGACATCATCATAATGTGCACAATGTGACCAAGGAGTTGATCATGGGATGATGTGTTACGGAACGAGTAAAGAGACTTGCCGGTAACGAGATTGAACAAGGTATCGGGATACCGACGATCGAATCTCGGGCAAGTACCATACCGGCAGACAAAGGGAATTTTATACGGGATTGATTGAATCCTCGACATCGTGGTTCATCCGATGAGATCATCGAGGAGCATGTGGGAGCCAACATGGGTATCCAGATCCCGCTGTTGGTTATTGACCGGAGAACGTCTCGGTCATGTTTGCATGGTTCCCGAACCCGTAGGGTCTACACAATTAAGGTTCGGTGACGCTATAGGGTTGTAGAGATATTAGTATGCGGTAACCCGAAAGTTGTTCGGAGTCCCTGATGAGATCCCGGACGTCACGAGGAGTTCCGGAATGGTCCAGAGGTAAAGATTTATATATGGGAAGTCTTGTTTTGGTCGCCGGAAAAGTTTCGCGCATTATCGGTATTGTACCGGGAGTGCCGAAAGGGGTCCGGGGGTCCACCAAGGGGTCCACATGCCCCGGGGGGGCCACATGGGCTGTGGGGTATGCGCCTTGGCCTATATGGGTGTAACACCCTGGGAATCATGCTACAGTAACCCCCTGTGATTAAGCTAATCATGTGCTAAACAGGGCTAGATCACATTTGAACCACACCCTTGTCAAGCTCCTAGTTCAAACTTTAAATATAATTAAAGTGGAAAATAAAAGTTTTCAAAAATTCAAACAGAAATGTTCAGTGGGTTCTAAATAATACACTGGTAATTATGGTGGAGAAAACACATTTTTATAAAATGTCTAAATACTTTTAAATGAAATAAAACAGAAAAGGAAATAAACAAAAAAGAGAAAACAGAAAACAAAACAGAAAAAGAAAGCAAAAGGAAAAAGGCCCGCTCCCCCCCACTGGAACCGCGGCCCAAACCCCCCCCCCGGCCCAAGCTGGGCCGCCACCCGCAGCCGCGCCCCGGCCCAGCCCACCCCCCGCCCCGCGTCCCCTTCCTGTTCCCCCGACCGGGTCGGAACAGGGGAGCGTCGCCGCCGAACCCCCTCGCCGGCGGTGAACCCCGCGAGAGGATAAGGGCGCCAGCGGCCCCGCTCCCTCGGGCCTCTCTCCCACTCACCCCGCTCGCTCCCTCGGCCTCTACGCCTCTCCCCCGGGTCCGCGCCGCTCCCCTCTTCCCCACGCCCGACGCGCTCGCCGCCGTTCACCTTGTTCACGTGGCCACCGTGCCCCACTCGCCTCCTCGCCGTGTCGTACGACGTCGCCGCCCTCGACTACACCCCCTCCGCCTCTCCGTCGAAGCTCAGAGCCACTGCAACCGCCTCCCCGAGCTCGCCTTCAACCTCGGACGCCGGCGACCCCCTTCTTCCCCGGCGACGACCTGCTGCTACTAAGCCACCCACGGGCCTTTCTTGCGCCGCGCGGTGAGCTCCTCTACCTCCTCCCCCTCTCCGCTAGCTCGCTCGCGCTCCGTAGCGGCTCCCCCACGAGCGCCCGAACGCGCTGCCGCCTGCGCTCGTCGCCGGCGTGCCTCCGGTGACCAAATGGCCACGGGCCAGCGCCCGTTGCCTTCGCCTCCTAACGCACGACCCACCTAGCCTCTCCGTTCGCTCGCTAGCATGCTGCGTCGCCCTTTCCTCTGGCGTCCGACTCCGGTCGTCCGCCGACGAGCTCGCCGCGCTCGATTCCGGTCACCCCTGCCGCCACAACCACCACCGTTGGACGCGGCGCAGCCGTAGCTTTCGAACGCGACCGAAAAGTCCCTGAACGGTGCCCTGTACGTGGATTCCGGCGAGGTCCCGAGCGCCTCCGCCGTGTTTTCGGTCGCCGACGTTGCTCCGGCGCCGGCCACCGACGTGGCACACCTGGGGCCACCCCCTGGGTCACTGCCAGTGGCCCCCACGGGCCCCAGTTGACTGGGTTGACCCAGTCAACTGCTGACTGGGCAGGCCCAGTCACTGACATGCGGGCCCCGCCGCAAAAATTAAAAAAAGAAAAGAAAAAGAAAATGTTTTATAAATAAAAATAATTAGTTTAGCTAAACACTCACTGACATGTGGGGCCCATCCCTCTAATTATACTGTTAGTTTAGTTTAACTAAATGTTAGACTAACAGAGGCTGACATGTGGGTCCCACTGGACCCACCTGTCTGGTTTGACTGGTCAGCCGACCAGTTGACCTGCTGACGTCAGCATTACCTCATGCTGACGTCATAATTCATTTTTCTGAATATAAATAATTCCAGAAATTCAAATAAACTTTGAAAATTCATATCTTTTAAACCGTAACTCGGATGAAAATGTTTTCTATATGAAAGTTGCTCAGAACGACGAGACGAATCCGAATACGCAGTCCGTTCGTCCACCACACCTCCCTAACCTATCGAACTAGCAACTTTCCCCCTCCGGTCCGTCTGTCCGAAAACGCGAAACATCGGGAATACCTCCCGGGTGTTCCCCCCCTTCACCGGTACCACCTACTGTCGCGTTAGGACACCCCTAGCACCGCTCACTGTCATGTCACGCATCGTCATGCTTATGTTTGCATTGTATTTACTGTTTCTTCCCCCCCTTCTCTCCGGTAGACTACGAGACCGACACTGCTGCTGCCCAGTTCGACTACGGAGTCGACGACCCCTCCTACTTGCCAGAGCAATCAGGCAAGCCCCCCCCCCTTGATCACCAGATATCGCCTACTCTACTCTCTACTACTTGCATTAGTGTAGGGTAGCATGTTACTACTTTCGATATCCTATTCTGATGCATAGCCTATCCTTGCTACTACTGTTGTTACCTTTACCTGCAATCCTATCTGCTTAGTCTAGGATGCTAGATTTCCATCAGTGGCCCTACATTCTTGTCCGTCTGCTGTGCTATACTATCGGGCCGTGATCACCTGGGCGGTGATCACGGGCATATACTTATATACTATATACATGACACATGTGGTGACTAAAGTCGGGTCGGCTCGTAGGAGTACCCGCAAGTGGATCTTTGTGGCGGAGCGACAGGGCAGGTTGAGACCGCCTAGGTAAGAGGTGGGCCTGGCCCTGGTCGGCGTTCGCGGATACTTAACACGCTTAACGAGATCTTGGTATTTGATCTGAGTCTGGCCATTTGGTCTATACGCACTAACCATCTACGTGGGAGTAGTTATGGGTATCCCGACGTCGTGGTATCAGCCGAAGCTCTTTTGACGTCAGCGACTGAGTGGCGCGCGCCGTGTTGGACCGCTTTGACGTAACCGCCGTGATCGTGTGGGTTGCTAGGTCTGCTCGCGGCCGCGTTCGCAACGTGTAGGTGTGCATAGGGCGATGGGCCCAGACCCCTGCGCGCATAGGTTTAGACCGGCGTGCTGACCTCTCTGTTGAGCCTAGGTGGGGCTGCGACGTGTTGATCTTACGAGGCCGGGCATGACCCAGAAAAGTGTGTCCGGCCAATTGGGATCGAGCGTGTTGGGTTATGTGGTGCACCCCTGCAGGGAAGTTTATCTATTCGAATAGCCGTGTCCCTCGGTAAAAGGACGACCCGGAGTTGTACCTTGAGCTTATGACAACTAGAACTGGATACTGAATAAAATACACCCTTCCAAGTGCCAGATACAACCCGGTGATCGCTCTCTAACAGGGTGACGAGGAGGGGACCGCCGGGTAGGATTATGCTATGCGATGCTACTTGGAGGACTTCAATCTACTCTCTTCTACATGCTGCAAGATGGAGATGTCCAGAAGCTTAGTCTTCGACAGGACTAGCTATCCCCCTCTTATTCCGGCATTCTGCAGTTCAGTCCACTGATATGCCTCTTCACACATATACCCATGCATATGTAGTGTAGCTCCTTGCTTGCGAGTACTTTGGATGAGTACTCACGGTTGCTTCTCTCCCTCTTTTTCCCCCTTTCCTTTCTATCTGGTTGTCGCAACCAGATGTTGGAGCCCAGGAGCCAGACGCCACCGTCGACGACGACTCCCACGGCACTGGAGGTGCCTACTACTACGTGTAGGCCGCTGACGACGACCAGGAGTAGTTAGGAGGTCCCAGGCAGGAGGCCTTGCCTTTTCGATCGTTGCTACTTTTGTGCTAGCCTTCTTAAGGCAAACTTGTTTAACTTATGTCTGTACTCAGATATTGTTGCTTCTGCTGACTAGTCTATGATCGAGCACTTGTATTCGAGCCCTCGAGGCCCCTGGCTTGTATTATGATGCTTGTATGACTTATTTATGTTTTAGAGTTGTGTTGTGATATCTTCCCGTGAGTCCCTGATCTTGGTCGTACACATTTGCGTGCATGATTAGTGTACGGTCAAATCGGGGGCGTCACAATGGGCCAAGGGAACCAGCCCCAAGAGGCCCATGCGCCAAGAGATAAGATAAAGGGAGAGGCCTAAAGGGGGAAGGCACCTCCGAGGTGCCTTGGGGAGGATGGACTCCTCCCTGGCCGCACCCTTCCTTGGAGGAAGGGCCAAGGCTGCGCCCCCCCTCTCCCTTGGCCCTATATATAGTGGGGGAGGGAGGGCAGCAATACCTAAGCCCTGGCGCCTCCCTCTCCCTCCCGTGACACATCTCCCTCCTCCCGCAGCACTTGGCGAAGCCCTGTTGGAATCCCGCTACTTCCACCACCACGCCGTCGTGCTGCTGGATCTCCATCAACCTCTCCTCCCCCCTTGCTGGATCAAGGAGGAGGAGACGTCGCTGCTCCGTACGTGTGTTGAACGCGGAGGTGCCGTCCGTTCGGCGCTAGGATCATCGGTGATTTGGATCACGACGAGTACGACTCCATCAACCCCGTTCTCTTGAACGCTTGCGCTCGCGGTCTACAAGGGTATGTAGATGCACTCCTTCCCTCTCGTTGCTAGTAAACTCCATAGATTGATATTGGTGATGCGTAGAAAATTTTGAATTTCTGCTACATAACCCAACAATGGCATCATGATCTAGGTCTATGCGTAGTTTCTATGCACGAGTAGAACACAAAGTAGTTGTGGGCGTCGATTTTGTCAATTTACTTGCCGTTACTAGTCTTATCTTGATTCGGCGGCATCGTGGGATGAAGCGGCCCGGGCCGACCTTACACGTACTCTTACGTGAGACAGGTTCCACCGACTGACATGCACTAGTTGCATAAGGTGGCTAGCGGGTGTCTGTCTCTCCCACTTTACTCGGATCGGATTCGATGAAAAGGGTCCTTATGAAGGGTAAATAGAAATTGGCATATCACGTTGTGGCTTTTGCGTAGGTAAGAAACGTTCTTGCTAGAAACCCATAGCAGCCACGTAAAACATGCAACAACAATTAGAGGACGTCTAACTTGTTTTTGCAGGGTATGCTATGTGATGTGATATGGCCAAAAGGATGTGATGAATGATATATGTGATGTATGAGATTGATCATGTTCTTGTAATAGGAATCACGACTTGCATGTCGATGAGTATGACAACCGGCAGGAGCCATAGGAGTTGTCTTAATTTATTGTATGACCTGCGTGTCAATAAAAAAAACGCCATGTAATTACTTTACTTTATTGCTAACCGTTAGCCATAGTAGTAGAAGTAATAGTTGGCGAGACAACTTCATGAAGACACAATGATGGAGATCATGGTGTCATGCCGGTGACGAAGGTGATCATGCCGCGCCTCGAAGATGGAGATCAAAAGGCGCAAGATGATATTGGCCATATCACGTCACTTTATGATTTGCAAGTGATGTTTATCATGTTTACATCTTATTTGCTTAGAACGACGGTAGCATAAATAAGATGATCCCTCACTAAAATTTCAAGAGACGTGTTCCCCCTAACTGTGCACCGTTGCGAAGGTTCGTTGTTTCGAAGCACCACGTGATGATCGGGTGTGATAGATTCTAATGTTCGAATACAACGGGTGTTGACGAGCCTAGCATGTACAGACATGGCCTCGGAACACATGCGAAACACTTAGGTTGACTTGACGAGCCTAGCATGTACAGACATGGCCTCGGAACACAAGAGACCGAAAGGTCGAACATGAGTCGTATAGTAGATACGATCAACATGGAGATGTTCACCGATGATGACTAGTCCGTCTAACGTGATGATCGAACACGGCCTAGTTTGACTCGGATCATGTATCACTTAGATGACTAGAGGGATGTCCATCTGAGTGGGAGTTCATTAAATAATCAGATGAACTTAATTATCATAAACATAGTCAAAGGTCTTTGCAAATTATGTCATAGCTTACGCTTTAGTTCTACTGTTTAAGATATGTTCCTAGAGAAAATTTAGTTGAAAGTTGGTAGTAGCAATTATGCGGACTGGGTCCGTAAACTGAGGATTGTCCTCATTGCTGCACAGAAGGCTTATGTCCTTAATGCACCGCTCGGTGTGCTGAACCTCAGCGTCGTCTGTAGCTGTTGCGGAACATCTGACATACACGTTTTGATGACTACGTGATAGTTCAGTGCGTAATGCTAACGGTTTAGACTTGTGGCACCAAAGACGTTTTGAAACGTCGCAGAACATATGAGATGTTCCGAAGACTGAAATTGGGATTTCAGACTAGTGCCCACGTCAAGAGGTATGAGACCTCTGACAAGTTTCTTAAGCCTGCAAACTAAGGGAGAAAAGCTCAATCGTTGAGCATGTGCTCAGATTGTCTGAGTGCCACAATCCTTGAATCGGGTGGGAGTTAATCTTCCAGATGAGATAGTGATGGTTCTCCATAGTCACTGCCACCAAGCTATTAGAGCTTCGTGATGAACTATAACATATCAGGGATAGATATGATGATCCTTGAGCTATTCGCGATGTTTGACACCGCAAAAGTAGAAATCAAATAGGAGCATCAATTGTTGATGGTTAATAAAACCACTAGTTTCAAGAAGGGCAAGGGCAAAAGGGATACTTCATGAAATAGCAAATCATTTGCTGCTCTAGTGAAGAATCCCAAGGTTAAACCCAAACCCGAGACTAAGTGCTCCTGTAATGAGGGGAACGGTCACTGAAGCAGGACTACCCTAGATACTTGGTAGATGAGAAGGTAGGCAAGGTCGACAGAAGTATATTGGATATACATTATATGAATGTGTACTTTACTAGTACTCCTAGCAGCACCAGGGTATTAGATACCGGTTCGGTTGCTAAGTGTTAGTAACTCGAAATAAAAGCTGCGGAATAAACGGAGACTAGCTAAAGGTGAGATGACGATATGTGTTGGAAGTGTTTCCAAGGTTGATGTGATCAAGCATCGCATGCTCCCTCTACCATCGAGATTGGTGTTAAACCTAAATAATTGTTATTTGGTGTTTGCGTTGAGCATAATTGGATTATGTTTATCGCAATAGGGTTGTTCATTTAAGGAGAATAATGGTTACTCTGTTTATTTGAATAATACCTTCAATGGTCTTGCACCTAAAATGAATCTCGATCGCAGTGATACACATGTTCGTGCCAAAAGATATAAAATAGTAATGATAGTACCACATACTTGTGGCACTGCCATTTGAGTCATATTGGTATAGAACGCATGAAGAGGCTCCATGTAGATGGATCTTTGGACTCACTCGTTTTGAAAGATTGAGACATGCGAACCATGTCTATTGGTATATATATGCATGAAGAAACTCCATGCAGATGGATCGTTTGGACTCACTTGATTTTGAATCACGTGAGACATGCAAATCATACCACATGGGCAAGATGACTGAAAGGCCTCGTTTTCAGTAAGATGGAACAAGAGAGCAACTTGTTGGAAGTAATACATTTGATGTGTGCAGTCCAATGAGTGCTGAGGCACGCAGTGGATAAAGATATGTTCTTACTTCACAGATGATTTGAGTAGATGCTAAGAATGTTTACTTGATGAAACACAAGTCTGAATTATTGAAAGGTTCAAGTAATTTCAGAGTGAAGTTGAAGATCGTCGTGACAAGAGGATAAAATGTCTATGATATGATCATAGAGATATCTGAGTTACGAGTTTGGAACACAATTAAGACATTGTGGAAAGTGTCTCACAATTAATACCGCCTGTAACACCACAGTGTGATGGTGTGTCCGAACATCATAACTGCACCCTATTGGATATGGTGCATACCATGATGTCTCTTATCGAATTACCACTATCGTTTATGGGTTAGGCATTAGAGACAACCGCATTCACTTTAAAAAGGGCACCACACAATTCCGTTGAGACGACACCATTTAGAGAAACCTAAGTTGTCGTTTCTTAAAAGTTTGGGGCTGCGATGCTGATGTGAAAAAGTTTCAGGCTGATAAGCTCGAACCCAAAGCGGATAAATGCATCTTCATAAGAATACCCAAAACAGTTGGGTATACCTCCTATTTCAGATCTGGAAGCAAAAGTAATTGCTTCTAGAAACGGTTCCTTTCTCGAGGAAAAGTTTCTCTCGAAAGAATTGAGTGGGTGGATGGTGGAGACTTGATGAGGTTGTTGAACCGTCACTTCAACTAGTGTGTAGCAGGGCACAAGAAGTTGTTCCTGTGGCACCTACACCAATTGAAGTGGAAGCTTATGATAGTGATCATGAAACTTCGGATCAAGTCACTACCAAACCTCGTAGGTCGACAAGGATATATACTACTCCTGAGTGGTATGGTAATCCTGTCTTAGATATCATGTTGTTGGACAATACTGAACCTACGAGCTATGGAGAAGCGATGGTGGGCCCATATTCCGACAAATGGTTAGAAGCCATGAAATCCGAGATAGGATCCATGTATCAGAACAAAGCATGGACTTTGGTGAACTTGCCCGATGATCGGCAAGCCATTGAGATAAATGGATCTTTAAGAAGAAGACGGACGTGGACGGTAATGTTACCGTCTATGAAGCTTGACTTGTGGCAAAGAGTATTTTCACAAGTTCAAGGAGTTGACTACGATGAGATTTTCTCATCCGTAGCGATGCTTAAGTCCGTCGGAATCATGTTAGCATTAGCTGCATTTATGAAATCTGGCAGATGGATGTCAAAACAAGTTTCCTTACCAGTTTTCGTAAGGGAAGGTTGTATGTGATACAATCAGAAAGGTTTTGTCGATCCTAAGGATGCTAAAAGGTATGCTAGCTCCAGCGATCCTTCCATGGACTAGAGCAAGCATGTCGGAGTCAGAATATACGCTTTGATGGAGTGATCAAAGTTTTTGGGTTTATACAAAGTTTGTTAGAAACTTGTATTTATAATAAAGTGAGTGGGAGCGCTACAACATTTCTGATAAGTATATGTGAATCCGAAATGATGTAAAATTTCTGGAAAGCATAAAGGGTTGTTTGAAAGGAGTTTTTCAAAGGAAGACCTGGATAAAGCTGCTTACATATTGGGCATCAAGATCTATAGAGATAGATCAAGACGCCTGATGATACTTTCAAAGAACGCACACCTTGACATGATTTTGAAAGAGTTCAAAATAGATCAGCAAAGAAGGAGTTCTTGGCTGTGTTACAAGGTGTGAGTATTGAGTAAGACTCAAGACCTGACCACAGCAGAAGAGAGAGAAAGGACGAAGGTCGTCCCCTATGCTTTAGACGTAGGCTCTACAGTATGCTGTGCTGTGTACCGCACATGAAGTGTGCCTTGCCATGAGTTGGTCAAGGGGTACAATAGTGATCCGGGATTGGATCACATGACAGCGGTCGAACTTATCCTTAGTATCTAGTGGACTAAGGAATTTTCTCGATTATGGAGGTGAAAAGGAGTTCGTCGTAAAGGGTTACGTCGATGCGAACTTTGACACTAATCCGGGTGACTCTGAGTAGTAAACCGGATTCGTATAGTAGAGCATTTATTTGAAATGGCTCCAAGTAGCGCGTGGTAGCATCCACAAGATGACATAGATATTCGTAAAGCACAGACGGATCTGAAAGGTTCAGACTCGTTGACTAATAACCTCTCTCACAAGCATAACATGATCAAACCAGAACTCATTGAGTGTTAATCACATAGTGATGTGAACTAGATTGTTGACTCTAGTAAACTCTTTAGATGTTGGTCACATGGTGATGTGACCTGTGACTGTTAATCACATGGTGATTTGAACTAGATTATTGACTCTAGTGCAAGTGGGAGACTGTTGGAAATATGCCCTAGAGGCAATAATAAATTGGTTATTATTATATTTCCTTGTTCATGATAATCGTTTATTATCCATGCTAGAATTGTATTGAAAGGAAACTCAGATACATGTGTGGATACATAGACAACACCATGTCCCTAGTAAGCCTCTAGTGGACTAGCTCGTTGATCAATAGATGGTTACGGTTTCCTGACCATGGACATTGGATGTCGTTGATAATGGGATCACATCATTAGGAGAATGATGTGATGGACAAGACCCAATCCTAAGCCTAGCACAAGATCGTGTAGTTCGTTTGCTAAGAGCTTTTCTAATGTCAAGTATCATTTCCTTAGACCATGAGATTGTGCAACTCCCGGATACCGTAGGAATGCTTTGGGTGTACCAAACGTCACAACGTAACTGGGTGGCTATAAAGGTGCACTACAGGTATCTCCGAAAGTGTCTGTCGGGTTGGCACGAATCGAGACTGGGATTTGTCACTCCGTGTAAACGGAGAGGTATCTCTGGGCCCACTCGGTAGGACATCATCATAATGTGCACAATGTGACCAAGGAGTTGATCACGGGATGATGTGTTACGGAACGAGTAAAGAGACTTGCCGGTAACGAGATTGAACAAGGTATCGGGATACCGACGATCAAATCTCGGGCAAGTACCATACCGGTAGACAAAGGGAATTGTATACGGGATTGATTGAATCCTCGACATCGTGGTTCATCCGATGAGATCATCGAGGAGCATGTGGGAGCCAACATGGGTATCCAGATCCCGCTGTTGGTTATTGACCGGAGAACGTCTCGGTCATGTCTACATGGTTCCCGAACCCATAGGGTCTACACACTTAAGGTTCGGTGACGCTAGGGTTGTAGAGATATTAGTATGCGGTAACCCGAAAGTTGTTCGGAGTCCCGGATGAGATCCCGGACGTCACGAGGAGTTCCGGAATGGTCCAGAGGTAAAGATTTATATATGGGAAGTCTTGTTTTGGTCGCCGGAAAAGTTTCGCGCATTACCGGTATTGTACCGGGAGTGCCGAAAGGGGTCCGGGGGTCCACCAAGGGGTCCACATGCCCCGGGGGCCACATGGGATGTGGGGTGTGCGCCTTGGCCTATATGGGCTAAGGGAACCAGCCCCAAGAGGCCCATGCGCCAAGAGATAAGATAAAGGGAGAGTCCTAAAGGGGGAAGGCACCTCCGAGGTGCCTTGGGGAGGATGGACTCCTCCCTGGCCGCACCCTTCCTTGGAGGAAGGGCCAAGGCTGCCCCCCCTCTCCCTTGGCCCTATATATAGTGGGGGGGGGAGGGAGGGCAGCAATACCTAAGCCCTGGCGCCTCCCTCTCCCTCCCGTGACACATCTCCCTCCTCCCGCAGTGCTTGGCGAAGCCCTGTTGGAATCCCGCTACTTCCACCACCACGCCGTCGTGCTGCTGGATCTCCATCAACCTCTCCCTCCCCCTTGCTGGATCAAGGAGGAGGAGACGTTGCTGCTCCGTACGTGTGTTGAACGCGGAGGTGCCGTCCGTTCGGCGCTAGGATCATCGGTGATTTGGATCACGACGAGTACGACTCCATCAACCCCGTTCTCTTGAACGCTTCCGCTCGCGATCTACAAGGGTATGTAGATGCACTCCTTCCCTCTCGTTGCTAGTAAACTCCATAGATTGATCTTGGTGATGCGTAGAAAAATTTGAATATCTGCTACGTTACCCAACACTTGTTCCTGATCTTTATGGAATTATTAAGTATATTTAGAAAATACGCTGTAGAACAATGCATGGTTTGAAAAACTAAATTAGTGCAAGGTCACTGTCTGGTTGCACAACACCTTCGCCAACAGATACGTCAAATTAAAACACCATCCAATTCGTCATCTAGACAGGTCATGTCCTAAGGAGCTATTGGAGTGACCCCGCGTCCCCCGCATTGCCCTTCTCTGGCGACACCGGGAAGCCTTAGCCGCCACATAGCTGGAAGGCCCTCCTCCGCCCGCTACTGCTACTCCGGGCCAGCCGGCAAAGCCGCGCCGCGCCCCGTGATGGTGGCGGTAGGGCGGATCCGTCCCTCATGCCAGGATGCTCCAAGTAAAAAACCGCATCTCATGAATAACTGGTGAATGGAAATCAAGACCAGAGCTACTTGTATGCAAAGCTGGACTAGGACTGATAGCAGAGTCTCAATTAGCTTCATGTTGCTAAAGTTGAAATCGAGGGCAACTGGGAGTGATAATTTCGTACTCACCATAGCATTTATCACCTCCAGGGGGGGATCCCCATGTACCTTTTCATCAAACGAGTGTGGTTTGCACTTTCAGTGAGATTTCGATGAATTTCATTAATTTTAGCAGTCGCTGAAATAATTACCTTTCGGCCAAACTATTTCAGAAATTTCAGTAGTACACATGAATTCAAATAATTTTAAAAAATGATTTAAAAAAGTTCCAATATTTAAATGACTTCAGATGAATATTTTAGCCTTTGCCGAAATGCAAACTGAAATCACTGAAATTCACCAAATTTTGGTGATTTCGGTTGTTGCTGAAACTTTTCTGAATTGCACCATAGAAATTCAAAACCTGCTAGTAATGTCGTAGTCAAACAAGGCTAGAAGGGAAAACCCATCTCTGAATTGCACAACAGTACAGGAGTAAGACCGCAAGCTCTTGTAGTTCTGAGGAGTTCTCTGCTCACATATGTGAACAGTAGCAACACGAATTTTATTAGATTGCACCATATCCGATGTTTGGTACGTTCTACCAGAATCAACTTCAAAGTAGTCTCCCAATTGATGATAAGCCTTGGTTGATACAAAATGTTGACACTCACAAGTTTCTGAAGGTTCAGTACTGGGCATCTGTAGTGTCATAGTTCTGAAATTGGTAGGCATTCATATGCCTTCCAGTTGCTGCACCATATAGCAGGAATGAGATTGCGTGGCCTTGTAATTTTCTTGCTCTGCATGGATGTTCAACCCTATCTGGTACTCGATCCGGTGGACCCGAAGATTGGTGCTGTGAACCTAGAAGAAAATAATTGGTGTTGTGAACCGGTGGACCCAAAGATAGGTGTTCTTTATTCTTCGTTGCCGTGACGCAGAAATACCCGTGATGATGTTCTCTGTGTTGTCGACTATGGTCGTGGGAGGCGAGTGTGTCACAACTCACAACTGAGCTGAGCATAGAGGGGTTTGCGTCCTACACGCGGTGAGCATTCGAGCTGTCGTGTCCCTGGAGACGACAGAGACGACACCGTGGGCCACCCCACCCATCACTCGGGTGGAGTTGTAGGAACGAGGACCTCAGCAGTAGAGGGAGTTCTGGTGCCGATGGAGGCCGTTGGCTGCACAGGGGTGAGGTGCTCGACCGCTTGGTGGATGGAGTCGACCGCGGGCTCGAGGTGGACGGCGGTAGTGGTGTCATGGACCTCGTCAACGCTGTCAATGGTGACGACCTGGGTTGAGGACTCTGTCGAACTGGTGACGGGCACCATCGCAATGCAGACCGGCCGGGCTGCATCATGGGTGACGGTGGGGATCTCCTGGGCATGGGTGCTGAAGGAGAAGGAAGGCATTGGGGACGACCTCAGGGACGGTGGTGTCGCTGGAGGAGGTCGCCATCAGAAGCCACGACCACAAAACGCGCCGCCTGCAGGGTGGGATCTCCCATGATGAACTTGGAGAGGAGTGCTTCCTGCTGCTCGAGCTGCCTGTCCCAGACGTCATAGCGCGCCATAGTCTGCGCATAGAGCTTGTCCAGGTAGTCCTTCACCTCAGGATTATGCATGGTGGAGGAAGGTACCAAAAGAAAGAACATGATGCGATTTCTGAACAAAGCATAACACCTTGTCAGAAAATGAAAACCTAAGGGGTTCTACACGAATGTGCTACATCGCATTATTGAAGGCACAAATGGCCAACCAAAGGGCAATAAAACTTGAACAGAACAGGCTCTTCTCATCAACAACAATTCACAAGATAGAGATTACTCAACATCAATAGAGATTACTCAAGACGACATCACACGATTAATTTCTGCCGTTTTGCAAGTTAATGACACAACTATCAAGGAGTAGTAGTTTGTTTACAGCCACATTGACCGCTCCACATTTTAAGGCATCACGAACCAAAGATTGAACATCCAGCATGAGTAACTTGTGTCTGCGTCACAGCAACAAAGAAGGAAGAACAGAACCTGCAGCAAACAACCTCATCAGCGGAGATGATTTTGGATACTCATGAGAGAGGAAATACAGCGAAAACAATATCTGCAAGTTCAAACAGCACTAGGAAAACGGTTTCTACCAGTTAAATTTGTTCTCTCGTCTCTTTGCACATCTCAACAGAGAAAGAACACTGTATTGCCAAGATTATCAGTCATGGGCAACATTTGATTTCTAGTAATACTTTTGGCTCAAGATGAAAAAAGGGCAGCCCCAGTGCATGTAGCTCCCGCTTGCGCAGGGTCTGGGGAAGGGTCCGACCACTTTGGGTTTATTGTACGCAGCCTTTCCCTACATTTCTGCAAGAGGCTGTTTCCAGGACTTGAACCCGTGACCTCATGGTCACAAGGCAGCAGCTTTACCCGTGACCTCATTTCCAGGACTTTTGGCTCAAGATGATGAGTAAAAAAAGTTGAGATTTACTGAACCCACACAATTGGAACATGAGATCATATTCGAAGGATTGAATTGAAACCTTCCCAGTCATTGTGTTTTATCATATGCAAACTCCAGCCCATGACTGATGCAACTATAAAGCAAAAGGATATTGAAAAAACGATATAAAATTTTCTTGCATAATTAACTGCATTGTGGTAGCACATCAGCATAATGAACTATGAACTGTGCAGATCCAGGAGTAAGTGTTTCACAGCTCCAAGAGAAAATATGAATATGATCAAAGTTGGCGATTAAGTAATTTTCTTTACTTTTGCAGAATATCAATCCGTTGACTGCAAAGAAAACAATACACATTGTAAACAAGATGTCATATCACGTCTTTAACCAACAAAGCGTGTCAGCAGATGTAATAGCCACAATCATCTCAACTGCTGCTCAACAGTTCAACCTGATCATTTCGACCACCAAGGGCAATTCCTATGAGAAGAATGAGTCAATAAACTAGTGACAGTTGTGGGCAAGGACAAAATATTAGCTTTTGCTACAAGGAACAACTAACAAATGACATGTATTGCAAAATCTAAATAATTCATAAAGACAGTGCACACCATCTACCTCAAAATGATGGATACAGTGCTCGGTACTTTACCTCACCATGAAGCATTTTTAGAATTGTTTTGGTATGAGCCCATTCGTTATTAGAAGTCCAGCAAAAGACCAGCGCGTTAATTTATATTTAAGCTTTTTATGCACATGAGAGTGAAGGAATACCAGAATGAACACATTTCACTACACTGCAGAACAAAGAATGCGTACTAGATAATTAAGAAACCAAGTAACCACTAACCACTCTAAATCATAAGTTCTCAACATAACACAAAGCTCAAGAATTGAGAAGGCAACATCCATAGTCCAGACATTAGAGTTTAGTTGCTTAAACTGAAAGAGACAATAGTTCAGCATTGACTCGTTGATTGGTTGTTATATATTATGCAACAAAAACAAAAGGTGGGCTATTGGTCACTTTGGTTCCTTAATTTATCAACTCTCATGGGTCAGCAAGATTACATTATCTAATACCAGAACAAGGCAACAAGGACAATACAACTATGAATTGGTGCCAGGATACAACCATATTGTTCCTCAATAGTATGTTTAGTTCTGTAATGGTTATTTTACCGCTCTCGCGTGAATGACTTGTTGGTAAATTGGTGCAACAGTGATAAGAAAAACAAATGAATGAGCAAATCCTACTAGAACAAGAGACAACAGGAGGAGGATGCGGGAATCAATAATCAGTATAGTGCGGAGTATTAAGGTCTCGTTATTTAATAAGCCGTTCCTTAAAAAGAAGTTCCATGAAAACTTGTCATCTGTAATACGACTGTGGCTCCCATATTTGAAAGCATCTAAAAGGCATATGAAAATTTGAATATTAAAGTAAATTAAACTACGCGGCACTACATATAATGGCGATACCTGGAGAGTAGAAACTTGTGTAAGGAAAAATGTATACACAGTTCCTTTGCTCTGTGACCTCCTCGATCTTCATGGACTTGAGATGGATCATGTAGACACTAGGATACACATCAATGAATCTCACATTAGCGTCTTCAGCATAGCCAGCGGGTGCCGGTACTCCCGGCGCAAGGGACTTCTCCAGGTCAATGATCCTGCAACGTGTCCATGATTCCACTCCATGAATCCTAGCTTCCCTTGACCACAAGTGGAGCTTGAACCCATCAACTCCGGCACAACCAAGAAGTCCATCTTCTGTTGGCATGATGATGATAGCTTGCTTGTAGCTATATGGCACCTCCTCAATTAAATCCAATCTATACTTATCCAAATCAAACCCAATGATACCATTGTTGCCCAGTAGCCAGTAGAGCGTGTTTCCAACCAGAGCCGGCGGATTGCCCCCAACTAATGAATTCGGTACATGAATCGAAGTGATCTCACCCCATACGCCGGTCTCGGACGAGTAGACGCAGGTGGAGGTGATGAAATCAACCGGGCTGCTGAACACGAGCACCACCAGGAACGGACACGCATGCTAGTCATTGTGGCCAGCCGCGCAGAGAACCGCCGCATTGTACTCAAGGCTCGTCTGATAGGCCTGCTCGAGCTGCGGCAGGTAGCGTTGGTCGCCGGTCACAAGGTCCCACACGAGGAGCTCCCCGGCGAGACGGCTTTCCAGGAGGGCGTGACCGTGGCGGCAGTCCAGGGCCCACCAGTCGTCGTGGGACATCTTGGCAGCCGTGGAGACCGCGAAGGTGCCGCCGGTGGGGACGAAGAACGGAGGCCCCGGAAAGTTGAAGAAGCCGAGGATAGGAGGCGTGCCCCCGTGGAACTCGCGGAAGCGACGGAGGAAGCTGACATCGTGGACGAGGACACGCCAGTGCTTGGAGACGAGGGAGGCGCGGAAGAGGTAGATCGGCTCAGGAGGGAAGCGCAGGAGGATCTCCAGAAGAAGGTCGTCCGGGGGAAGCGGGAGATGAAGCGGCGGCGGCGGCGGGCCCGGCAAGTCGATGGCGAGCTCGTCCATGTCGCTTGGGAGTTGGGGGAAAAAGGATCATGCAGACAGTTTTTGTTTGATTTTTTATCCCACGTGAGACACAAAGTTTATGTGTTTTTGTGAAATCCACCTTAAAGTTTTACCTTATACTAGAAACAAAAGGTTTCGAACTTATCCAGTCCTCCCCGATCCATCCACTCGAGTCCTAACTCTGTTTGCTATTCTTCGAAAAATCCAAAACTTCACTTTTTTTGTCGACCCTCCTCTTCATTCTGGCCATTGATCCACTGCACTGCTTGCTCGAGGCGGCGGCGCACATAGACATCCTTAGGCTGTTGCTAGAGAAGGAAATCAAGTTACGGGCGAGCCTTTACGCCGTCGGCCCGGCCCTGAGATTTTGGGAGCCCGGGGCAAGACAACACAGAGGGG
Source organism: Aegilops tauschii subsp. strangulata (assembly GCF_002575655.3). Taxonomy (NCBI): domain Eukaryota; kingdom Viridiplantae; phylum Streptophyta; class Magnoliopsida; order Poales; family Poaceae; genus Aegilops; species Aegilops tauschii. The sequence goes on along the minus strand of NC_053039.3, from coordinate 560,003,223 downwards.
CCCTAAATCCACATAATCGGGGGACCGGGGCGGCCGCCACCCTGCCCCCCTCAGGGCCGGCATATGTTTATGTGGATTTAGGGGCCCTATGTGTTGTCTTGCCCCGAGCCCCCAAAATCTCAGGGCCGGCCCTGAGTGATGCCTCCGGCCTCCACATGAACCCGACAAAGTCATCTATGGTGCGGATAAGGTGCATTGACGTCGATCTCAATAACGTGCTCGAAATTTTTAGTGGAAAGATGGTGAACTTCCCCATCGAGTACTTAGGTTTACACATCACCCTCAATAGGACTAGGATTGTGTACCTGGAGTGTTCATCCTTGATAGGATTAGGGCGAGGCTCGTCGGTCCGAAGGGTCGTCTTATGCCGCCGTTTGACGGCGGGTGCTGATTGGTGTGTCCTCTCTGCCATTCCAGCCTTTGTGCTCATACTAATTGCTCAGAAAATAATAATTCAAAGACATCAGCAAGGTACAACTACAATTCCTTTGGGTGCGAGACAACGAGCTCACTGGCACAAGATGCAAAGCAAATTCGCAAACAGTCTCCTCGCGCGGTGGATCGAGGCGTCCTCGGCATCCTCGACCTGCTGCGCTTCAGCCGTGTGTTGCGGTTGCGATGGTTGTGGCTAGCCTAGAAGCACTCTGATATGCACCTAGGTGGGTATTGGCACGCTCTGCGATGGCATGGATCGAGCGGTCTTCGCCTATGCAACTAATGTGACGACTGGCAACAGAGCCACTTCAATATTCTGACACTGCTCGTGTGACGAGCACGTTGGCTCAGGGCGGGGTGGCGCGTTGAGGAAGCGCAGGGGCGGCGCGGTTCTACGCGTGGAGGCGTGTTGCGGGTATCTTACTCGGGACACGGGCGTGTAGTGAGGTCGGGCACGGATCTGCGCGAAGCGGGTGTCCTAAGCATGCGGCGGGGCGCAGGCAACACAAATCTGTTGCGTTGGCGCTGCGGGAAGGGCGCTTTTAGGCACTTCAAGAGGTCGCGCGATGGTGCTTCTGCACGATTGTTTTGGCAGGGCGTGTCAAGGGCCCGGGGCGAGGAGCAAGGACAACTACATGCTGCTGGGGCTCCAGATTTGGTCCCGGCGGGCGCTCTGTGGCATGTGTGGTGCCCGTCGACGCGCCTGTTGTATGGCTGCGGCCCGGAACCATGGTGGGTCCAGGCTTCGGGCAGCATTCCTCTGTTCTTTTGTCGGCATGGTGCTTGGCAGGTCACGACGGCTTGCGCCATGTCCGGTGGTCGTGCACCCGGTCAGCCACTGCTGGGTCTGGCACCTCATGCTGGTTGCCTTTGCTGGTTGCCGGTGATGTTTGACTTTGCTACACTATGGCATAGCTTCGGTGATGTTTGACTTTGCTGGTTGCCGGTGTGATTTTTGTGTGTGTTGGTGTTGATTATGTGCATCCTAACTATGTAGATGCCAGGTGTGTGCTTATTATTTGTGTGTCACTTGATACTTCATTTTGAGCTAATAAAATTCATCCTTTATCGAAAAATATTGAAGGTAGTAAGTGCCATACTGTAGTGCCATCATATTTAGCTTAACGTAACTCGCATGCACACAAGTCATATTGGAAAAGCAAGAACATAGATAGGTCAGGCATCATACTACAGGATCATCTAATTACAATCACAGAACTAGGTACAAATGGACCAGGTCACTCAAAGTTGAACGTGCTTTTCTCAACAACAATATTTCACTGTAATATGTCATGTATATATATACGAGCAATGACAACTACAGGTAAAGGACAGAGGATATATAATTAAGGCTCACGAGATCGACATCAGTGCAGGAAACATATACGTTATGTATACATGACGAACAATATTTCACTGTAATATGTCATGTATACATATATATACGTTATTTGCATCCTATAATATAAATACCAGGCTCACGAGAAGTACAGGAAACATTTATTTTAAAGTCATATTTTTGTCTCAAGATGAGATTATGATCAAGTTGAGATTTATCGAACCCACACGATGGGATCCTGATAGCACATATGGAGGATTAAAAGTGTGAGACCTTCCAGTCATACGTTTTCTCTAATGCAGGCTTCAGGTCGTGATTAATATGCTATATAGCAAAAGTATATAGTGAAGAAACGACATAAAACTGACGGACGATAAATCATAAATTACATCGTTAGCAGGCAGCACATCATCACAATGAAGTGTGCAGATCAAGGAAGAAGTGGTTCACACTTGTCAGTTAGTCAGTTACAAACTTTCAAGAGTGGACAGGGAGATAGCCATCTAAGGCAAGAGAAACAAAAACTAAAGACTTCTCTGTCCAAATATTGTAGTTGAGAAATAATAGGAATAGGGGCCAAATGCGCATGCTGTTTGAGGTTCAAACTGCATCATGTATAGCACTTCAGCATCTTTACCAATGCAAAAAATATTGATCCGTTCAAGTGCAAACATATATGCATGTGTACTAAAAGATAATGTTACATCAGCTCTTCAACTAACAAGACGGGATAATAGATATGACAACACAATTATCTCAAGTGCCGTTCAACAGTTCAGCTTGATCTTCTCCAGCTCCACCGGTGATTCCTGTGAGAAGAATGAGTCGATAAACAAATCAGCAGCAGGCAGACCCGGGAATCAATAATCTGTTGAGTGCAGAGTATGGATGACTAATCAAGTCATCATTCAGTAAGCAGTTATTTCAAAAGAAGTTCCATGAAAACTTCATATGTAATGTACTATGGCTCGTATATGTGAAACCATCTACAAGGCAGATGCAGTTTGGAAGATTAAGTGAACTCCTCCGTTGCAGAAGTAATGGCGGTACCTGGCGTGTAGAAACTTGTGTAAGGAAAAATATGTGTGTAGGGTCCTTTGTCAGAGACTTCCGTAATCTGCATGGACTTGAGACGGATCATGTAGGTGCCAGGATCAACATAAATGAAGATCACATCAGCATCTTCAGCATAGCCAACTGGCTCCACTGGAAGCATACATGCCGCCACTACTTCTGCCGCAAGAAGCTTCTCCAGATCAACAACTCTGCGACGTGTCCATGTTACCGCCCCATCAATGCTAGCTACCCTTGACCAGAAATGAAGACTGAATCCATCAACTCCAGCACAACCAAGTTCATCCTCTGCCGACACGAGGATAGTTTGATAGTAGACATGTGGAACCTTCTCAACTAAATCAAAGCTATGCTTATCCAGATCAAACCCGACGATGTGATGGTTGGCCAAAAGCCAGTAGAGCGTGTTTCCAACCAGAGGCGGCCTCGGCTCTCCCCTAACATATGAATCTGGTATACGAGATGAAGTGATCTCACCCCAGACACCCCAGACACGGGTCTCAGACGAGTAGACGCAGGCGAAGGTGATCAAATCTCTCAACCTAGTGCACACGAGCACCATGCATGAGGAACGGGCGCGAGTGACAGTCATTATGGTCGGCGTGGTCAGCTGCACAGAGAACCACGGCATTGCATTGAAAGTCCCCCGGACAGGGCAGCGTGGGGAGTGGCAGGTAGTGCTCTTCGGTGGTCATGGGGTCCCAGACGAGGAGCGTACTGGATCGTCTGCAGTGCAGCAGGGCGCGGCCGTGGCGGCAGTCGAGGACCGACCTGCCGACGTCGGACATCGTGGGAGTAGAGACCGCGAAGCCGCCGGAGGTAGGGAGGAACAGTGGAGGCCCTCCATGCTTTCTTAAGAATCCGATAACCGGAGGAGTCCCGCCGTGGAAGTCGCGGAAGCGGCGGAGGAAGCCAGCGTCGTGGACCAGGCCGCGCCAGTGCTTGGAGACGAAGGAGGCGCGGAAGAGATAGATCGGCTCCGGCGGGAGGCGCAGGAGTATCTCCAGGAGGAGATCGTCCGGGAGGAGCGGCGCGGCGGCGGCGGCCGCTGGTGAGCTCGTCCGTGAGTCCATGGGTTTTGGGGGTTGGGCGGAAAACGTGTCAGAAAATAATTCGGCCCCGGTTTACACGAGACCCGGGTATATTCCTAAATTAAGTTAGGATTCTGCCCAAGCACCACACGTGGTATTTATACCAATCTCAAAGCATCCTCCCAATAAACATTAATTTATTTATTTTAGTAAATGCTAAGTACAATTCACGATAAATCAGCAAGCTATGCAACAACGCCCCCCCCCCCCCCCCCCCTAACATCTTTTTTTAGAACCCCCCCCCCCTCCCCTTTTTATGTACTCTTATCCTATATATATGAATTCGAATGATATGCAAGCCATTGTGTATTCGCGAAAAATAACATCAGTTTAAATCCAGAATTGACGCTAAAGTTCACCGACGTATTACATAAGTTCTTTTTTTTGCTTTTTTTAATTATTATTTGATGAGGGGTAGATTTGTTTTTTTAGAATCGAGGGGTAGATTTGTTGGTTGGTAGATTGACATGCAAAATACGCGTGTTTACATGAAAAAGGGTTCTCCGCCCATCAAATGTACTCCCTCCGTCTTAAAATAAGTGACTCAAAGTATAAAGTTAGTAGAAAGTTACTTTGAGTCTACTTTGAGTCACTTATTTTACGGGGAGTAATAGTGATGTAATTCCATTGCATATCTATGTAAATACATTCATCCATATCGTAAATCAGGCCAAATCTAGGCCATCCATCGACTCACTCTATCATGCACCATCATGGCAATAAGGTGGGCTCACGAGTGAGAGCAAAGTCCACACTACATCCACTCGGTTTAAGATTCAATTCTCAATTTCAAAACCGTTTGTCACATATTTTGAATTAACCACCTGTTTAGGAATTAACCATACGCCTGATTTTGACTTACTAGAAAAAACAAACCTTCTATCCCATCTCTCACTCTCTTCGCGCTGACTGTTGACCAAGCACTGTCACATCACCTTTTTTTTACCTCTCCTTACATGTGGGCCTACCTAGAAAAAAAACTTCCCTCTCATCTCTCGCTCTCTCCGCGTTGACTATTGTTCCTTTCCTCGCTGCACTCCTCCTCTCCGCTGGAATTCACTAATAGCTCATGCTCACCCGACCTCCAACCTCCTTCATACTCGTGCGGTTGCTCGTCCACCGCCGACCGACCTCCTCCCCACCAGAATCTGCTGAGAGCTCACTGTCACCCGACCTCCCACCCAACCATCCAAGGTTTTGGGCACCGCCTGGAAAACTCGGATACCGAGCGGTATCCGTGTTTCTCGCCGTCCCACGGGAAAGAAGTGTGCCGAGCAAAAATTCTGATTTTTTTTGAATTTAAACGCTCAAGATGTGCTAAAATACTATACCATATCAGTAGTGTAGCCGTTCATGATTGTGTCCTGGTGGTTGTTGGGGAACGTAGTAATTTCAAAAAATTTCCTACGCACACGCAAGATCATGGTGATGCATAACAACGAGAGGGGAGAGTGTTGTCCACGTACCCTCGTAGACCGACAGCGGAAGCGTTATCACAACGCGGTTGATGTAGTCGTACGTCTTCACGATCCGACCGATCAAGTACCGAACGCACGGCACCTCCGAGTTCTACACACGTTCAGCTCGATGACGTCCCTCGAACTCCGATCCAGCCGAGTGTTGAGGGAGAGTTTCGTCAGCACGACGGCGTGGTGACGATGATGATGTTCCACCGACGCAGGGCTTCGCCTAAGCTCCGCAACGGTATTATCGAGGTGTAATTTGGTGGAGGGGGGCACCGCACACGGCTAAGAGATCTCAAGGATCAATTGTTGTGTCTCTGGGGTGCCCCCCTGCCCCCGTATATAAAGGAGCAAGGGGGAGGCAGCCGGCCAAGGGGAGAGGCGCGCCATAGGGGGGAGTCCTACTCCCACCGGGAGTAGGACTCCTCCTTTCCTTGTGGGAGTAGGAGAAGGGAAGGGGGAAGGAGAAAGAAGGAAGGGTGTGCCCCCCTTCCCTAGTCCAATTCGGACCAGACCATGGGGAGGGGTGCGGCCACCTTTTGAGGCCTTTCTCTCCTTTCCCGTATGGCCCATTATGGCCCAATACGAATTCCCGTAACTCTCCGGTACTCCGAAAAATACCCGAATCACTCGAAACCTTTCCGAAGTCCGAATATAGTCGTCCAATATATCGATCTTTACGTCTTGACCATTTCGAGACTCCTCGTCATATCCCCGATCTCATCCGGGACTCCGAACTCCTTCGGTACATCAAAACTCAATAAAATTGTCATCGTAACGTTAAGCGTGCGGACCCTATGGGTTCGAGAACTGTGTAGACATGACCGAGACACGTCTCCGGTCAATAACCAATAGCGGGACCTGGATGCCCATATTGGCTCCCACATATTCTACGAAGATCTTTATCGGTCAGACCGCATAACAACATACGTTGTTCCCTTTGTCACCGGTATGTTACTTGCCCGAGATTTGATCATCGGTATCTCGATACCTAGTTCAATCTCGTTACCGGCAAGTCTCTTTACTCGTCCCGTAACACATCATCCCGCAACTAACTCATTAGTCACAATGCTTGCAAGGCTTATAGTGATGTGCATTACCGAGTGGGCCCAGAGATACCTCTCCGACAATTGGAGTGACAAATCCTAATCTCGAAATACGCCAACCCAACAAGTACCTTTGGAGACACCTGTAGAGCACCTTTATAATCACCCATTTACGTTGTGACGTTTGGTAGCACACAAAGTGTTCCTCCGGTAAACGGGAGTTGCATAATCTCATAGTCATAGGAACATGTATAAGTCATGAAGAAAGCAATAGCAACATACTAAACGATCGAGTGCTAAGCTAACGGAATGGGTCAAGTCAATCACGTCATTCTCCTAATGAGGTGATCTCGTTAATCAAATGACAACTCATGTCTATGGCTAGGAAACATAACCATCTTTGATTAACGAGCTAGTCAAGTAGAGGCATACTAGTGACACTCTGTTTGTCTATGTATTCACACATGTATTATGTTTCCGGTTAATACAATTCTAGCATGAATAATAAACATTTATCATGATATAAGGAAATATATAATACTTTATTATTGCCTCTAGGGCATATTTCCTTCAGTGGTAACTATCTACTCCCCGCATCGAGAGGTAGCACGTTCGATTCATCTTCGTTGTAACCTCTTTTTGTTTATTTTTAGAATATACGTACATGAAAAAATTAAGCACCCAACAATGGGTATACACGACGTAGCACTGAGCTGGTAGCACTCTCCTGGTTGATAGCTGTTCAAGTTTTATCTATATCTAGTTCAAAAATATTGAATTCAATATTCAATTATAAACCCCATCCGAAATTTGTTTCGTATTTCTCGGTAACCGTGGTAACCGAGAATCTCGCCTGCCCACAATAATTTTTTTTGGCAGCACTACGCGTCGGCTAGCAGATCTTTTTAAAAGATCCGCCGCCTCGCGAACCACTAGATTCAACGCCCTCAGATTTAGCTCCTAGTTTTGCAACAAGAATGATGTTGTGCTTCCGATGTTCGGAACAGAGTTCAGTTGCAGAACTTTTGCAACAAAGGTCTTGTTGTAAATTTTTTTTATGCAACAAAGCTAATGTTGCAGAATTTTTTTTGGGCAGTGCTACGCGTTCGCCGGCTGATTTTTTTGTAAGATCGGTCGCGTCGCGAGCCATCGAATCTGCATCATCAAGTGACCGAGCGGCGCTCTCCACCTTTGTAACAAAGTTTAAGTTGCATAATCTTTTTCGAGGAGATTATGTTGCGAAAAATTCTATACCAGGAGTTATGTTTCAGAAAACTTTTGCAACATAGTTATGTTTCAGAAACTTTTGCAACAAAGGTCATGTTGCAGAAAAATCGCCGCACTCACATCGCTGCACCGTCGTGTTCCTCTCTAACATTCCCCATGTTTCAGAAACATGGACGATGTTGCAATCCAAGACTTCATCAATCGGCTCTTTTGCAACAGCAGAGCTCGTAGCATCAGTGGTGGGGGGTAGCCACCATCGTAGCAGGTGCTGGCAGCCGTGGCCTGCTTGCCAGCGTGGTTTCCATCTTGAGGCAACATGTGGTTTCTGGCTGGAGGAGCAATCGTATTGCCATGGCTGGGAGCTTGAGATGGATAGCACGTGCTAGGAGGAAGGATGAGCAGTTGGGGCTTGTGAGGATAAGGATACACTGTTACTTGCTGATGTTTCCAGAAAGAGAGAGGGCATGAGACCAAGAGAGAGCGCCAGGCAGCCATGTGATTGAATCCGATCCAACGGCAACGCATCTGGTGGATGTCTACCATGGATCAACCGCCTGACGGGAAGAGTTTCCCAATTTTTTTCGTCCGGAATCAAAAACCTTGCCACCATCCTCCGTGTTCCCTTGCGGCCACCATACACTGATTCGTGCCAAGCGCCGCCAGCACGCGAGCACGCATGATGAGATTGGGCACGCCACGAGCCACCCGTCGGATGCCCGGATGCTAGCTGTCATACTTACGTTGTCGTGGCCCTCAACAACATAGTCGTTCACCGAATCCCTGCTCTTCTGCCTGACCCACCAGGTTTGTGCCCTCGTACGGCTTCGGTCGGGGTGGTCGGCTCCCAGCGGAGCACGGCGCTGGGCTACGTGTAGGAACAACGGTGGAGCGTGACGCTTAGATCGCACGTTGTCCCTTCTTCCTCTGTTCCACTGGTGCAGTCCCCACCCTCGAAGGAAGAGTAATTGCTGAAAATCACCATATTTATGGCTAGAGTACTCCAAAACGACCACTTCTGCCAAAAGTTTCAAAAAACCACCACTTCTATGGCAAGTGAATAACAAAATACACTAAACGTGCTATGAGCGGCGACTAAGAGCAAAACTGACAGTTATAGCTCACCATTTGGAACCACGTGGCCAGGGCAAACGGCAGAGCCCAGACGACCGTTACTGCCGCTCGTTAAGCTCACTGTGCGCGCAGTAGGCTTTCATTCCCCTCCCTTTCCTTTGTTGCGCGCGAAACCATGGCGACCACTCCCTCCGGTGATATCAAGGGTGGTGAGGATGGCAGATCCAGATCTGGACGGAGTCACGGGCGGAACCTACTAGGTGTAGACTTCGGATCCTCCTCCTCAGAGGACGGCCCGCTCTCGCCATGGTGCAGGCAGAGGGCGTGTGCGGCGGCGGCGTCTGCTACTCCATTTGGATCTAGATCCATTGAAGATGAAGGTGCGGGAGGCCAACTCGATGGGGATGAGCCGTCATCTCCTTGCCATGTAGACAAGGCTTCCGTGGCGGCAGCGCGGGCGCCGTCGGCTGCAGCAGTCCTCCCTACTAATGCCGGCGACAAGACGTACTGTCTCTTTCTTCTACTTTTTTTGTTCTATTGTTTGATTTACGTTCTGAATGTAGTTGAGGTTTAGGTCGATTTAGGGTTTCCTATAGCCTCTGGATTTAGTGGTGATTAGGGTCTGTCTACAGATTACAACCTACAAATTACAAATGACAACCTACAATGTAGTTTTTTTTCATGTACTTTTAATTGTAGTTGCATCTTTAATCTACAAATTTACGGTATATTTACATTGTTAGGATTAAAGTATACTTGTGTTATACAAATTTAGGTATTTACATTGTTAGGATTACAGTCCGGTTGTAGTCTGTATTCTACAAATTTAGGTTATAGTAACATGTACTTTTAATTGCTATTGTAGGTTGACCTATCAGCAGTGGGACATTCATATTGACTTTGAAGGGATTAATTACATCAGGACTAAGTTCTTTTAGAAAAACATAAGATATTACAATCTTATGTCGCTGCTTCTTGACAATGGCTACGGTTTTTCAAACTGCATGTATTACATGAGCAGTGATGGAATAGGATTGGATGGTTTTAAACTGCTGGACAGTCAAAATAAGGTGGATGAAATGCTGAGGCAATACCAGGCCAACAAGAGGATCACATTGGCTATTACTATGGGCAAGAGGCAGCAGGCAATTGTTGTCTCTCCAGCAAAGAAGGGAAAGAGAAAGGCAATAACACTAGTAGAGATATCTGATGGACAATACATCATTGATCCTCCTTTAGTGTTTGTCAGTAAAGAAGGTGTGGCCCATAAGGAATTTGGTGATTATGTTGGTGCAAGTTTTAATGTGTCTTTCTCTTTGATTCGTGAACCGTAGGAGAAGGGAAGGCAGAAGGCAGAAGCCTACATTCCACCTGATGCTACAGCAACAGATGCTGCTCGTAGGGCACCAACTTCTGCTACTAAGTCAGCTAGGTCTGCTTTCACAGCACCAAGGCCTCCAGCTGGAGAAGGTAGTTATTTTGCTGCTCGTACTTCTATATCTACATATACTTCTTCTTTTGCTACAAAAATGAGATCAGTGAGAGGTGGAAGAGTTGGAGGAGTAGCAACAGCTAGAACAGGTACAAGGAAGAAAGCTCAGAAATATGCAAGATTGAAGAGATAGTTCACTGCTAGTGGAAATGTGTGAAATTTGATGTCGTTGAAACTTCTGGGATTGCCACCCATGTATGTGTCGTATGAACAAATGTTTCATTTGAGTCATGTGAAACTGTGTTGTTGGGGATCGTAGCAGAATTTTAAAATTTCCTACGCATCACCAAGATCCATCTATGGAGTATACTAGCAACGAGGGGAAAGGAGTGCATCTACATACCCTTGTAGATCCCGAGCGGAAGCGTTCTAATGAACGGGGTTGCTGGAGTCGTACTCGTCGTGATCCAAATCACCGATGACCGAGTGCCGAACGGACGGCACCTCCGCGTTCAACACACGTACGGAGCAGCGACGTCTCCTCCTTCTTGATCTAGCAAGGGGGAAGGAGAGGTTGATGGAGATCCAGTAGCACGACGGCGTGGTGGTGGATGTAGCGGGGATCTCGGCAGGGCTTCGCCAAGCTTCTGCGAGAGGGAGAGGTGTTGCAGGGGGAGAGGGAGGCGCCAGGGGCTGTGTTGCTGCTGCCCTCCCTCCCCCCCACTATATATAGGCCCCCTGGGGGGAGGGGCGCCGGCCCTGGAACCCATCTACAAGGGGGGGCGGCGGCCAGGGGGGGAAACTCCCCCCCCCCCCCCCCCCCAAGTCAAGTGGGGTGCCCCCCACCCCTAGGGTTTCCAACCCTAGGCGCAGGGGGAGGCCCATGGGGGGGCGCCCCAGCCCACTAGGGGCTGGTTCCCTTCCCACTTCAGCCCATGGGGCCCTCCGCGATAGGTGGCCCCACCCGGTGGACCCCCGGGACCCTTCCGGTGGTCCCGGTACAATACCGATAACCCCCGAAACTTTCCTGGTGGCCGAAACTGGACTTCCTATATATAATTCTTCACCTCCGGACCATTCCGGAACTCCTCGTGACGTCCGGGATCTCATCCGGGACTCCGAACAACTTTCAGGTTTCCGCATACTAATATCTCTACAACCCTAGCGTCACCGAACCTTAAGTGTGTAGACCCTACGGGTTCGAGAGACATGCAGACATGACCGAGACGCCTCTCCGGTCAATAACCAACAGCGGGATCTGGATACCCATGTTGGCTCCCACATGTTCCACGATGATCTCATCGGATGAACCACGATGTCGAGGATTCAATCAATCCCGTATACAATTCCCTTTGTCAATCGGTATGTTACTTGCCCGAGATTCGATCGTGTTGCAAATATGCCCTAGAGGCAATAATAAATGGTTATTATTTTATTTCCTTGTTCATGGTAATTGTCTATTATTCATGCTATAATTGTATTGTCCGGAAATCGTAATACATGTGTGAATACATAGACCACAACGTGTCCCTAGTAAGCCTCTAGTTGACTAGCTCGTTGATCAACAGATAGTCATGGTTTCCTGACTATGGACATTGGATGTCATTGATAACGGGATCACATCATTAGGAGAATGATGTGATGGACAAGACCCAATCCTAAGCATAGCTCAAAGATTGTGTAGTTCGTTTGCTAGAGCTTTTCCAATGTCAAGTATCTTTTCCTTAGACCATGAGATCGTGCAACTCCCGGATACCGTAGGAGTGCTTTGGGTGTGCCAAAAGTCACAACGTAACTGGGTGACTATAAAGGTGCACTACGGGTATCTCCGAAAGTGTCTGTTGGGTTGGCACGGATCGAGACTGGGATTTGTCACTCCGTGTGACGAAGAGGTATCTCTGGGCCCACTCGGTAATGCATCATCATAATGAGCTCAATGTGACTAAGGCGTTAGTCACGGGATCATGCATTGCGGTACGAGTAAAGCGACTTGCCGGTAACGAGATTGAACAAGGTATTGGGATACCGACGATCGAATCTCGGGCAAGTAACATACCGATTGACAAAGGGAATTGCATACGGATTGATTGAATCCTCGACACCGTGGTTCATCCGATGAGATCATCGTGGAACATGTGGGAGCCAACATGGGTATCCAGACCCCGCTGTTGGTTATTGACCGGAGAGGCGTCTCGGTCATGTCTGCATGTCTCCCGAACCCGTAGGGTCTACACACTTAAGGTCCGGTGACGCTAGGGTTGTAGAGATATATGTATGCGGAAACCCGAAAGTTGTTCGGAGTCCCGGATGAGATCCCGGATGTCACGAGAGGCTCCGGAATGGTCCGGAGGTGAAGAACTATATATAGGAAGTCAAGTTTCGGCCACCGGGAAAGTTTCGGGGGTTACCGGTATTGTACCGGGACCACCGGAAGGGTCCCGGGGGTCCACCGGGTGGGGCCACCTATCCCGGAGGGCCCCGTGGGCTGAAAGTGGAAGGGAACCAGCCCTTAGTGGGCTGGGGCGCCCCCATGGGCCTCCCCCCATGCGCCTAGGGTTGGGAACCCTAGGGTGGGGGGACTTCCCCCTTGCCTTGGGGGGCAAGCAACCCCTTTCCACCCCTTGGCCGCCGCCCCCCAACCCTAGATGGGTTTTGGCCGGGCCCCCCTCCCAAGGGGGCCTATATAAAGGGGGGGGAGGGAGGGCAGCAACCTACAGCCTTGGGCGCCTCCCTCCTCCCCTGCAACACCTCTCTCCGTCTCGCAGAAGCTCGGCGAAGCCCTGCCGGAGACCCGCTACATCCACCACCACGCCGTCGTGCTGTTGGATCTCCATCAACCTCTCCTTCCCCCTTGCTGGATCAAGAAGGAGGAGACGTCGCTGCACCATACGTGTGTTGAACGCGGAGGTGCCGTCCGTTCGGCACTCGGTCATCGGTGATTTGGATCACGGCGAGTACGACTCCGTCATCCACGTTCATTGGAACGCTTCCGCTCGCGATCTACAAGGGTATGTAGATGCACTCCTTTCCCCTCGTTGCTAGTACACTCCATAGATGCATCTTGGTGAGCGTAGGAAAATTTTAAAATTATGCTACGATTCCCAACAGTGGCATCATGAGCCAGGCCTATGCGTGGTTACTATGCACGAGTAGAACACAAAGCAGTTGTGGGCGTTGAGTTTGCCAATTCTTCTTGCCGCTACTAGTCTTTTCTTGTTTCGGCGGCATTGTAGGATGAAGCGGCCCGGACCGACCTTACACGTACACTTACGTGAGACAGGTTCCACCGACTGACATGCACTAGATGCATAAGGTGGCTAGCGGGTGTCTGTCTCTCCTACCTTAGTCGGAACGGATTCGATGAAAAGGGTCCTTATGAAGGGTAAATAGAAATTGGCAAATCACGTTGTGGTCATACGTAGGTAAGAAACGTTCTTGCTAGAAACCTACAAACCACGTAAAAACTTGCAACAACAATTAGAGGACGTCTAACTTGTTTTTGCAGCAAGTGCTATGTGATGTGATATGGCCAGAAGATGTGATGAATGATATATGTGATGTATGAGATTGATCATATTCTTGTAATAGGAATCACGACTTGGATGTCGATGAGTATGACAACCGGCAGGAGCCATAGGAGTTGTCTTTATTGTTTTGCATGACCTGCGTGTCATTGAATAACGCCATGTAAATTACTTTACTTTGTTGCTAAACGGGTTAGCCATAGAAGTAGAAGTAATCGTTGGCGTGACGACTTCATGAAGACACAATGATGGAGATCATGATGATGGAGATCATGGTGTCATGCCGGTGACGAAGATGATCATGGTGCCCCGAAGATGGAGATCAAAGGAGCATAATGATATTGGCCATATCATGTCACTATTTGATTGCATGTGATGTTTATCATGTTTTTGCATCTTATTTGCTTAGAACGACGGTAGCAAGTAGGATGATCCCTTATAATAATTTCAAGAAAGTGTTCACCCTAACTATGCACCATTGCGAAGGTTCGTTGTTTCGAAGCACCACGTGATGATCGGGTGTGATAGATTCTAACGTTCGCATACAACGGGTGTTGACGAGCCTAGCATGTACAGACATGGCCTCGGAACACACGCAATACACTTAGGTTGACTTGAGGAGCCTAGCATGTACAGACATGGCCTCAGAACACGGAGGACCGAAAGGTCGAGCATGAATCGTATAGAAGATACGATCAACATGGAGATGTTCACCGATCTTGACTAGTCCGTCTCACGTGATGATCGGACACGGCCTAGTTAACTCAGATCATGTTTCACTTAGATGACTAGAGGGATGTCTATCTGAGTGGGAGTTCATTGAATAATTTGATTATATGAACTTAATTATCATGAACTTAGTCTAAAATCTTTACAATATGTCTTGTAGATCAAATGGCCCACGTTGTCCTCAACTTCAACGCGTTCCTAGAGAAAACCAAGCTGAAAGATGATGGTAGCAACTATACGGACTGGGTCCGGGACCTGAGGATCATCCTCATAGCAGCCAAGAAAGATTATGTCTTAGAAGCACCGCTAGGTGAAGCACCAATCCCAGAGAACCAAGACGTTATGAACGCTTGGCAATCACGTGCTGATGATTACTCCCTCGTTCAGTGCGGCATGCTTTACAGTTTAGAACCGGGGCTCCAAAAGCGTTTTGAGAAGCATGGAGCATATGAGATGTTCGAAGAGCTGAAAATGGTTTTCCAAGCTCATGCCCGGGTCGAGAGATATGAAGTCTCCGACAAGTTCTTCAACTGTAAAATGGAGGAGAATAGTTCCGTTAGTGAGCACATACTCAGAATGTCTGGGTTGCACAACCGCTTGTCTCAGCTGGGAGTTAATCTCCCGGATGACGCGGTCATTGACAGAATCCTTCAGTCGCTTCCACCAAGCTACAAGAGCTTTGTGAAGAACTTCAATATGCAGGGGATGGAAAAGACCATTCCTGAGGTATATTCAATGCTGAAATCAGCGGAAGGGGAGATCAGAAAAGAACATCAAGTGTTGATGGTGAATAAAACCACCAAGTTCAAGAAGGGCAAGGGTAAGAAGAACTTCAAGAAGGACGGCAAGGGAGTTGCCGCGCCCGGTAAACCAGTTACTGGGAAGAAGTCAAAGAATGGACCCAAGCCCGGGACTGAGTGCTTTTATTGCAAGGGAAGTGGTCACTGGAAGCGGAACTGCCCCAAATATTTAGCGGACAAGAAGAAGGCCGGCAACACCCAAGGTATATGTGATATACAAGTAATTGATGTGTACCTTACCAATACTCGTAGTAGCTCCTGGGTATTTGATACCGGTGCGGTTGCTCATATTTGTAACTCAAAGCAGGAACTACGGAATAAACGGAGACTGGCAAAGGATGAGGTGACGATGCGCGTCGGGAATGGTTCCAAGGTCGATGTGATCGCCGTCGGCACGCTACCTCTGCATCTACCCACGGGATTAGTTTTAAACCTCAATAATTGTTATTTAGTGCCAGCTTTGAGCATGAACATTGTATCTGGATCTCGTTTAATTCGAGATGGCTACTCATTTAAATCCGAGAATAATGGTTGTTCTATTTATTTGAGAGATATGTTTTATGGTCATGCCCCGCTGGTCAATGGTTTATTTTGATGAATCTCGAACGTGATGTTACACATGTTCATAGTGTGAATACCAAAAGATGTAAAGTTGATAACGATAGTCCCACATACTTGTGGCACTGCCGCCTTGGTCACATTGGTGTCAAGCGCATGAAGAAGCTCCATGCAGATGGACTTTTGGAGTCTCTTGATTACGAATCATTTGACACGTGTGAACCACGCCTCATGGGTAAGATGACCAAGACTCCGTTCTCCGGAACAATGGAGCGAGCAACCAACTTATTGGAAATCATACATACCGATGTGTGTGGTCCAATGAGTGTTGAGGCTCGCGGAGGATATCGTTATGTTCTCACTCTCATTGATGATTTAAGTAGATATGGGTATGTCTACCTGATGAAACACAAGTCTGAAACCTTTGAAAAGTTCAAGGAATTTCAGAGTGAGGTTGAGAATCAACGTGACAGGAGAATAAAATTCCTACGATGAGATCGTGGTGGAGAATATTTAAGTCACGAGTTTGGTGCACACTTAAGGAAATGTGGAATAGTTTCACACCTCACGCCGCCTGGAACACCTCAGAGAAATGGTGTGTCCGAACGTCGTAATCGCACTCTATTGGATATGGTGCGATCTATGATGTCTCTTACCGATCTACCGCTCTCATTTTGGGGCTATGCTTTAGAGACTGCCGCATTCACTTTAAATAGGGCTCCGTCGAAATCCATTGAGACGACACCGTATGAATTATGGTTTGGGAAGAAACCTAAGCTGTCGTTTCTAAAAGTTTGGGGATGCGATGCTTATGTCAAGAAACTTCAACCTGAAAAGCTCGAACCCAAGTCGGAGAAATGCGTCTTCATAGGATACCCTAAGGAAACTATTGGGTATACCTTCTACCTCAGATCCGAAGGCAAGATTTTCATTGCCAAGAACGGGTCCTTTCTGGAGAAAGAGTTTGTCTCGAAGGAATTGAGTGGGAGGAAAGTGGAACTTGATGAGGTGATAGCCACCCCTTCCGAACCGGAAAGTAGCGCAGCGCGGGAAAATGTTCCTGTGGTGCCTACACCGACTGGGGAGGAAGTTAATGATGATGATCATGAAGCTTCGGATCAAGATACTGAACTTCGTAGGTCTACAAGGACACGTTCCGCACCAGAGTGGTACGGCAACCCTGTCCTGGAAATCATGTTGTTAGACAACGGTGAACCTTCGAACTATGAAGAAGCGATGGCGGGCCCGGATTCCGACAAATGGCTAGAAGCCATGAAATCCGAGATAGAATCCATGTATGAAAACAAAGTATGGACTTTGACTGACTTGCCCGATGAGCGGCGAGCCATAGAAAACAAATGGATCTTTAAGAAGAAGACGGACGCAGATGGTCATGTGACCATCTAGAAAGCTCGACTCGTCGCTAAGGGTTATCGACAAGTTCAAGGGGTTGACTACGATGAGACCTTCTCACCCGTAGCGAAGCTGAAGACCCTCTGAATCATGTTAGCAATTGCCGCATACTATGATTATGAGATATGGCAGATGGACGTCAAAACGGCATTCCTTAACGGCTTCCTTAAGGAAGAGTTGTATATGATGCAGCCGGAAGGTTTTGTCGATCCTAAGAATGCTAACAAAGTGTGCAAGCTCCAGCGCTCAATCTATGGGCTGGTGCAAGCATCTCGGAGTTGGAACATTCGCTTTGATGAGATGATCAAAGCGTTTGGGTTTACACAGACTTATGGAGAAGCCTGTGTTTACAAGAAAGTGAGTGGGAGCTCTGTAGCATTTCTCTTATTATATGTGGATGACATACTATTGATGGGAAATGATATAGAATTCTTGGAAAGTATAAAGGCCTATTTGAATAAGTGTTTTTCAATGAAGGACCTTGGAGAAGCTGCTTATATATTAGGCATCAAGATCTATAGAGATAGATCAAGACGCCTCATTGGTCTTTCACAGAGTACTTACCTTTACAAGATATTGAAGAAGTTCAATATGGATCAATCCAAGAAGGGGTTCTTGCCTGTATTGCAAGGTGTGCAATTGAGCATGGCTCAATGCCCGACCACGGCAGAAGATATAGAAGAGATGAGTGTCATCCCCTATGCCTCGGCCATAGGGTCTATTATGTATGCCATGCTGTGTACCAGACCTGATGTAAACCTTGCCGTAAGTTTGGTGGGAATGTACCAAAGTAATCCCGGCAAGGAACACTGGACAGCGGTCAAGAATATCCTGAAGTACCTGAAGAGGACTAAGGATATGTTTCTCGTTTATGGAGGTGACGAAGAGCTCGTCGTAAAGGGTTACGTCGACGCTAGCTTCGACACAGATCTGGATGACTCGAAGTCACAGACTGGATACGTGTATATTTTGAATGGTGGAGCAGTAAGCTGGTGCAGTTGCAAGCAAAGCGTCGTGGCGGGATCTACATGTGAAGCGGAGTACATGGCAGCCTCGGAGGCAGCACAGGAAGCAGTCTGGATGAAGGAGTTCATTACCGACCTAGGGGTGATTCCCAATGCGTCGGGCCCAATGACTCTCTTCTGTGACAACACTGGAGCTATTGCCCTTGCGAAGGAGCCCAGGTTTCACAGGAAGACCAGGCATATCAAGCGTCGCTTCAACTCCATTCGTGAAAGTGTTCAAAATGGAGACATAGATATTTGCAAAGTACACACGGACCTGAATGTAGCAGATCCGTTGACTAAACCTCTCCCTAGGGCAAAACATGATCAACACCAGGACGCAATGGGTGTTCGATTCATCACAATGTAATTAGATTATTGACTCTAGTGCAAGTGGGAGACTGTTGGAAATATGCCCTAGAGGCAATAATAAATGGTTATTATTATATTTCTTCGTTCATGGTAATTGTCTATTATTCATTCTATAATTGTATTGTCCGGAAATCGTAATACATGTGTGAATACATAGACCACAACATGTCCCTAGTAAGCCTCTAGTTGACTAGCTCGTTGATCAACAGATAGTCATGGTTTCCTGACTATGGACATTGGATGTCATTGATAACGGGATCACATCATTAGGAGAATGATGTGATGGACAAGACCCAATCCTAAGCATAGCTCAAAGATCGTGTAGTTCGTTTGCTAGAGCTTTTCCAATGTCAAGTATCTTTTCCTTAGACCATGAGATCGTGCAACTCCCGGATACCGTAGGAGTGCTTTGGGTGTGCCAAACGTCACAACGTAACTGGGTGACTATAAAGGTGCACTACGGGTATCTCCGAAAGTGTCTGTTGGGTTGGCACGGATCGAGACTGGGATTTGTCACTCCGTGTGACGGAGAGGTATCTCTGGGCCCACTCGGTAATGCATCATCATAATGAGCTCAATGTGACTAAGGCGTTAGTCACGGGATCGTGCATTGCGGTACGAGTAAAGAGACTTGCCGGTAACGAGATTGAACAAGGTATTGGGATACCGACGATCGAATCTCGGGCAAGTAACATACCGATTGACAAAGGGAATTGCATACGGATTGATTGAATCCTCGACACCGTGGTTCATCCGATGAGATCATCATCGAACATGTGGGAGCCAACATGGGTATCCAGATCCCGCTGTTGGTTATTGACCGGAGAGGCGTCTCGGTCATGTCTGCATGTCTCCCGAACCCATAGGGTCTACACACTTAAGGTCCGGTGACGCTAGGGTTGTAGAGATATATGTATGCGGAAACCCAAAAGTTGTTCGGAGTCCCGGATGAGATCCCGGACGTCACGAGAGGCTCCGGAATGGTCCGGAGGTGAAGAACTATATATAGGAAGTCAAGTTTCGGCCACCGGGAAAGTTTCGGGGGTTACCGGTATTGTACCGGGACCACCGGAAGGGTCCCGGGGGTCCACCGGGTGGGGCCACCTTCCCGGAGGGCCCCGTGGGCTGAAAGTGGAAGGGAACCAGCCCTTAGTTGGCTGGGGCGGCCCCATGGGCCTTCCCCCATGCGCCTAGGGTTGGGAACCCTAGGGTGGGGGGACTTCCCCCTTGCCTTGGGGGGCAAGCAACCCCTTTCCACCCCTTGGCCGCCGCCCCCCAGCCCTAGATGGGTTTTGGCCGGCCCCCCTCCCAAGGGGGCCTATATAAAGGGGGGGGGAGGGAGGGCAGCAACCTACAGCCTTGGGCGCCTCCCTCGTCCCCTGCAACACCTCTCTCCGTCTCGCAGAAGCTCGGCGAAGCCCTGCCGGAGACCCGCTACATCCACCACCACGCCGTCGTGCTGTTGGATCTCCATCAACCTCTCCTTCCCCCTTGCTGGATCAAGAAGGAGGAGACGTCGCTGCACCGTACGTGTGTTGAACGCGGAGGTGCCGTCCGTTCGGCACTCGGTCATCGGTGATTTGGATCACGGCGAGTACGACTCCGTCATCCACGTTCATTGGAATGCTTCCGCTCGCGATCTACAAGGGTATGTAGATGCACTCCTTTCCCCTCGTTGCTAGTACACTCCATAGATGCATCTTGGTGAGTGTAGGAAAATTTTAAAATTATGCTACGATTCCCAACAGATCGTCGGTATCCCAATACCTTGTTCAATCTCGTTACCGGCAAGTCTCTTTACTCGTACCGTAATGCATGATCCCGTGGCTAAATCCTTAGTCACATTGAGCTCATTATGATGATGTATTACCGAGTGCGCCCAGAGATACCTCTCCGTCATACGGAGTGAAAAATCCCGGTCTCGATCCGTGCCAACTCAACAGACACTTTCGGAGATACCCGTAGTGTACCTTTATAGTCACCCAGTTACGTTGTGACGTTTGGCACACCCAAAGCACTCCTACGGTATCCGGGAGTTGCACGGTCTCATGGTCTAACGAAAAGATACTTGACATTGGAAAAGCTCTAGCAAACGAACTACGCGATCTTTTATGCTATGCTTAGGATTGGGTCTTGTCCATCACATCATTCTCCTAATGATGTGATCCCGTTATCAATGACATCCAATGTCCATAGTCAGGAAACCATGACTATCTGTTGATCAACGAGCTAGTCAACTAGAGGCTTACTAGGGACACGTTGTGGTCTATGTATTCACACATGTATTACGATTTCCGGATAACACAATTATAGCATGAACAATAGACAATTATCATGAACAAAGAAATATAATAATAACCATTTATTATTGCCTCTAGGGCATATTTCCAACAGTCTCCCACTTGCACTAGAGTCAATAATCTAGTTACATTTTGATGAATCGAACACCCATAGCGTTCTGGTGTTGATCATGTTTTGCTCTAGGGAGAGGTTTAGTCAACGGATCTGCTAAATTCAGGTCCGTATGTACTTTACAAATATCTATGTCTCCATTCTGAACACTTTCACGAATGGAGTTGAAGCGACTCTTGATATGCCTGGTCTTCCTGTGAAACCTGGGCTCCTTGGCAAGGGCAATAGCTCCAGTGTTGTCACAGAAGAGAGTCATCGGGCCCGACGCATTGGGAATCACCCCTAGGTCGGTAATGAACTCCTTCATCCAGATTGCTTCTTGCGCTGCCTCTGAGGCTGCCATGTACTCCGCTTCACATGTAGATCCCGCCACGACGCTTTGCTTGCAACTGCACCAGCTTACTGCCCCTCCATTCAAAATATACACGTATCCGGTTTGTGACTTCGAGTCATCCAGATCTGTGTCAAAGCTAGCATCGACGTAACCCTTTACGACGAGCTCTTCGTCACCTCCATAAACGAGAAACATATCCTTAGTCCTCTTTAGGTACTTCAGGATATTCTTGACCGCTGTCCAGTGTTCCATGCCGGGATTACTTTGGTACCTTCCTACCAAACTTACGGCAAGGTTTACATCAGGTCTGGTACACAGCATGGCATACATAATAGACCCTATGGCCGAGGCATAGGGGATGACACTCATCTTTTCTCTATCTTCTGCCGTGGTCGGGCATTGAGCCGTGCTCAATTGAACACCTTGCAATACAGGCAAGAACCCCTTCTTGGACTGATCCATATTGAACTTCTTCAATATCTTGTCAAGGTACGTACTCTGTGAAAGACCAATGAGGCATCTTGATCTATCTCTATAGATCTTGATGCCTAATATATAAGCAGCTTCTCCAAGGTCCTTCATTGAAAAACACTTATTCAAATAGGCCTTTATACTTTCCAAGAATTCTATATCATTTCCCATCAATAGTATGTCATCCACATATAATAAGAGAAATGTTACAGAGCTCCCACTCACTTTCTTGTAAACATAGGCTTCTCCATAAGTCTGTGTAAACCCAAACGCTTTGATCATCTCATCAAAATGAATGCTCCAACTTCGAGATGCTTGCACCAGCCCATAGATTGAGCGCTGGAGCTTGCATACTTTGTTAGCATGCTTAGGATCGACAAAACCTTCCGGCTGCATCATATACAATTCTTCCTTAAGGAAGCCGTTAAGGAATGCCGTTTTGACATCCATTTGCCATATCTCATAATCATAGAATGCGGCAATTGCTAACATGATTCGGACGGACTTCAGCTTCGCTACGGGTGAGAAAGTCTCATCGTAGTCAACCCCTTGAACTTGTCGATAACCCTTAGCGACAAGTCGAGCCTTATAGATGGTCACATTACCATCCGCGTCTGTCTTCTTCTTAAAGATCCATTTATTTTCTATGGCTCGCCGATCATCGGGCAAGTCAGTCAAAGTCCATACTTCGTTTTCGTACATGGATCCTATCTCGGATTTCATGGCTTCTAGCCATTTGTCGGAATCCGGGCCCGCCATCGCTTCTTCATAGTTCGAAGGTTCACCGTTGTCTAACAACATGATTTCCAGGACAGGGTTGCCGTACCACTCTGGTGCGGAACGTGTCCTTGTGGACCTACGAAGTTCAGCAGTAACTTGATCTGAAGCTTCATGATCATCATCATTAACTTCCTCCCCAGTCGGTGTAGGCACCACAGGAACATCTTCTCGCGCTGCGCTACTTTCCGGTTCGGAAGGGGTGACTATCACCTCATCAAGTTCCACTTTCCTCCCACTCAATTCTTTCGAGCGAAACTCTTTCTCCAGAAAGGACCCGTTCTTGGCAACAAAGATCTTGCCTTCGGATCTGAGGTAGAAGGTATATATACCCAATGGTTTCCTTAGGGTATCCTATGAAGACGCATTTTTCCGACTTGGGTTCGACCTTTTGAAGTTTCTTGACATAAGCATCGCATCCCCAAACTTTTAGAAACGACAGCTTAGGTTTCTTCCCAAACCATAATTCATACGGTGTCGTCTCAACGGATTTCGACGGAGACCTATTTAAAGTGAATGCGGCAGTCTCTAAAGCATAGCCCCAAAATGACAGCGGTAGATCGGTAAGAGACATCATAGATCGCACCATATCCAATAGAGTGCGATTACGGTGTTCGGACACACCATTTCGCTGAGGTGTTCCAGGCGGCGTGAGTTGTGAAACAATTCCACATTTCCTTAAGTGCGTATCAAATTCGTGACTTAAATATTCTCCACCACGATCTGATCGTAAGAACTTTATTTTCCTGTCACGTTGATTCTCAACCTCACTCTGAAATTCCTTGAACTTTTCAAAGGTTTCAGACTTGTGTTTCATTAGGTAGACATAACCATATCTACTTAAGTCATCAGTGAGAGTGAGAACATAACGATATCCTCCGCGAGCCTCAACACTCATTGGACCGCACACATCAGTATGTATGATTTCCAATAAGTTGGTTGCTCGCTCCATTGTTCTGGAGAACGGAGTCTTGGTCATCTTACCCATGAGGCATGGTTCGCACGTGTCAAATGATTCGTAATCAAGAGACTCCAAAAGTCCATCTGCATGGAGCTTCTTCATGCGTTTGACACCAATGTGACCAAGGCGGCAGTGCCACAAGTATGTGGGACTATCGTTATCAACGTTACATCTTTTGGTATTCACACTATGAATATGTGTAACATCACGTTCGAGATTCATCAAGAATAAACCATTGACCAGCGGGGCATGACCATAAAACATATCTCTCATATAAATAGAACAACCATTATTCTCGGATTTAAATGAGTAGCCATGTCGAATTAAACGAGATCCAGATACAATGTTCATGCTCAAAGCTGGCACTAAATAACAATTATTGAGGTTTAAAACTAATCCCGTAGGTAAATGCAGAGTTAGCGTGCCGACAGCGATCACATCGACCTTGGAACCATTCCCGACGCGCATCGTCACCTCGTCCTTTGCCAGTCTCCGCTTATTCCGCAGTTCCTGTTTTGAGTTACAAATATGAGCAACCGCACCGGTATCAAATACCCAGGAGCTACTACGAGTACTGGTAAGGTACACATCAATTACATGTATATCACATATACCTTTGGTGTTGCCGGCCTTCTTGTCCGCTAAGTATTTGGGGCAGTTCCGCTTCCAGGGACCACTTCCCTTGCAATAAAAGCACTCAGTCTCAGGCTTGGGTCCATTCTTCGACTTCTTCCCGGCAACTGGCTTACCGGGCGCGGCAACTCCCTTGCCGTCCTTCTTGAAGTTCTTCTTACCCTTGCCTTTCTTGAACTTAGTGGTTTTATTCACCATCAACACTTGATGTTCCTTTCTGATCTCCACCTCCGCTGATTTCAGCATTGAATATACCTCAGGAATGGTCTTTTCCATCCCCTGCATATTGAAGTTCATCACAAAGCTCTTGTAGCTCGGTGGAAGCGACTGAAGGATTCTGTCAATGACCGCGTCATCCGGGAGATTAACTCCTAGCTGAGACAAGCGGTTGTGTAACCCAGACATTCTGAGTATGTGCTCACTAACAGAACTATTTTCCTCCATTTTACAACTGAAGAACTTGTCGGAGACTTCATATCTCTCGACCCGGGCATGAGCTTGGAAAACCATTTTCAGCTCTTCGAACATCTCATATGCTCCATGTTTCTCAAAACGCTTTTGGAGCCCCGGTTCTAAACTGTAAAGCATGCCGCACTGAACGAGGGAGTAATCATCAGCACGTGATTGCCAAGCGTTCATAACGTCTTGGTTCTCTGGGATGGGTGCTTCACCTAGCGGTGCTTCTAGGACATAATCTTTCTTGGCAGCTATGAGGATGATCCTCAGGTTCCGGACCCAGTCCGTGTAGTTGCTGCCATCATCTTTCAGCTTGGTTTTCTCTAGGAACGCGTTGAAGTTGAGGACAACGTGGGCCATTTGATCTACAAGACATATTGTAAAGATTTTAGACTAAGTTCATGATAATTAAGTTCATCTAATCAAATTATTCAATGAACTCCCACTCAGATAGACATTCCTCTAGTCATCTAAGTGAAACATGATCCGAGTTAACTAGGCCGTGTCCGATCATCACGTGAGACGGACTAGTCAAGATCGGTGAACATCTCCATGTTGACCGTATCTTCTATACGACTCATGCTCGACCTTTCGGTCTTCTGTGTTCCGAGGCCATGCCTGTACGTGCTAGGCTCGTCAAGTCAACCTAAGTGTATTGCGTGTGTTCCGAGGCCATGTCTGTACATGCTAGGCTCGTCAACACCCGTTGTATGCGAACGTTAGAATCTATCACACCCGATCATCACGTGGTGCTTCGAAACAACGAACCTTCGCAACGGTGCACAGTTAGGGGGAACACTTTCTTGAAATTATTATAAGGGATCATCTTACTTACTACCGTCGTTCTAAGCAAATAAGATGCAAAACATGATAAACATCACATGCAATCAAATAGTGACATGATATGGCCAATATCATTTTGCTCCTTTGATCTCCATCTTCGGGGCGCCATGATCATCTTCGTCACCGGCATGACACCATGATCTCCATCATTGTGTCTTCATGAAGTTGTCACGCCAACGATTACTTCTACTTCTATGGCTAACGCGTTTAGCAATAAAGTAAAGTAATTTACATGACGTTATTCAATGACTCGCAGGTCATACAAAAAATAAAGACAACTCCTATGGCTCCTGCCGGTTGTCATACTCATCGACATGCAAGTCGTGATTCCTATTACAAGAATATGATCAATCTCATACATCACATATATCATTCATCACATCTTCTGGCCATATCACATCACAAGGCACATGCTGCAAAAACAAGTTAGACGTCCTCCAATTGTTGTTGCAAGTTTTTTTATGTGGCTTGTATAGGTTTCTAGCAAGAACGTTTCTTACCTACGTAAAACCACAACGTGATATGCCAATTTCTATTTACCCTTCATAAGGACCCTTTTCATCGAATCCGTTCCGACTAAAGTGGGAGAGACAGACACCCGCTAGCCACCTTATGCAACTAGTGCATGTCAGTCGGTGGAACCTGTCTCACGTAAGCGTACGTGTAAGGTCGGTCCGGGCCGCTTCATCCCACAATACCGCCAAAACAAGATAAGACTAGTAGTGGCAAGAAAAATTGACAACATCTACGCCCACAACTGCTTTGTGTTCTACTCATGCATAGTAACTACGCATAGGCCTGGCTCTGATACCACTGTTGGGGATCGTAGCAGAATTTTAAAATTTCCTACGCATCACCAAGATCCATCTATGGAGTATACTAGCAACGAGGAGAAAGGAGTGCATCTACATACCCTTGTAGATCGCGAGCGGAAGCGTTCTAATGAACGGGGTTGATGGAGTCGTACTCGTCGTGATCCAAATCACCGATGACCGAGTGCCGAACGGACGACACCTCCGCGTTCAACACACGTACGGAGCAGCGACGTCTCCTCCTTCTTGATCCAGCAAGGGGGGAGGAGAGTTTGATGGAGATCCAGCAGCACGACGGCGTGGTGGTGGATGTAGCGGGGATCTCGGCAGGGCTTTGCCAAGCTTCTGCGAGAGGGAGAGGTGTTGCAGGGGGAGAGGGAGGCGCCAGGGGCTGTGTTGCTGCTGCCCTCCCTCCCCCCACTATATATAGGCCCCCTGGGGGGAGGGGCGCCGGCCCTGGAACCCATCTACAAGGGGGGGCGGCGGCCAGGGGTGGAAACTTCCCCCCCAAGTCAAGTGGGGTGCCCCCACCCCTAGGGTTTCCAACCCTAGGCGCAGGGGGAGGCCCATGGGGGCGCGCCCCAGCCCACTAGGGGCTGGTTCCCTTCCCACTTCAGCCCATGGAGCCCTCCGGGATAGGTGGCCCCACCCGGTGGACCCCCGGGACCCTTCCGGTGGTCCCGGTACAATACCGATAACCCCCGAAACTTTCCCGCTGGCCAAAACTAGACATCCTATATATAATTCTTCACCTCCGGACCATTCCGGAACTCCTCGTGACGTCCGGGATCTCATCCGGGACTCCGAACAACTTTCAGGTTTCCGCATACTAATATCTCTACAACCCTAGCGTCACCGAACCTTAAGTGTGTAGACCCTACGGGTCCGGGAGACATGCAGACATGACCGAGACGCCTCTCCGGTCAATAACCAACAACGGGATCTGGATACCCATGTTGGCTCCCACATGTTCCACGATGATCTCATCGGATGAACCACGATGTCGAGGATTCAATCAATCCCGTATACAATTCCCTTTGTCAATCGGTATGTTACTTGCCCGAGATTCGATCGTCGGTATCCCAATACCTTGTTCAATCTCGTTACCGGCAAGTCTCTTTACTCGTACCGTAATGCATGATCCCGTGGCTAACTCCTTAGTCACATTGAGCTCATTATGATGATGCATTACCGAGTGGGCCCGGAGATACCTCTCCGTCATACGGAGTGACAAATCCCAGTCTCGATCCCTGCCAACTCAACAGACACTTTCGGAGATTCCCGTAGTGTACCTTTATAGTCACCCAGTTACGTTGTCACGTTTGGCACACCCAAAGCACTCCTACGGTATCCGGGAGTTGCACGATCTCATGGTCTAAGGAAAAGATACTTGACATTGGAAAAGCTCAAGCAAACGAACTACACGATCTTTTATGCTATGCTTAGGATTGGGTCTTGTCCATCACATCATTCTCCTAATGATGTGATCCCGTTATCAATGACATCCAATGCCCATAGTCAGGAAACCATGACTATCTGTTGATCAACGAGCTAGTCAACTAGAGGCTTACTAGGGACATGTTGTGGTCTATGTATTCACACATGTATTACGATTTCCGGATAACACAATTATAGCTTGAACAATAGACAATTATCATGAACAAAGAAATATAATAATAACCATTTATTATTGCCTCTAGGGCATATTTCCAACATGTGTTCCATTTGAGTACTGTCAACCTATGTGGAATTTTGAGTCATGTGAACCTTTGTTCCATCTGACGCCTATGAACCTATGTGAACATGTGTTTCATTTGATTCTGTGAACATGTGTGTCATTTGTGTTATAGCCTATATGTTGTCATTTTTTAGCCATACAAACCCTACCCCAAAATTGGGGTCATCGACCCCTCGACAACAACCCAACCTACCCTACCCTAAAATAGTAGTCATTGATCCCTTGATAACTATCCAAACCTACCATACCCTAAAATAGTGGTCGTCGACCCCTCGACAACTAACCAACCTACCCTACACTAAAACAGTGGTCATCGAACCCTCGACAACCACCCAACCTACCCTACCCTAAAATAGTGGTCATCGACCCCTCGATAACAACCCAGCCTACCCTACCCTAAAATAATGGTCATCGAACCCTCAACAACAACCCAACCCTACCCTAAAATAGTGGTCATCGACCCCTCGACAACAACCCAACCTACCCTACCCTAAAATAGTGGTCATCGAACCCTCTACGTACTACAACCCAACCTACTGTTGGGGAACATAGTATTTCAAAAAATTTGCCTACGATCACGCAAGATCTATCTAGGAGAAGCATAGCAACGAGCGGGGAGAGTGTGTCCATGTACCCTCGTAGACCGAAAGCAGAAGCATTTAGTAACACGGTTGATTGATACGTCCATTTTGCATCATGCTTTTATATCGATATTTATTGCATTATGGTTGTTATTACACGTTATGTCACAATACTTACTCTCTTATTTTACAAGGTTTACATGAAGAGGGAGAATGCCGGTAGCTGGAATTCTTGGCTGGAAAAGGAGCAAATATTAGAGACCTATTCTGCACAACTCCAAAAGTCCTGAAACTTCACGGAGGCACGTTTTGGAATTAATAAAAAAATACTGGCGAAAGAATCCACCAGAGGGGGCCCACACCCTGGCCACGAGGGTGGGGGCGCGCCCTACCCCCCTAGGCGCGCCACCCTGCCTCGTGGGCCCCCTGGTAGGCGTCCGGTGCCCATCTTCTGGTATATGAAGTCTTTTACCGTGGAAAAAGTAATAAGCAAGTTTTCGGGACGAAACACCGCCGCGACGAGGCGGAACCTTGGCGGAACCAATCTAGGGCTCTGGCGAAGCTGTTCTGCCGGGGAAACATCCCTCCCGAAGGGGGAAATCATCACCATCGTCATCACCAACGATCCTCTCATCGGGAGGGGGTCAATCTCCATCAACATCTTCACCAGCACCATCTCCTCTAAAACCCTAGTTCATCTCTTGTATCCAATCTTTGTCCCAAAACCTCAGATTGGTACCCGTGGGTTGCTAGTAGTGTTGATTACTCCTTGTAGTTGATGCTAGTTGGTTTATTTGGTGGAAGATCATATGTTCAGATCCTTAATGCATATTAATACCCCTCTGATTATGAACATGAATATGATTTGTGAGTAGTTACGTTTGTTCCTGAGAACATGGGAGAAGTCTTGCTATAAGTAGTCATGTGAATTTGGTATTCATTCGATATTTTGATGAGATGTATGTTGTCTTTCCTCTAGTGGTGTTATGTGAACGTCGACTACATGACACTTCACCATTATTTGGGCCTAGAGGAAGGCATTGGGAAGTAATAAGTAGATGATGGGTTGCTAGAGTGACAGAAGCTTAAACCCTATTTTATGACTTGCTTCGTCAGGGGCTGATTTGGATCCATATGTTTCATGCTATGGTTAGGTTTACCTTGATACTTCTTTTGTAGTTGCGGATGCTTGCAATAGGGGTTAATCATAAGTGGGATGCTTGTTTAAGAAAGGGCAGTACCCAAGCACCGGTCCACCCACATACCAAATTATCAAAGTAACAAACGCGAATCATATGAGCGTGATGAAAACTAGCTTGACGATAATTCCAATGTTTCCTCGGGAGCGTTTTCCTTCATATAAGAGTTTGTCGAGGCTTGTCCTTTGCTACAAAAAGTATTGGGCCATCTTGCTGCACCTTATTTACTTTCATTACTTGTTACCCGTTACAAATTACCTTATCACAAAACTATCTGTTACCGATAATTTCAGTCCTTGCAGAGAATACCTTATTGAAAACCGCTTGTCATTTCCTTCTGCTCCTCGTTGGGTTTGACACACTTACTTATCGAAGGGACTACGATAGATCCCCTATAATTGTGGGTCATCAAGACTCTTTTCTAGCGCCGTTGCCGGGAAGTGAAGCGCCTTTGGTAAGTGGAATTTGGTAAGGAAAAATTTATATAGTGTGCTGAAATTTACTGTCACTTGTTACTATGGAACATAATCCTTTGAGGGTCTTGTTCGGGGTATCTTCACCCTGACCAGTAGAGCAAAGAGTTGGTCCTCAACCTAATGAACCTACTGAAAATGTTTACTTTGAAATTCCTTCGGGTATGATAGAGAAACTGCTAGCTAATCCTTTCACAGGTGATGGAACATTACATCCCGATTTGCAGCTAATCTATGTGGATGAAGTTTGTGGATTATTTAAGCTTGTAGGTATGCCCGAGGATGTTATCAAGAAGAAGGTCTTCCCTTTATCTTTGAAGGGAAAGGCATTGACATGGTTTAGGCTATGTGATGATATGGGATCATGGAACTACAACCGATTGAAATTGGAATTTCATCAGAAGTTTTATCCTATGCATCTTGTTCATCGTGATCGCAATTATATATATAATTTTTGGCCTCGCGAAGGAGAAAGCATCGCTCAAGCTTGAGGGAGGTTTAAGTCAATGTTATATTCATGCCCCAATCATGAGCTCTCAAGAGAAATTATTATTCAAAAATTTTATGCTCGGCTTTCTCTCAATAATCGCTCCATGTTCGATACTTCTTGTACTGGTTCTTTTATGATGAAGACTATTGAATTCAAATGGTATTTACTGGAAAGAATTAAACGCAACTCTGAAGATTGGGATCTCGACGAAGGTAAGGAGTCAGGTATAACACCTAAGTTTGATTGTGTTTAATCTTTTACGGACACTGATGTTTTCCGTGAATTTAGCACTAAATATGGACTTGACTCTGAGATAGTAGCTTCTTTCTGTGAATCATTTGCTACTCATGTTGATCTCCCTAAGGAGGTGGTTCAAATATAATCCTCCCGTTGAAGTAAAAGTAGTTGCACCTATTAAAGTTGAAGAAAATACTATGAGTTATAATGTTGATCCTATTGTTCCCACCGCGCTTATATAGAGAAACCACCTTTCCCTGTTAGAATAAAGGATCATACTAAAGCTTCAACTGTGGTTCGTAAGAGTAATACTAGAACACCTACACCCCCTAAGCAAATTAAAGTTGAACCTAGTATTGCTATGGTTAAGGATCTCTTGGCTAATAATATTGATGGGCATGTTATTTACTTCTGTGATGAAGCTGCTAGAATTGCTAGACCAGATTCTAAGAATAAACATAGACCTGTTGTAGGGATGCCTGTTATTTCTGTCAAAATAGGAGGTGATTGCTATCATGGCTTATGTGATATGGGTGCTAGTGCAAGTGCAATACATCATTCCTTATACAAAGATATTATGCATGATATTGCGTCTGCTGAGATAGAGGAAATTGATGTTACAATTAAGCTTGCCAATAGAGATACTATTTCACCAGTTGGGATTGTTAGAGATGTTGAAGTCTTGTGTGGGAAAGTGAAATATCCTGCTGACTTTCTTGTTCTTGGTTCACCACAAGATAGCTTTTGTCCCATCATATTTGGTAGACCCTTCTTGAATACTGTTAATGCTAGGATAGATTGCAAAAAGGATGTTGTTACTATTGGTTTGGGGGATATGTCTCATGAGTTTAATTTTGCTAAATTTCATAGAAAACCCCATGATAAAGAATTACCTAGCAAAGATGAAATTATTGTTCTTGCTCCTATTGCCGTGCCTCATAATGATCCTTTAGAACAATATTTGCTAGACCATGAAAATGATATGTTTATGAATGAAAGAAGGGAAATAGATGAAGTATTCTTTAAACAGGGACCTATTTTGAAACACAACTTGCCTGTTGAAATCCTAGGGGATCCTCCTCCACCCAAGGGTGATCCCGTGTTTGAGCTTAAACCATTACCTGATACTCTTAATTATGCTTATCTTGATGAAAAGAAGATATATCCTGTTATTATTAGTGCTTACCTTTCAGAGCATGAAGAAAAGAAATTATTGAAAACTCTGAAGAAGCACAGCGCTGCTATTGGATATACTCTTGATGATCTTAAGGGCATTAGTCCCACTCTATGCCAACACAAAGTAAAATTGGAGAAAGACGCTAAACCGGTTGTTGATCACCAACGACGGTTAAATCCTAAGATGAAAGAAGTGGTAACAAAAGAAATACTAAAGCTTCTGGAGGCAGGTATAATTTATCCCATTGCTGATAGTCAGTGGGTAAGTCCTGTCCATTGTGTCCCTAAGAAGGGAGGTGTTACTGTTGTTCCTAATGATAAAGATGAATTGATCCCACAAAGAATTGTTACAGGTTATAGAATGGTAATTGATTTCCGCAAATTAAATAAAGCTACTAAAAAGGATCATTACCCTTTACCTTTTATTGATCAAATGCTAGAAAGATTATCTAAACACACACATTTTTTCTTTCTAGATGGCTATTCTGGTTTCTCTCCAATACCTGTGTCAAAAGAGGATCAGGAAAAGACCACTTTTACTTGCCCTTTCGGTACATTTGCTTATAGACGTATGCCTTTTGGTTATGTAATGCACCTGCTACCTTTCAAAGATGTATGACTGTTATATTCTTTGTCTTTTTTGAGAAGATTGTTGACGTTTTCATGGATGCTTTCTCCGTATATGGAACTTTTTTTTGTTGATTGCTTAAGCAACCTTGATCGAGTTTTGCAGAGATGTGAAGAAACTAATCTTGTCTTGAATTGGGAGAAGTGCCACTTTATGGTTAATGAAGGTTTTGTCTTGGGGCATAAAATTTCTGAAAGAGGTATTGAAGTTGATAAAGCTAAAGTTGATGCTATTGAAAAGATGCCATGTCCCAAGGACATTAAAGGTATAAGAAGTTTCCTTGGTCATGCCGGTTTTTATAGGAGGTTCATTAAAGACTTCTCAAAAATCTCTAGGCCTCTGACTAATCTCTTACAAAAAGATGTTCCTTTTGTCTTTGATGATGATTGTGTAGAAGCATTTGAAATAATTAAGAAACCTTGATTTCTGCACCTATTGTTCACCCACCTGATTGGAATTTACCCTTTGAAATTATGTGTGATGCTAGTGATTATGCTGTAGGTGCTGTTCTAGGACAAAGAGTTGATAAGAAATTAAATGTTATCCAATATGCTAGTAAAACTTTAGACAGTGCCCAGAGAAATTATGCTACCACTGAAAAAGAATTTTTAGCAGTTGTATTTGCTTGTGATAAATTCAGACCATATATTGTTGATTCTAAAGTAACTTTTCACACTGATCATGCTAGTATTAAATACCTTATGGAAAAGAAAGATAATAAACCTAGACTCATTAGATGGGTTCTCCTACTACAAGAATTTGATTTGCATATTATTGATAGAAAGGGAGCTGAGAACCCCGTTGCGGACAACTTGTCTAGGTTAGAGAATGTTCTTGATGACCCACTAAACATTGATGATAACTTTCCTGATGAAATTAGCTGTCATAAATGCTTCTCGTACTGCTCCATGGTATGCTGATTATGCTAATTACATTGTCGCTAAATTTATACCACCTAGTTTCACATACCAGCAAAAGAAAAAGTTTTTCTATGATTTAAGACATTACTTCTGGGATGACCCACACCTTTATAAAGAAGGAGTAGATGGTGTTATTAGACGTTGTATACCTGAGCATGAACAGGAATAGATCCTACGCAAGTGTCACTTCGAGGCTTATGGAGGACACCATGCTGGAGATAGAACTGCGCACAAGGTATTGCAATCCGGTTTTTATTGGCCTACTCTCTTCAAAGATGCCCGTAAGTTTGTCTTGTATTGTGATGAATGTCAAATAATCGGTAATAGTAGACGTCAAGAAATGCCTATGAACTATTCAGTTGTTATTGAACCATTTGATGTTTGGGGCTTTGATTATATGGGACCGTTTCCTTCCTCTAACGGGTATACACATATTTTAGTTGCTGTTGATTACGTTACTAAGTGGGTAGAAGCTATTCCAACTAGTAGTGTTGATCATAACACCTCTATTAAGATGCTTAAAGAAGTTATTTTTCCGAGGTGGAGTCCGTAGATATTTAATGACTGATGGTTGTTCACATTTTATTCATGGTGCTTTTCGTAAAATGCTTGCTAAGTATGATGTTAATCATAGAATTGCATCCCCGTATCACCCGCAGTCTAGTGGTCAAGTAGAACTTAGTAATAGAGAGCTCAAATTAATTTTGCAAAAGACTGTTAATAGAACTAGAAAGAATAGGTCCAAGAAACTTGATGATCCATTGTGGGCATATAAAACTGCATATAAAATCCTATGGGTATGTCTCCGTATAAAATGGTTTATGGGAAAGCATGTCACTTACCTCTCGAACTAGAACATAAGGCATATTGGGCCATTAAAGAGCTCAATTATCATCTCAAACTTGCTGGTGAGAAGAGGTTATTTGACATAAGCTCACTTGATGAATGGAGAACCCAGGTCTATGAGAATGCCAAACTATTTAAAGAAAAGGTTAAAAGATGGCATGACGAAAGAATACAAAAGCGTGAGTTTAATGTAGGTGATTATGTGTTGCTATTCAACTCTCGTTTAAGTTTTTTTGCAGGAAAACTTCTCTCTAAATGGGAAGGTCCTTACGTTATCGAGGAGGTATATCGTTCCGGTGCCATAAAAATCAACAACTTCGAAGGCACAAATCCGAAGGTGGTGAACGGTCAAAGAATCAAACATTATATCTCAGGTAATCCCATAAATGTTGAAACCAATGTTATTGAAACCGTAACCCGGAGGAATATATAAGGGACACTTTCCAGAATGCTTTAGACTCCGAAAAGGAATATGTATGTGGTACGGTAATTAAACCGACTCCAAAACAGTTCTAATGGCAATTTTTCTCCTTTTTGGAATATTTAAAAAAATTAGGAAAATAAGAAGTAGTCTGGGAAGGACACGAGGCGTCCACGAGGGTGGAGGGCGCGCCCCCTGCCTCGTGGGAACCTCGTGTGCCCTCCGGACTCCGTTTTCTTGCACGATACTTCTTTTGGTCGGTAAAAATTCATTATATAATCTCCCGAAGGTTTTGACCACCGTACCACGCAAATATCTTCTGTTTTGGTTTCGAGCTGTCTTTCTGATAGATCTAGATCACCATGACGTGTTCGAACGCACCCAAGGACAAGTTTTTCGAGAAGTCATCAACCCCTACCTCGCGGAGGTGCTGCAACACCCTCAAACCATTGAGATGCATGTGGGGGTGCTGCACATCCGCGATCTTGAGGGACCCAGGAGGACCGGAAGCGTGGAGACAAGACTCGAAGCAATGGACCAACAAGTTTTCAAGTGTCAGGGGATGGTGGAACGCGCACTCAACGCCAACCACATGATGATCGCGGAGTTCACCAACAACCACAAGCTGGATGCCAAGAACATTGGGGAGACCATCTTCAAGCTTGACGAGAAAATCGAGCATTTCCAAGCCCAGATCTATGACCTGCAAAACCAAAACTGTGAGTATGAACATAGATTCAAGAGGATGAGTTTGGCTGCAAATTTAAGGATCCCGGAGACTCGATCATCCTTCTATGATGGTGAGCCTATGCCTTGGAAGATGGACGACAAGCCTACATCATCAACAACTCCATCATCACCACCCCCGAGGAAAGAGATATAATCACATGGGTATGAGCACTCCCCTTGGAAACTGCCAAGCTTGGGGGAGGTGCCCCAGTATTGTATCACCATCACACTCCTATCTTTACCGTTTTTCTTAGTTCGATCCTTTTATTAATATCTTGATCTAGTAGAATAAAATTTTAGTATGATTTAGTTTTGAGCTTTGCTTTATGATCCTTCTATGTAATCGAGTCCGTGAGCTATATATAATAAAGATTAGTGTTGAGTCAAGGGCTTGATTATCTTGCTATGATCTTGAGGGAATGAAAGAGAAGAAAAAGAGTAAAAAGAATAAAGAGATCATATTGATCTTATGGAGAGTAGTGACTTCACATATAAAGAGTATGATGAATAAAAGTTGTTGAGAGTTGACAAACATAGTTTTGGTCATTGTTGCAATTAATAGGAAGTAATAAAGAAAGAGAGGTTTTCACATATAAATATACTATCTTGGACATCTTTTATGATTGTGAGCACTCATTAAAATATGACATGCTAAAGAGTTGATGTTGGACAAGGAAGACAACGTAATGGGTTATGTTTTCTTATATCCGAAATAAAGTATATTGTTATGGATCATCCAACATGTTGAGCTTGCCTTTCCCTCTCATGCTAGCCAAATTGTTTGCACTAAGTAGAGATACTACTTGTGCTTCCAAATATCCTTAAACCTGGTTTTTCCATGAGAGTCCACCATACCTACCTATGGATTGAGTAAGATCCTTCAAGTAAGTTGTCATTGTTGTATGAAATAAAAATTGCTCTCTAAATATGTATGATTTATTAGTGTGGAGAAAATAAGCTTTATACGATCTTGTGATATGGAAGCAATAAAAGCGACGGACTGCATAATAAAGGTCCATATCAGAAGTGGCAATATAAAGTGACGTTCTTTTGTATTAAGATTTCGTGCATCCAACCATAAAAGGACATGACAACCTCTTCTTCCCTCAGCGAAGGGCCTATCTTTTACTTTTGTCTTATACCTTATGCAAGAGTCATGGTGATCTTCACCTTTCCTTTTTACATTTTATCCTTTGGCAAGCACATTGTGTGGGAAAGATCCTGATATATATATCCAATTGGATGTAAGTTAGCATGAATTATTATTGTTGACATTATCCTTGAGGTAAAAGGTTGGGAGGCAACACTATAAGCCCTATCTTTCTCTGTGTCCGATTAAAACTCCATACAGATAAGTATTGCGTGAGTGTTAGTAATTATGAAAGACTAAATGATGGTTGAGTATGTGGACTTGCTGAAAAGCTCTTATATTGACACTTTCCGATGTTATGATAAATTGCAATTGCTTCAATGACCGAGATTATAGTTTGTTGGTTCTCAATGAAGTTTCTGATTCATACCTTACATTGTGAATAGATTGTTACTTTAGCATAAGAAACCATATGAAAATATATATATATATATATATATATATATATATATATATATATATATATATGGTGCTGTTATAAGAATGATCATGATGCCCTCATGTCCGTATTTTATTTTATCGACACCTCTATCTGTAAACATGAGGACATATTTTTCATTATCGGCTTCTGCTTGAGGACAAGCGAGGCCTAAGCTTGGGGGAGTTGATACGTCCATTTTGCATCATGCTTTTATATCGATATTTATTGCATTATGGGCTGTTATTACACGTTATGTCACAATACTTATGCCTTTACTCTCTTATTTTACACGGTTTACATGAAGAGGGAGAATGCCGGCAGCTGGAATTCTGGGCTCGAAAAGGAGCAAATATTAGAGACCTATTCTGCACAACTCCAAAAGTCCTGAAACTTCACGGAGGCACGTTTTGGAATTAAAAAAATACTGGCGAAAGAATCCACCAGAGGGGGCCCACACCCTGGCCACGAAGGTGGGGGTGCTACCTCTTGAGCACTGCGTTGGTTTTCCCTTGAAGAAGAAAGGGTGATGCAGTAAAGCAGCGTAAGTATTTCCCTCAGTTTTTGAGAACCAAGGTATCAATCCAGTAGGAGGCCACGCACGAGTCCCTCGCACCTACACAAACAAATAAATCCTCGCAACCAACGCGATAAGGGGTTGTCAATCCCTACACGGTCACTTACGAGAGTGAGATCTGATAGATATGATAGGATAATATTTTTGGTATTTTTATGATAAAGATGCAAAGTAAAATAGAAAGCAATAAAAATAACTAAGTGTTGAAAGATTAATATGATGGAAAATAGACCCGGGGGCCATAGGTTTCACTAGTGGCTTCTCTCAAGAGCATAAGTATTTACGGTGGGTGAACAAATTACTGTTGAGCAATTAACAGAATTGAGCATAGTTATGAGAATATCTAGGTATGATCATGTATATAGGCATCACGTCCGAGACAAGTAGACCGACTCCTGCCTGCATCTACTACTATTACTCCACACATCGACCGCTATCCAGCATGCATCTAGAGTATTATGTTCATAAAAACAGAGTAACGCTTTAAGCAAGATGACATGATGTAGAGGGATAAACTCATGCAATATGATATAAACCCCATCTTGTTATCCTCGATGGAAACAATACAATACATGCCTTGCTGCCCCTACTGTCACTGGGAAAGGACACCGCAAGATTGAACCCAAAGCTAAGCACTTCTCCCATTGCAAGAAAGATCAATCTAGTAGGCCAAACCAAACTGATAATTCGAAGAGACTTGCAAAGATAACCAATCATACATAAAAGAATTCAGAGAAGATTCAAATATTGTTCATAGATAAACTTGATCATAAACCCACAATTCATCGGTCTCAACAAACACACCGCAAAAGAAGATTACATCGAATAGATCTCCACGAGAGAGGGGGAGAACATTGTATTGAGATTCAAAAAGAGAGAAGAAGCCATCTAGCTAATAACTATGGACCTGAAGGTCTGAGGTAAACTACTCACACATCATCGGAGAGGCTATGGTGTTGATGTAGAAGCCCTCCGTGATCGATGCCCCCTCCGGCGGAGCTCGAGAACAGGCCCCAAGATGGGATCTCACGGGTATAGAAGGTTGCGGCGGTGGAATTAGGTTTTTAGCTCCGTATATGGTAGTTTGGGGGTACGTAGGTATATATAGGAGGAAGGAGTACGTCGGTGGAGCAACAGGGGGCCCACGAGGGTGGAGGGTGCGCCTGGGGGGGGGGTAGGCGCGCCCCCTACCTCGTGGCCTCCTGTTTGATGTCTTGACATAGGGTCCAAGTCCTCTGGATCACGTTCGTTCCGAAAATCACGTTCCCGAAGGTTTCATTCCGTTTGGACTCCGTTTAATATTCTTTTTCCGCGAAACTCTGAAATAGGCAAAAAACAACAATTCTGGGCTGGGCCTCCGGTTAATAATTAGTCCCAAAAATAATATAAAAGTGTATAATAAAGCCCAATATTGTCCAAAACAGAATATAATATAGCATGGAACAATAAAAAATTATAGATACGTTGGAGACGTATCAAGCATCCCCGAGCTTAATTCCTGCTCGTCCTGGAGTAGGTAAATGATAAAAACAGGATTTTTGATGTGGAATGCTACTTGGCATAATTTCAATATAATTCTTCTTATTGTGGCATGAATGTTCAGATTTGATATGATTCAAGATAAAAGTTTAATGTTGACATAAAAACAATAATACTTCAGGCATACTAACTAAGCAATTATGTCTTATCAAAATAACATAACCAAAGCAAGTTATCCCTACAAAATCATATAGTCTGGCTATGCTCCATCTTCCCCACACAAAATATTCATATCATGTACGACCCCGGTTTTGGCCAAGCAATTGGTTCATACTTTTAACGCGCTTCAGCCTTTTCAACTCTTACGCAATACATGAGCGCAAGCCATGGATATAGCACTATGGTGGAATAAGGTATAATGGTAGGGGTTATGTGGGAAGACAAAAAAGGAGAAAGTCTCGCATCAACGAGGCTAATCAACAGGCTAGGGAGATGCCCATCAATTGATGTTTATGCGTGGAGTAGGGATTGCCATGCAACGGATGCACTAGAGCTATAAGCGTATGAAAGCTCAAAAAGGAAACTAAGTGGGTGTGCATCCAACTTGCTTGCTCACGAAGACCTCGGGCATTTGAGGAAGCCCATCATTGGAATATACAAGCCAGGTTCTATAATGAAATTTCCCACTAGTATATGAAAGTGACAAAATGAGAGACTCTCTATTATGAAGATCACGGTGCTACTTTGAAGCACAAGTGTGGTAAAAGGATAGTAACATTGTCCCTACTCTCTTTTTCTCTCATTTTTTTATTTGGGCCTTTTCTCTTTTTTTATGGCCTCTTTTTTTTAGTCTGGAGTCTCATCCCGACTTGTGGGGGAATCATAGTCTCCATCGTCCTTTCCTCACTTGGGACAATGCTCTAATAATGATGATCATCACACTTTTATTTACTTACAACTCATGAATTACAACTCAATACTTAGAACAAAATATGACTCTATATGAATGCCTCCGGCGGTGTACCGGGATATGCAATGAATCAAGAGCGACATGTATGAAAGAATTATGAACGGTGGCTTTGCCACAAATACAATCTCAGCTACATGATCATGCAAAGCAATATGACAATAATGGAGCGTGTCATGATAAATGAAATGGTGGAAAGTTGCATGGCAATATATCTCGGAATGGCTATGGAAATGCCATGATAGGTAGGTATGGTGGATGTTTTGAGGAAGATATAAGGAGGTTTATGTGTGATAGAGCATATCATATCACGAGGTTTGGATGTACCGGCGAAGTTTGCACCAACTCTCAAGGTGAGAAAGGGCAATGTGCGGTACCGAAGAGGCTAGAAAATTGCGGAAAGGTAAGTGTGCGTATAATCCATGGACTCACATTAGTCATAAAGAACTCATATACTTATTGCAAAAATTTAATAGCCCTCAAAGCAAAGTACTACTACGCATGCTCCTAGGGGAAGGGTTGGTAGGAGTTAACCATCGCGCGATCCCGACCGCCACACAAAGGAAGACAATCAACAAATTACTTCATGCTCCGACTTCGTTACATAACGGTTCACCATACGTGCATGCTACGGGAATCACAAAATCCATCACATGTATTTTTCAATTCCACAATTACTCAACTAGCACAACCATGATATTACTACCTTTATATCTCAAAACAATTATCAAGCATCAAATTTCTTATGATATTAATTAAAGAAAATTGCCATGATATTTTAAGACTCCCAAAATAATATAAGTGAAGCATGAGAGATCAATAGTTTCTATAAAACAAATCCACCACCGTGCTCTAAAAGATATAAGTGAAGCACTAGAGCAAAAACTATATAGCTCAAAAAGTATAAGTGAAGCACATAGGCTATTCTAATAAATTCTGAATCAAGTGTGACTCTCTCAAAAGGTGTGTACAGCAAGGATGATTGTGGTAAACTAACAAATGAAGACTCAAATAATACAAGACGCTCCAAGCAAAACACATATCATGTGGTGAATAAAAATATAGCTCCAAGTAAAGTTACCGATGGAAGTAGACGAAAGAGGGGATGCCTTCCGAGGAATCCCCAAGCTTTGGCTTTTAGGTGTCTTTAGATTACCTCGGGGTGCCATGGGCATCCCCAAGCTCAGGCTCTTGCCACTCCTTGTTCCATAATCCATCAAATCTTTCACCCAAAACTTGAAAACTTCACAACACAAAACTCAGCAGAAAATCTCGTAAGCTCCATTAGCGAAAGAAAACAAAAGACCACTTCAAGGTACTGTAATGAACTCATTCTTTATTTATATTGGTGTTAAACCTACTGTATTCCAACTTCTATATGGTTTATAAACTATTTTACTAGCCATAGATTCATCAAAATAAGCAAACAACACACGAAAAACAGAATCTGTCAAAAACAGAACAGTCTGTAGTAATCTGTAACTAACGCAAACTTCTGGAAGTCCAAAAATTCAGCCAAAATAGGAAGACCTAGACAATTTGTTTATTGATCAGCAGAAATTGGAATAAATATTTTATCACGTTCTGGTTATTTTTAACAATTATTTTCGTGAACAGAAAGTTTCTGGAATTTACAGCAAGATCAAATAACTATCATCCAAGAAGATCCTATAGGTTCACAAACACTAATTAAAACATAAAAACACATCTAACCAGAGGCTAGATCAAATATTTATTCCTAAACAGAAGCAAAAAGCAAAACTAAAAATAAAATTGGGTTGCCTCCCAACAAGCGCTATCGGTTAACGCCCCTAGCTAGGCATAAAAGCAAGGATAGATCTAGGTAGTGCCATAATAATAAGATAGATCATTAAAACTCATTTCATACTCTCTACGTTCTGCAGCAAGTTTTCTTTGTGGCAAGCAAAAGTAATCAAAAGGGC
Source organism: Aegilops tauschii subsp. strangulata (assembly GCF_002575655.3). Lineage (NCBI taxonomy): Eukaryota > Viridiplantae > Streptophyta > Magnoliopsida > Poales > Poaceae > Aegilops > Aegilops tauschii. The sequence goes on along the minus strand of NC_053039.3, from coordinate 559,960,974 downwards.
TAAATTTAATGGGACAAAAATCCCCAAGATCAACCTTAGGAGGTATAGGTTCCTCCTTCGGCCCTTCATATTGCACAACCAAGTCATCATTATACGCATTCTTTTGGCAGAACTTGGTGAGTCTATATTCGAGAGAATATCCTAGCTCATTATTTTGAATAGCAAAATCATCATTAAGTTCGGAGATTCTATCAACTAGAATATTGGTAGGAACCTTTTTTCTAAGGTTTTCATTAAAAGCAGCATAATCTAGAGATTGAAAACGCATTATTTCCGCTTGATCAAATAAGATAGTTTCTATGGGAGGACGTCCAGCGTCCACCGTATAATGCGCAAAGATTTCTTTGGACTCTTTTATAATAAATCTGAACTCATGAGCCAAAAAGATAGTAGCGGCACACTTAACAGAAGAGTACTCAGTGTTAGAAAATTCTAGAAAAATCCTCTGTATGCAAGGATGCATGTGCATAAATTGTCTTTCAAGTTCAACTACAAGCATGGCGATAGTGTCCGCAAGACTACTAGTTCTATGAAGAATAGAACTACCCATAGAAGGCAAAGCACCGGCACAAGTAAAGAAATCTTGGATAACTCCTTTTCCGATAATATTACCACTACCAATTCAAAAAAAAATTGTATGCAAGGTAGGGGGTTCTTCAGCAGGAGCATCAGAATTTTCCATGTTATTACTATTTTCCATATAAACAATAGTTTCCCCAATTTCACACATAACGGCAGAAAGTGCGAGGAGCAAAAAGAAAGAGGGAGGCAAATGGAAAAGAGAGAGGGCGAATAAAACGACAAGGGTGAAGTGGGGGAGAGGAAAACGAGAGGCAAATGGCAAATAATGTAATGCGGGAGATAAGGGTTTGTGATGGGTACTTGGTATGTTGAATTTTGCGTAGACTCCCCGGCAACAGCGCCATAAATCCTTCTTGCTACCTCTTGAGCACTGCGTTGGTTTTCCCTTGAAGAGGAACGGGTGATGCAGCAAAGCAGCGTAAGTATTTCCCTCAGTTTTTGAGAACCAAGGTATCAATCCAGTAGGAGGCCACGCACGAGTCCCTCGCACCTACACAAACAAATAAATCCTCGCAACCAACGCGATGAGGGGTTGTCAATCCCTACACGGTCACTTACGAGAGTGAGATCTGATAGATATGATAGGATAATATTTTTGGTTTTTTTATGATAAAGATGCACAATAAATAGAAAGCAATAAAAATAACTAAGTGTTGAAAGATTAACATGATGGAAAATAGACCCGGGGGCCATAGGTTTCACTAGTGGCTTCTCTCAAGAGCATAAGTATTTACGGTGGGTGAACAAATTACTGTTGAGCAATTGACAGAATTGAGCATAGTTATGAGAATATCTAGGTAGGATCATGTATATAGGCATCACGTCCGAGACAAGTAGACCGACTCCTGCCTGCATCTACTACTATTACTCCACACATCGACCGCTATCCAGCATGCATCTAGAGTATTAAGTTCATAAGAACAGAGTAACGCTTTAAGCAAGATGACATGATGTAGAGGGATAAACTCATGCAATATGATATAAACCCCATCTTATTATCCTCGATGGCAACAATACAATACGTGCCTTGCTGCCCCTACTGTCACTGGGAAAGGACACCGCAAGATTGAACCCAAACCTAAGCACTTCTCCCATTGCAAGAAGATCAATCTAGTAGGCCAAACCAAACTGGTAATTCAAAGAGACTTGCAAAGATAACCAATCATACATAAAAGAATTCAGAGAAGATTCAAATATTGTTCATACATAAACTTGATCATAAACCCACAATTCATCGGTCTCAACAAACACACCGCAAAAGAAGATTACATCAAATAGATCTCCACGAGAGAGGGGAGAACATTGTATTGAGATCCAAAAAGAGAGAAGAAGCCATCTAGCTAATAACTATGGACCCGAAGGTCTGAGGTAAACTACTCACACATCATCGGAGAGGCTATGGTGTTGATGTAGAAGCCCTCCGTGATCGATGCCCCCTCCGGCGGAGCTCCGGAACAGGCCCCAAGATGGGATCTCACGGGTACAGAAGGTTGCGGCGGTGGAATTAGGTTTTTGGCTACGTATCTGGTAGTTTGGGGGTACGTAGGTATATATAGGAGGAAGGAGTACGTCGGTGGAGCAATAGGGGGCCCACGAGGGTGGAGGGCGTGCCTGGGGGGTGTAGGCGCGCCCCCTACCTCGTGGCCTCCTGTTTGATGTCATGACGTAGGGTCCAAGTCCTCTGGATCACGTTCCTTCGGAAAATCACGTTCCCGAAGGTTTCATTCCGTTTGGACTCCGTTTGATATTTTTTTTCTGCGAAACTCTGAAATAGGCAAAAAAAAAGCAATTCTGGGCTGGGCCTCCGGTTAATAGGTTAGTCCCAAAAATAATATAAAAGTGTATAATAAAGCCCAATATTGTCCAAAACAGAATATAATATAGCATGGAACAATCAAAAATTATAGATACGTTGGAGACGTATCAGGGGGCGCGTCGTACCACCCTGGGCGCGCCCCCTGCCTCGTGGTCCCCTGGCAGGCCTCCGGTGCCCATCTTCTACTATATGAAGTCTTTTACCCTGGAAAAAAATCATAAGCAAGCTTTCGGGACGAAACACTGCCGCCACGAGGCAGAACCAATCTAGGGCTCCGGCGGAGCTGTTCTGCCGGGGAAACATCCCTCCAAGAGGGGGAAATCATCACCATCGTCATCACCAACGATCCTCTCACCGGGAGGGGGTCAATCTCCATCAACATCTTCACTAGCACCATCTCCTTTAAAACCCTAGTTCATCTCTTGTATCCAATCTTTGTCCCAAAACCTCAGATTGGTACCTGTGGGTTGCTAGTAGTGTTGATTACTCCTTGTAGTTGATGCTAGTTGGTTTATTTGGTGGAAGATCATATGTTCAGATCCTTAATGCATATTAATACCCCTCTGATTATGAACATGAATATGATTTGTGAGTAGTTACGTTTGTTCCTGAGGACATGGGTGAAGTCTTGCTATAAGTAGTCATGTGAATTTGGTGTTCGTTCAATATTTTGATGAGATGTATGTTGTCTTTCCTCTAGTGGTGTTATGTGAACGTCAACTACATGACACTTCACCATTATTTGGGCCTAGAGGAAGGTATTGGGAAGTAATAAGTAGATGATGGGTTGCTAGAGTGACAGAAGCTTAAACCCTAGTTTATGAGTTACTTCGTCAGGGGCTGATTTGGATCCATATGTTTCATGCTATGGTTAGGTTTACCTTAAAACTTCTTTTGTAGTTGCGGGTGCTTGCTGCAGGGGTTAATCATAAGTGGGATGCTTGTCCAAGAAAGGGCAGTACCCAAGCACCGGTCCACCCACATACTAAATTATCAAAGTAACGAACGCGAATCATATGAGCGTGATCAAAACTAGCTTGACGATGATTCCCATGTGTCCTCGGGAGCGTTTTCCTTCATATAAGAGTTTGTCGAGGCTTGTCCTTTGCTACTATTCCACTAGGGGGTGGGCGCCACTCCCTGGTCGGGGGGGGGGGTTCGGGTAACCCCCGGTACTCCGAAACTCATCTGAAACGACCTGAACCATTCCGATGTCCGAATGTAACCTTAAAATATATGAATCTTTATGTCTCGACCATGACTCCTCGTCATGTCCGTGATCTCATCCGGGACTCCGAACAATCTTCGGTCATCAAATCACATAACTCATAATACTATGTAGACATGACTGAGACACATCTCCGGCCAATAACCAATATCGAAACATGGATGCTCTTATTGGCTCCTACATATTCTACGATGATCTTTATCGGTCAAACCGCATAACAACATACGTTGTTCCCTTTGTCATCGATATGTTACTTTCCCGAGATTCGATCATCGGTATCATCATACCTAGTTCAATCTCGTTACCGGCAAGTCTCTTTACTCGTTACGTAATGTATCATCCCGTAACTAACTCATTAGTCACATTGCTTGCAAGGCTTATAGTGATGATCATTACCGAGTGGGCCCAGAGATGCCTCTCCGATACACGGAGTGACAAATCCTAATCTCGATCTATGCCAACTCAACAAACACCATCGGAGACACCTATAGAGCATCTTTATAATCACCCAGTTACGTTGTGACGTTTGATAGCACACAAGGTGTTCCTCCGGTATTCGGGAGTTGCATAATCTCATAGTCGGAGGAAGATTTATAAGTCATGATGAAAGCATTAGAAATAAAACTAAACGATCATTTGTGCTATGCTAATGGATGGGTCTTGTCCATCACACCATTCTCTAATGATGTGATCCCGTTTATCAAATGACAACACATGTCTATGGTTAGGAAACTTAATCATCTTTGATTAACGATCTAGTCTAGTAGAGGCATACTAGGGACACTCTGTTTGTCTATGTATTCACACATGTACTAAGTTTCCGGTTAATACTATTCATGCATGAATAATAAACATTTATCATGATATAAGGAAATATAAATAACAACTTTATTATTGCCTCTAGGGCATATTTCCTTCAGTCTCCCACTTGCACTAGAGTCAATAATCTAGATTACATAGTAATGATTCTAACACCCATGGAGTCTTGGTGCTGATCATGTTTTGCTTGTGAGAGAGGCTTAGTCAACGGGTCTGCAACATTCAGATCCGTATGTATCTTGCAAATCTCTATGTCTCCCTCCTTGACTTGATCGCGGATGGAATTGAAGTGTCTCCTGATGTGCTTGGTTCTCTTGTGAAATCTGGATTCCTTTGCCAAGGCAATTGCACCAGTATCGTCACAAAAGATTTTCATTGGACCAGATGCACTAGGTATGACACCTAGATCGGATATGAAATCCTTCATCCAGACTCCTTCATTTGCTGCTTCCGAAGCAGCTATGTACTCCGCTTCACACGTAGATCCCGCCACGACGCTCTGTTTGGAACTGCACCAACTTACAGCTCCTCCATTCAATATAAATTCGTATCCGGTTTGTGACTTAGAGTCATCCGGATCAGTGTTAAAGCTTGCATCGACGTAACCATTTACGATGAGCTCTTTGTCACCTCCATAAACGAGAAACATATCCTTAGTCCGTTTCAGGTATTTTAGGATGTTCTTGACCGCTGTCCAGTGATCCACTCCTGGATTACTTTGGTACTTCCCTGCTAAACTAATAGCAAGGCACACATCTGGTCTGGTACATAGCATTGCATACATGATAGAACCTATGGCTGAGGCATAGGGAATGACTTTCATTTTCTCTCTATGTTCTGCAGTGGTCGGGCATTGAGTCTGACTCAACTTCACACCTTGTAACACAGGCAAGAACCTTTCTTTGCTTGATCCATTTTGAACTTCTTCAAAACTTTATCAAGGTATGTGCTTTTTGAAAGTCCTATTAAGCGTCTTGATCTTTCTCTATAGATCTTGATGCCCAATATATAAGCAGCTTCACCGAGGTCTTTCATTGAAAAATTCTTATTCAAGTATCTTTTTATGCTATCCAGAAATCCAGTATCATTTCTGATCAACAATATGCCATGCACATATAATATCAGAAATGCTACAGAGCTCCCACTCACTTTCTTGTAAATACAGGCTTCTCCAAAAGTCTATATAGAACCATATGCTTTGATGACACTATCAAAGCGTATATTTCAACTCCGAGATCCTTGCACCAGTCCATGAATGGATCGCTGGAACTTGCACACTTTGTTAGCACCTTTTGGATCGACAAAACTTTCTGGTTGCGTCATATACAACTCTTCTTTAAGATATCCATTAAGGAATGCAGTTTTGACATCCATTTGCCAAATTTCATAATCATAAAATGCGGCAATTGCTAACATGATTCGGACAGAATTAAGCATCACTACGGGTGAGAAGGTCTCATCGTAGTCAACTCCTTGAACTTGTCGAAAACCTTTCGCAACAAGTCGAGCTTTGTAGACAGTAACATTACCATCAGCATCAGTCCTGTTCTTGAAGATCCATTTATTCTCTATGGCTTGCCGATCATCGGGAAAGTCAACCAAAGTCCACACTTTGTTCTCATACATGGATCCCATCTCAGATTTCATGGCCTCAAGCCATTTCGCAGAATCTGGGCTCATCATCGCTTCCCATAGTTCGTAGGTTCATCATGGTCAAGTAACATGACCTCCAGAACAGGATTACCGTACCACTGTGGTGCAGATCTTACTCTAGTTGACCTACGACGTTCGATAGTACCTTGATCAGAAGCTTCATGATCATCATCATTAGCTTCCTCACTAATTGGTGTAGGAATCACTGGAACTGATTTCTGTGATGAACTACTTGCCAATAAGGAAGGGAGCAGGTACAATTACCTCATCAAGTTCTAGTTTCCTCCCACTCCCTTCTTTCGAGAGAAACTCCTTCTCTAGAAAGGATCCATTCTTAGCAACAAATATCTTGCCTTCGGATCTGTGATAAAAGGTGTGCCCAACAGTGTCCTTTGGGTATCCTATGAAGACACATTTCTCCGATTTGGGTTCGAGCTCATCAGGTTGAAGCTTTTCCACATAAGCATCGCAGCCCCAAACTTTAAGAAACGACAACTTGGGTTCTAGCCAAACCACAGTTCATATGGTGTCATCTCAACGAATTTAGATGGTGCCCTATTTAACGTGAATGCAACCGTCTCTAAAGCATAACCCCAAAACGATAGCGGTAAATCAGTAAGAGACATCATAGATCGCACCAAATCTAATAAAGTACGATTACGATGTTCGGACACACCATTACACTGTGGTGTTCCAGGTGGCGTGAGTTGTGAAACTATTCCGCACTGTTTCAAATGAAGTCCAAACTCATAACTCAAATATTCACCTCCACGATCAGATCGTAGAAACTTTTGTTTTCTTGCTATGATGATTTTCCACTTCACTCTGAAATTCTTTGAACTTTTCAAATGTTTCAGACTTATGTTTCATCAAGTAGATATACCCATATCTGCTCAAATCATCTGTGAAGGTGAGAAAATAACGATACCCTCCGCGAGCCTCGACACTCATCGGACCGCATACATCAATATGTATTATTTCCAACAAGTCTGTTGCTTGCTCCATTGTTTCGAAGAACGGAGTCTTAGTCATCTTGCCTATGAGGCATGGTTCACAAGCATCAAGTGATTCCAAAAGCCCATCAGTATGGAGTTTCTTCATGCGCTTTACACTAATATGACCTAAACGGCAGTGCCACAATAAGTTACACTATCATTATTAAACTTATATCTTTTGCCTTCAATACTATGAATATGTGTATCAGTACTATCGAGATTCAACAAAAATAGACCACTCATCAAGGGTGTATGACCATAAAAGATATTACTCATATAAATAGAACAACCATTATACTCTTATTTAAATGAATAACCATCTCGCATCAAACAAGATCCAGATATAATGTTCATGCTTAAAGTGGCACCAAATAACAATTATTCAGTTCTAAAACTAATCCCGAAGGTAGATGTAGAGGTAGCGTGTCGATGGCGATCACATCGACTTTGGAACAATTTCTCACGCGCATCGTCATCTCGTCCTTAGCCAATCTTCGCATAATCCGTAGCCCATGTTTCAATTTGCAAATATGAGCAACAGAACCAGTATCAAATACCCAGGCGTTACTACGAGCATTAGTAAGGTACACATCAATAACATGTATATCAAATATACCTTTCACTTTGCCATCCTTCTTATCTGCCAAATACTTGGGGCAGTTCCGCTTCCAGTGACCAGTCCCTTTGCAGTAGAAGCACTCAGTCTCAGGCTTAGGTCTAGATTTGGGCTTCTTCACTTGAGCAGCAACTTGCTTGCCGTTCTTCTTGAAGTTCCCCTTCTTCCCTTTGCCCTTTTTCTTGAAACTAGTGGTCTTGTTAACCATCAACACTTGACGCTCCTTCTTGATTTCTACCTCCGCAGCCTTTAGCATCACGAAGAGCTCGGGAATTGTCTTATCCATCTGTTGCATATTATAGTTCATCACGAAGCTTTTGTAGCTTGGTGGCAGTGATTGAAGAACTCTGTCAATGACACTATCAATAGGAAGATTAACTCCCAGTTGAGTCAAGTGATTGTGGTACCCAGACATTCTGAGTATATGTTCACTGACAGAACTATTCTCCTCCATTTTGTAGCTGTAGAACTTATTGGAGACTTCATTCTCTCAATCCGGGCATTTTCTTGAAATATTAACTTCAACTCCTGGAACATCTCACATGCTCCATGACATTCAAAACGTCGTTGAAGTCCCGGTTCTAAGCCGTAAAGCATGGCACACAGAACTATCGAGTAGTCATCAGCTTTGCTCTGCCTGGCGTTCACAACATCTGGTGTTGCTCCTGGAGCGGGTCTTGCACCTAGCGGTGCTTCCAGGACGTAATTCTTCTATGCAACAATGAGTATAATCCTCAAGTTATGGACCCAGTCCATGTAGTTGCTACCATCATCTTTCAACTTAGCTTTCTCTAGGAACGCATTAAAATTCAAAGGAATAGTAGCACGGGCCATTTATCTACAACAACATAGACATGCAAAATAATATCAGGTACTAAGTTCATGATAAATTAAAGTTCAATTAATCATATTACTTAAGAACCCCCACTTAGATAGACATCCCTCTAATCATCAACTAAACCATGTCCGATCATCACGTGAGATGGAGTAGTTTTCAATGGTGAACATCACTATGTTGATCATATCTACTATATGATTCACGCTCGACCTCTCAGTGTTCCGAGGCCATATCTGCATAAGCTAGGCTCGTCAAGTTTAACCCGAGTATTCTACGTGTGCAAAACTGGCTTGCACCATTGTATGTGAACATAGAGCTTATCACACCCGATCATCACGTGGTGTCTCGGCACGACGAACTGTAGCAGGGGTGCATACTCAGGGAGAACACTTATACCTTGAAATTTAGTGAGAGATCATCTTATAATGCTACCGTCGTACTAAGAAAAATAAGATGCATAAAGGATAAACATCACATGCAATCAATATTAGTGATATGATATGGCCATCATCATCTTGTGTCTTTGATCTCCATCTCCAAAGCACCGTCATGATCACCATCGTCACCGGCTTGACACCTTGATCTCCATCGTAGCATCGTTGTCGTCTCGCCAACTATTGCTTCTACGACTATCGCTACCGCTTAGTGAGAAAGTAAAGCAATTACATGGCGATTGCATTTCATACAATAAAGCGACAACCATATGGCTCCTGCCAGTTGCCGATAACTGTTACAAAACATGATCATATCATACAACAATTTATATATCATCACGTCTTGACGATATCACATCACAGCAAGTGTCGGTGTCAAAACCGGCGGATCTCGGGTAGGGGGTCCCGAACTGTGCGTCTCAGGCGGATGGTAACAGGAGGCGGGGGACACGATGTTTACCCAGGTTCGGGCCCTCTCGATGGAGGTAATACCCTACTTCCTGCTTGATTGATCTTGATGTTATGAGTATTACAAGAGTTGATCTACCACGAGATCGTAGAGGCTAAACCCTAGAAGCTAGCCTATGGTATGATTGTTCTTGTCCTACGGACTAAACCCTCCAGTTTATATAGACACCGGAGGGGGCTAGGGTTACACAGAGTCGGTTACAAGGGAGGAGATCTTCACATCCGTATTGCCAAGCTTGCCTTCCACGCCAAGGAGAGTCCCATCCGGACACGAGACAAAGTCTTCAATCTTGTATCTTCATAGTCCAACAGTCCGGCTAAAGTATATAGTCCGGCTGTCCGAGGACCCCCTAATCCAGGACTCCCTCAGTAGCCCCTGAACCAGGCTTCAATGACGATGAGTCCGGCGCGCAGATTGTCTTCGGCATTGCAAGGCGGGTTCTTCCTCCGAATATTCCATAGAAGATTTTGAACACAAGGATAGTGTCCGGCTCTGCAAAACAAATTCCACATACCACCGTAGAGAGAGTAATATTTCCACAAATCTAATCTGCTGACAGCTTTTCATAATGTGACATACGGCAGTGATCTGGTCATGACGAACCGTTTTTCCGAGCCTGCCACTGCACGTGCTGCGAGGCAGTTTTATTGGCACGTCCTGTCAAAGCAGAGATCGTGTTCCTTTTTTCACGGGATTCTCATCAATACGGGCGTGGGTAACCCCATCGTCCCTGCTGGTATGACTCCTCGATTTTAGGCAAGTTCCAAATGGCCACGCGAGGACGCTTGATATTCACCCTCTTTATAAAGGGGCCAAGGCATGTCCTTTTCTTCTCGCGCTCAATTGAATCCTTCCCCCACCTCAAGGTCCAACACCCAAGGCTCAGGCTAGGAGCTTCGGACCTTCAATCATGTCCGGATCCAATCTTCAAGGTCGGTGGATGCCTTGCTCTGTCACAGAGGAGGACATCAAGAAGCTAAGAGAAGCCAGGTATCTGACCGCCGAAATCTCGCATAGGCTGCCTGCTCGAGGGTAGGTCATTCCCACTCCCGAGCCTAAGAGGGTGTCGTATTTGTCTCCCACTTCCTCCGAGGGCTAGGCTTTAGTCTGGATCCCTTTGTTAGAGGGCTCATGTTCTACTACGGGCTCGATTTCCATGATCTGGCCCCGGACTCCATCCTTCACATCTCGTCGTTCATCGTCATGTGTGAAGCCTTCCTCCGCATTACCCCACACTTCGGCTTGTCGCTCAAGACCTTCAATGTAAAGCCGAAGATGATCGAGGGGTGACACGCAGAGTGCGGAGGCGCCATAATAAACAAAGGCGCCGATGCTCCATGGCCAAAGGGTTCCTTCCCGGAGACATTCAAGTTATGGCAGCGGGAGTGGTTTTACATCACAGCTCCCCGAGGTACTAAGTGGGTTGCCGCCCCTGCCTTCCGCTCGGGCCCCCCGCCACAACGGGTGTCATGGGTCAACAAGGGGCTGCAGTGGGGGCCAGTAAATGATGTGCCGACATTGCAGAGTCGCATCCGAGATCTCCTCGAGAGAGATGTCAGCCTTGTCAAGGTAATGCAAGTCATGCTAGTTCGTCGAGTCCTGCCTTGCAAGCGTCGACCTCTCCGTATGTGGGAGTTCAACCCGGAAGGACCGCGAACTATTCAGCACTTCTTCGGCATGACGCACGAAGAGATGTATGGATTGTTCTTCGGATCACAAGTAGAGTGTCCGGACACCACCGAGGATGCGGGTCTAAGCTGCAATCGTCCAGATACCCAAGTAAGTAATCCTTCGGCCTAACATGTTGTCTCTTTATTTATCACAACGTCATTCTGAAAAGTCGCTCTTTGACCAGGACTGGGCAAAAAAGGCGAAGATGATCAGGTGTTCGGCCCCCCTTCCCGAAGGCTCAACGGACCCAGTACTGGCCAGAATGCTTGAGCTCGCGCCTTATCAAGCGCCATCAGGGGAAGATAAAGGGAGGAATACAGAAGCCGAAAGCGGGCCTCGCTCATCATTCATCCAAACCGGGGGAATTAGTGCCTCCGCGAAGGAGGATAACCGGGGAGAAGAATCTAAAATTCCCTCTCCCCAAGGAAGGAAGAGGGCCGCCTCTGAAGACTTGGAAACAATGGTTTCCAAACAAGGAAAGAAATCTTTGTCAGGGGGCCCTACCCCGGAGGGTATCCTTACCGCACAGTGCCCGCAAGGGGATCAGCCCTCCACCGAGCTGTAAGTAAACAAAAGTACTCTATAGTAAATGTACCCTGCTTCATTTCTGAGAACAATAACCGAGACGCATGTCTTGCAGTTCAGATTGTAGCCCTTCTCGACAGAGTTCGTCTTCGGGGGATCTTCTTCCGGAGATGATGTAGAGCGAAACACCTCCCCATGCCTCCCCGCCTCATGAGGCGGGCGACCCAGAGGTGTCGTCACAGAGGACTTCTCCTGATCCGCCAAGGCCAGAAGGTAACCCTTCGGCCACCCGAAGTCCGGGGTATCCGGCTCCTGAGGGGAGCAACAGAAAGAGTCCCGGACTGTCCGGTGCGCGACTAGACGCACTGATGAATCTTCTGGAGCAAGCGGCTATCTCAGAGGCGCATCGTACGCTAATGGGTACGGTGGTTGAGAGGATTTCATCCGCCGAAAGCGGGTTGCATGAAGCTTTTATGAGCCTGCTGAGAGGCTTTGAGGTACGCAAAGTAATATAGTTTTTGACGGTACCGCACACGCTAGGTGTGCCCTATGCAGATAGTAGCCCCTGAGACTCTGGTTGCTGTCGAAAGAGACGGCAAATAGAGGATCATAGTCCCAGGTAATAACCGTGCTACTTTCATGTGCAGGTGGCTGAAGGTCCGGTGGCTAGCTGGACTGGTGAGTTTTCCGAACTAAAGCGGCAACTTGATGCAGCAGATGCCGACATCATGCTTGTAAACAAGCGGCTTGACGAGGCACAGGGTATGTATTCTCCAATGGTCAACATTTATTAAGAGGAGCATAATGCTAGTATCCATAATATGTTGTGACTGCAGATGGAGCTGCTGCCGTGGAGACCCTTCGGGCGGAACTTGCCCTAGCCAAGGAACAAGCCAGGAGGAGTGATGCGGCCGCCCTAAAGGCGGTTGAAGAGTTAGAAGCCGAACAGGCTGCGCATTGCGAGAGCAAAGAATAGCCAAGATGGCTATTGAGCTCAAAGACGCCGCCGACCGTTATGAGCTTCTTGAAAAGGAAAGCCGAACGAAGATGGCGGATCTGGAGAAAGCCATGTTAGCAGCCAAGGAAGCCTGCTCTAAAATCAGAGCTGCGAAGGAGGAGCTGCGTCAAGCCGGAGATATCACGGCTGGGAAGCGCTTTTTGTTGCGGACGAAGTTCGGAGATCCTAAATATGCCCGCCTGGATCAATTATGGAGTTCTGCGGATGCGTACCTGGATTTGGCAGCAAGTGCTACTGATGCGACCAAGTTTTTCGAAGACCAAAAAGATCATGAAGTGGAAAAGTTGTTCTGGTCGCAGTTCAATGCCCCGGCGCATCCACTGTTGTTGAATGAGCAAATGGCCGAGTGGGCCGAGCTCCATAGGTTGTCCGGGCTTGCCATGAGGTCTGTTGTGGATCATCTTTGGCCGGAAGGACCAAAACCGAACAGTTATTTTGGCTTAGTGCAACGATTCCTTGGTGCCGTGCCGGATATCGACGCTATGAAGAGGTCGGCGTGCATAGAGGGTGCGCGGATGGCTCTTGCCCGTGTCAAGACATACTGGGCAGAGATGGAGGCCACCGCTATTGCAACCCAGATTCGGCTGTAGGCCGGGTGTCAGCCGAGCACTATTTTGAAGAAGTCCTAGAAGGCGCTCGTTTAATAGAGGCTCAGTGCTCGAAGAGTATCATGTTCTAGTGACATGTATCCCAATTGTAAGAACAATGTTATTTGAATTATAAAGGCTATGTTCATACTTTTGCCTGAAAGTATTATTATGCCTCATGTGCGGTCGTTTATGTATATATATATATATATATATATATATATATATATATATATATATATATATATATATATAACCTGAAAGTTTGCAGTCGTCGGCTTCAGCCCCCACGCATATAATGCGGGGGTGTTCGCAAAAGCGCGTCTTCACACTTGATCCAATGTCTTGGTCCATTAAGGAGGTGGTAGCGCAGCGAACGAGGCAATCGGACTATATTGCTTTAACACTTTCACTTAACCATAGGAGTTTGACAGTGGGGCTACTATATAGCCCCTGGTATTTCCGCGGCTATCCGAATACAGTGCGCGTACGTACATGACCGGGGAAACCGGTCCTTTGTTAATGCGGAGGAATCCCGAAGATTCCAATAACTCATCGAGTGGTTGACCAGTCTCACGCTTTATCATGACAGTCAGTTTTCGGCTTTCTCTACTGAGGTGCTCATCCGGATGAACCAGGGCACAATCACAGCAGTTCTCCCGGTGCCACCTTAGCCGATAGAGCAGAACGTAAGGTAGCAAAACGCGGGAGCCGGGCAAACCCAACATTTGACCAAAGACATGATCCAGAGCTGATGCATATAAGGCCAAACTCGCGACGCCGAACACTCCCTAAGGTATTCGGTCTTTATAACATATACTGGGCTAACTAACGCCCTTGATAATGAGCCCCGAGTGTCCAGGTACGTGCATTATTTTGACGTGGTGAAATGCCAATAACGTCAGCATGCCTGTCGGTTGTACTGAGTACCCGGAGGATGTGAAGCAACAAGAGACAGTAAAAAAGGTTTACACATGGTCTTAATCTAAAAAGAAACCTTTGAGCGGGGCCCTGCTGCACGTCTGCGCCTGTGTCTCCGTTGTGCTATATCCTAGGAGGGTGTAGCACGATTATCATCTGTAAAAGAGAAGAACTTAGGTGAAAGTTGTCGTGCGTAAAATTGGTTATTCTTAATAAACCATTAAAATTCAAGATGAGTGAGGTTGAGCCGAACGGTAGTCCTTTTTACATGCGGGAAGCCCCTGGTACCGCCTCTAGGGGTATATCCGTCAAACCAAACTTGGGTTTATCTAAGGTGTTACAACTAGTGATGCGCCGGACTCGTCTAGCCGTGTCCGCGGTCTTGACAACCGATCATTTATTCTGGTTGGAGAGGTTGTTTAGTGTTCGGTTGCTAAAGCCGCCACACCTTCTTCCGCGCGTAAGGAACGCTCAACATCTCCGCTAACTGTAATGATTCCCCGTGGACCGGGCATCTTAAGCTTAAGAGAAGCGTAATGCAGTACTGCATTGAGACGAGCGAAAGCTGCTCTTCCGAGTAGTGCTTGATAGCCGCTTCGGAATGGAGCTATGTCGAAGGTTAATTTTTCACTTCGGAAGTTGTCGGGAGAACCGAATACAACCTCTAGTACTAGAGAGCCCGTGCAGCGGGCCTCTTGGCCTGGTATTACTCCTTTAAAGGTAGTATTGCTTTGGCTGATTCTTGTTGGGTCTATCCCCATTTTGCGGACTGTGTCCTGATATATCAGATTAAGACTACTGCCGACGTCCATGAGGACTTGGGTGAGATGGTATCCGTCGATAATTGGGTCTAACACCAAGGCAGCCAGTCCTCCGTGCCGGATACTCGTCAGGTGATCCCTGCAATCAAAAGTGATCGGGCAGGCCGACCAACGGTTGAACTTAGGGGTGACGGGCTCTACGGCGCATATGTCTTGGAGCGCATGTTTGCTCGTTCTTTTTGTTACGTGAATCATGTTCACTGTTTTGACCTCTGGTGGGATTTTTTTCTGTCCCCCGGTGCTTTTCTGGCGAGGCTCATCCTCGTCTTCACTTGGTGTCTCCCTCCCCTTGTGTTCGGCGTTTGACTTGCCGGCCTGCTTGAAGACCCAGCATTCTCTGTGGGTGTGATTTGCAGGTTTATCGGAGGTGCCATGGATCTGACATAGTTTGTCTAGAATCTTGTTTAGGCTGGACGGTCCATCTCTGTTGCCTTTGAAGGGCTTTTTCCGCTGACCGGGTCGAGAGCCCCTAAATCCGGTGTTTACCGCCATGTTGTCTGGGCTGTCTTCGTTATTTCGACGCTTGCTTTTAATGCGTCGTTGTTTTCCATTACCATCCCTAACTTCGGATGTGCCTGGGTCGCTGGTGCTACTACGGGCCAGCCAGCTATCTTCGCCCGCGCAAAAGCGGGTCATGAGGCTTGTTAGGGCTGCCATTGTCCTTGGCTTTTCTTGGCCGATGTGTCTGGCGAGCCATTCATCTCGGACGCTGTGTTTGAAAGCTGCTAAGGCTTCGGCGTCCAGGCAATCGACGATTTGATTTTTCTTAGTGAGAAATCTGTTCCAAAGCTTTCGAGCTGACTCTCCGGGTTGTTGAATTATATGACTTAAATCGTCTGTGTCCGGTGGTCGGACGTAGGTCCCTTGAACGTTGGCCCTAAAAGCTTCCTCAAGCTCCTCCCAACTTCCAATTGAATTTTCAGGGAGGCTCTTCAGCCAGTGCCGAGCTGGTCCTTTCAACTTAAGGGGAAAGTATTTGATGGCGTGGAGATCTTCTCCGCGATCCATATGGATATGGAGGATGAAGTCCTCAATCCAGACCCCAGGGTCTGTCGTCCCGTCATACGCCTTTATGTTTACCGGTTTGAATCCCTCTGGAAATTCATGATCCAGTACCTCATCGGTGAAGCATAGGGGGTGTGCGGCACCCCTGTATTTGGATGTATCATGGCGTTCAGACGGCTGTAGTGTTCGGTTTTGATTTTGTGCCGGAGCGCGCTTCCTAGATCCATAGATGGACCTGGTCATACCAGATTTTTTACGCAAGTCCTCACGTAAATCGTGTGCTGACTTATGTGCGGCATTGTTAGCCACCCTATCGCGGCCACGAGGTGGTCGATTCGGCTGATCGGCCGTTTTATTTTTTGGCTGTGTAGGCTCTACGGCCTCATCATCAAATTCAGGCAACAGCTTGCGCTTTGGATAGCTCTTTGTGTGGCGACTGCCACCATACTTTTCTTCAGTGTCGAGCACTTTGTTCCATCTACTGTTGAGCGTATTCTACGCGACATTAAGCCTTTGCTTCTACTTCTTCAGGCTCCTCGCGGTGGCAATAAGCCTTCTACGGAGGTTCTCTTGTTCCAAGTGTCTTTCCAGGATGATGTGTGCATTGTCATCCGGACTATTCTCCTCTCCGGAGACGGGTTGATGATTTCTACCCTCGGTGTCGCCGTGATCGGACAGTGGCTCCGCACTATGCTCGCCGTCCGCTGGCTCGTCCTGTTCTGTTGCTGGGTCAATGTGGTCGTCGTTTCCTCTGGAGTCGACCCGGGTGTTATTTTTTCTTGCGCTGTTATCGCTGTTCTTGCCGAGGTGGGATTTGGACGGCGTCTGTGTCGCCGCTTTGGTTGCTTCTCGATGGGTTTATCCTTCGCTGCATCCTCCCGTTCCTCATCATTGTCTTCTTTGGGTGTATCCACCATGTATATATCATGTGATGAGGTGGCTGTCCAGCGCCCTGTGGGCGATGGTTCCTGTTCGTCTCCTGCATCGTCGTCCATACCGTCGATGTCTTCGGAGCCGAAATCGAGCATGTCGGTTAAATCATCGACAGTGGCTACTAAGTGGGTGGTGGGTGGGGAGTGAATTTCTCCGTCATCCGCATCCCATTCTAGCCGGACATAGTTCGGCCAAGGGTCTCCTTACAGAGAAAGAGACTTTAACGAGTTTAGCACGTCGCCAAAGGGCGAGTGCTGGAAGATATTCGCGGAGGAAAACTCCATGGTTGGTGCCCAATCAGATTCGATAGGCACGGACGCGAGCGGCTCGGAGCCCATGGCCGGGGACGAATCCAACGGTTCGGCAACACGGGTCTCGTAAGAGGTGAAGTCAGTATTCGGCTCTATCGCCACTGAGCATGCGGCCTTCGTGGCAGGGTCCATCCACCTGTCCTCAGATGGCGCAATTTTTTCCGGATCGAGAATCGGAGTAGTTGCAGGGGCGATCTCCCGAACACTGTTTGACGGCAGATCCAAGTCATGCTCGTCGTGACTGTGCGGCGCACCTGACATGGGCTCGAATCCGTCGAAGATCAAATCTCCGCGGAAGTCGGCAGTATAGTTCAAGTTTCCAAACCTGACCTGATGGCCAGGGGCGTAACTCTCGATCTGCTCCAGATGGCCAAGCGAGTTGGCCCGCAGTACGAAGCCGCCAAATAAGAAGATTTGTCCGGAGAGGAAAACCTCGCCCCGGATCTCATTGTTGCCGATGATCGAAGGAGCCATCTAGCCTTACGATGACGGCACAGTGGAACTCTCAATGAAAGCACCAATGTCGGTGTCAAAACCGGCGAATCTCGGGTAGGGGGGCCCGAACTGTGCGTCTAAGGCGGATGGTAACAGGAGGCGGGGGACACGATGTTTACCTAGGTTCGGGCCCTCTCGATGGAGGTAATACCCTACTTCCTGCTTGATTGATCTTGATGATATGAGTATTACAAGAGTTGATCTACCACGAGATCGTAGACGCTAAACCCTAGAAGCTAGCCTATGGTATGACTGTTCTTGTCCTACGGACTAAACCCTCCAGTTTATATAGATATCGGAGGGGGCTAGGGTTACACAGAGTCGGTTACAAGGGAGGAGATCTTCACATCCGTATTGCCAAGCTTGCCTTCCATGCCAAGGAGAGTACCATCCGGACACGGGACGAAGTCTTCAATCTTGTATCTTCATAGTCCAACAGTCCGGCTAAAGTATATAGTTCGGCTGTCCGAGGACCCCCTAATCTAGGACTCCCTCAGCAAGCCCTGCAAAAACAAGTTAGACATCCTCTACTTTGTTGTTGCAAGTTTTACATGGCTGCTACGGGCTGCTAGCAAGAACCGTTCTTACCTACGCATCAAAACAACTATGATTTTTCATCAAGTGTGCTGTTTTAACCTTCAACAAGGACCGGGCGTAGTCAAACTTGATTCAACTAAAGTTGGAGAAACAGACACCCGCTAGCCACCTGTGTGCGAAGCACATTGGTAGAACCAGTCTCATGAACACGGTCATGTAATGTCGGTCCGGGCCGCTTCATCCAACAATACCGCCGAATCAAAGTCAGACATGCTGGTAAGCAGTATAACTATTATCGCCCACAACTCATTGTGTTCTACTCGTTCATATAACATCTATGCATAGACCTGGCTCGGATGCCACTATTGGGGAACATAGTATTTCAAAAAATTTGCCTACGATCACGCAAGATCTATCTAGGAGAAGCATAGAAACAAGCGGGGAGAGTGTGTCCATGTACCCTTGTAGACCGAAAGCGGAAGCGTTTAGTAACGCGGTTGATGTAGTCGAAAGTCTTCGCGATCCAATCGATCCAAGTACCAAACTTACGGCACCTCCGCGATCAGCACACGTTCAGCTTGGTGACGTCCCTCAAACTCTTGATCCAGTTGAGGCCGAGGGAGAGTTCCGTCAGCACGACGGCATGGTGACGGTGATGATGAAGTTACCGGCGCAGGGCTTCGCCTAAGCTCTACGATGATATGACCGAGGCGTGTAATTGTGGAGGGGGCACCGCACACGGCTAAAAGATCAACTTGTGTGTTATCGGGGTGCCCCCTGGCCACGTATATAAAAGAGGGGAGGGAAGAGGTGGCCGGCCCAAGGGGGTGTGCCAGGTGTGGGGAATCCTACTAGGACTCCTCAGTCCAAGTAGGATTCCCCTCCTCTCTCCTATTCCTAGTAGGAGAAGGAGGGAAGGAGGAGGAGGAGAGAAGGAAAGGGCCCCCCCAACCCTAGTCCAATTCGGTTTGGGCTAGGGGGGCATGCGCCACTCCCTGGCCGGCCTCCTCTCTTCCACCACTAGGCCCATGAGGCCCAATAACTTCCCGGGGGGGGGTTCCGGTAACCCCGGGTACTCCGAAACTCATCCAAAATGACCCGAACCATTCCGATGTCCGAATGTAACCTTCCAAATATGAATCTTTATGTCTCGACCATTTCGATACTCCTCGTCATGTACGTGATCTCATCCGAGACTCCGAACAATCTTCGGTCATCAAATCACATAACTCATAATACAAATCATCGTCGAACATCAAGCGTGCGGACCCTACGGGTTTGAGAACTATGTAGACATGACTGAGACACATCTCCGGTCAATAACCAATAGCAGAACCTGCTCATATTGGCTCCTACATATTCTACGAAGATCGTTATCGGTCAAACCGCATACCAACATACGTTGTTCCCTTTGTCATCGGTATGTTACTTGCCCGAGATTCGATCGTCGGTATCATCATACCTAGTTCAATCTCGTTACCGGCAGGTCTCTTTACTCATTCCGTAATGTATCATCCCGTAACTAACTCATTAGTCACATTACTTGCAAGGCTTATAGTGATGATCATTACCGAGTGGGCCCAGAGATACCTCTCCAATACACAGAGTGACAAATCCTAATCTCGATCTATGCCAACTCAATAAACACCATCGGAGACACCTATAGAGCATCTTTATAATCACCCAGTTACGTTGTGACGTTTGATAGCACACAAGGTGTTCCTCTGGTATTCGGGAGTTGCATAATCTCATAGTCAGAGGAACATGTATAAGTCATGAAGAAAGCATTAGCAATAAAACTAAACGATCATTTGTGCTATGCTAGCGGATGTGTCTTGTCCATCACATCATTCTCTAATGATGTGATCCCATTCATCAAATGACAACACATGTCTATGGTCAGGAAACTTAACCATCTTTGATTAACGAGCTAGTCTAGTAGAGGCATACTAGGGACACTCTGTTTGTCTATGTATTCACACATGTACTAAGTTTTCGGTTAATACAATTCTCGCATGAATAATAAACATTTATCATGATATAAGGAAATATAAATAACAACTTTATTATTGCCTCTAGGGCATCTTTCCTTCACCTACCATACCCTAAAATAGTGGTCATCGACCCCTAGACAACTATCCAACCTAGCATACCCTAAAACAGTGGTCATCGAACCCTCGACAACGACCCAACCTATACCATACCCTAAAATAGTGGTCATCGGCAACATGTCTCATATGTCAAAAATAGGGCACTTTCATGAAACACAAAGTAGGCAGAAATAAGGCATTAATAACATCATCCATTAACATAATTAAATTTAGCACAAGCACAAATTTTAGTACAAAATTCTTGCAATTTTTAGTGATACAAATAGAAGATAGTAGTACAACAACATTAAATCATTCATTAACTATATCCGTGATCTTCCTGAGCTTCCCCTTGGTGGACTCCTTCTCTTTGAATAGATCACCTATGGTGTACTCCAGGTGCCTTTTCTATTGCTTGAACTTCTCCCTCTCCTCCAACAAACCGTCCCTCTCCTGCTTGATCGGTCCATCTCTTGCAACAGCTTCACCTTCTCTAGCTTCTTTTGGTCTCTCTATTTCTCTGCTTTGGCCCTTAGCACCTGATGGATGTTAGTGTCTGCTTTCACAACCAACTTCTTTTTCTCAAGGTATTCCTTCAGGTCACTAAGAGCTATCTGTACATTGCGTAACTGGGCAATTGCATCCTCCTTGTCAGCCACCATTTTAGCAAAGTCATCTGTAAAGAACATCGGATCATTTTCCATCTTCCTCTTATATTCCAATACCTTGCACACTTCTTCAACATTAACTACATTTTGTCTCAATCTCTCGGTCACCTCCTTCTCATACATAGTCCAAATCCTAGCTAAAGCTTGCTTCAATGGGATTGGCCACTCAGAGTCAATCCATTCCATAGAGTTGCACTTGGTTCCATCCTATGAATGTGTGAAAAAAGGAAATAACACTAAAACCAATGCAGAACTAATTTACTGAAAACAATGCAAAACAACTTAACCAATTTAATTGTGCTAATGTTCTACTTGTACAAATATAAGATGGAGCTAAAATACTACTACTACAATATCAACAACATTACCGACAATAATATACAGCAAAAATAATGATAAGTAATATAGAGCTAAAATACTTCTGAAGAAGACTTGTGGCAGACTTGTAATTTTATATCAACACTAATGTCCAAAGCATAAAAAACAGCATGCACTGCCTACTTATGTCAAGAATTATGAACACAACAATACACTTTTAACATCCTGATTGCAAACGTAATTCTATCAGGCAACTAAGAAGATAACAATTCACCGATTTCACAAAATGACTAAAACAGCTAAGCAATAAAATTTGTACACTTTAACACCTAATTGCACTGCGAGCTTACCTTTTTTGCACAACCTAGAAACCTCCTTCCGCTATCAGTGGATTCAAATGCCAGCAACTTCTCACAGGGGGCTCGATGCTCACAACGTGCAGGATCATTCAGAGCCAGGCCGCTCCATTCCGTGCACTTCATGGTGGCAGGTAGCTAAACATAAGGAAAATAAGTTCAATTTCTATCTGGAACAAAAATTCCCCTTTCTCCCTAACCCTAACCCTAGGTGCACATGAGTAGAAGCTTACCTGGGTCACACAATCATCGTCAGATGATGAGGACGAGTCAGAACCATCAGACTAAGAAACCATGTCTCCCTCCTGTCGGCGGTGCAAAGTTGGTCGCGGTGGCGGATGGCGGTGACGGTGGCTGCAGGTGCAGCACGAGAGGGGAACAATCAGAAAAAAGAGCGGTTGGATGAAATGCCCTACCGCGCGCGAGGCAACTGACTTAACACTAGTGGAAAAATGGCTAGTCACAACTTTCGTTTGTGGTGCACCATTTTTCATCGACGCTAGCACTATTATGTTCAAATAGTGTTGCCGTCGTCCAAATTGGTACGCCAACTATAACTTGCTATTGTTGGCGTACTTAATACTTACTACGACACTACCTTGTGGGCCCAGTGGACGTGACCAGTTGCAGCATACTGTCGTCTTGCAATTTATAAACACGCCATAGATACTTGACCTTGTGCTGTCATGCCGTCGTCGTGAACGCAGCACTAAGTTGTGCCTATATATAGATATGTTGGCAGCCCCTTATTCTCAAATACAGTCACTTCCATTCTCCGCAAAATTCTACTCCCTCTTAGTCAGCTGCTTTGGTGACAATGGACCCACCGAAGCTTGTCGAATGGACACGAGCCCCCCATGCAAGCCCATGTCGGCGGGGCATGTCGCAAGTTTGGAACTCTGCTGCCTTGGTCGAGCTCTCATCTGGCCCCGTTGGCCAGGACATGCACTTGCCACGGCCAATGCAGCCAGCCGTGTCTGGCGAATCATCCCGCTACAGCACGACGTCCCTTCGATCTGGCGGCTATGCCATGGGCGAAGCTGCTAAGAATCGAGCGAGGGCACCTGTGCTGTTTTGCGGCTATGGACGCCCTGCTGATAAGCATATGTGTCGCACACACAAAGTAATTCAGAGCAAGAGTTGTACATCAGTGGTAACCGTGGAAAGGTAATATATATAGAGTGGCGATCATTAATATATGTGTGTGTATATTGTGATCCATAGGCGTCAGGAACAAGATATTGTTACACATGGATATGGGTTGATCTCGTGCAGAAGTACGTGAGCGAGTGACTCGAGTACTCCATTGGTAAACTAAGACAACAGATAGATGAGATGTAGCTGAACACTGATGTGATGCCGCGGCCAAATCCATAAATTCAAGATGCTTCAGTTTGCCCTTTTAGCTGGTGTTATGCTTGGCCTCGTTCTCCCTGCTAGATCGGTGGTGGCTTTTTTTCTCATGGGAATCATTACACTGGTGATGTTCTTAGTCCAGATCAAGAATATGTAGTACTAGAAGCTATATATATTTGTTATTATTTTCATCCTTCAACTATTATGTATCTAGGCTAGACTAATGAGATCGATGTTGGTATTCTAATTATTGGTTTTCCTTGTATTGTTACATATATTTACACAAAATAATAGTTAAAAATAACAATATAATAAATAATAGGAAAATAAAACAATAAAATTAAAAAACAATATGATGCGGAGCATCCTACGGACATCACCAAGTCAAGAGTCCATTCGGCAAGTGAGACGTGCGACATCTACTTCACATACATAAAGGTTAATCATCTCCTTTACACGTGTTCACTTGACCCCTTTGAGGATGGTATACTACTTGACATCCCTCGTGTGCACGCATAGGTATTACCGGAGCTTCATGGACGACGAGGAGGAGTTCAAGCACAAGAGAACATCTAGACCGTCCAAGAAGGGAGAAGGAGGAGGAAGAGGGACCCCAAGACGCGAAGCACCAGAGGCCTCGGACCACCCCGGGTGCCCGGACCCCCGGCCCCCAAAGCGCACGGCCCCTGACCACCCCGGGTGCCTGGGCTTTCACCACCGGGTGCCCGCACCCTGAGGTCTACTACACAACCTTCTTCTTGTAGACGTTGTTGGGCCTCCAAGTGTAGAGGTTTGTAGGACAGTAGAAATTTCCCTCAAGTGGATGACCTAAGGTTTATTAATCCGTGGGAGGCGTAGGATGAAGATGGTCTTTCTCAAAAAACCCTGCAACCAAATAACAAAGAGTCTCTTGTGTCTCCGACACACCCAATACAATGGTAAATTGTATAGGTGCACTAGTTCGGCGAAGAGATGGTGATACAAGTGCAATATGGATAGTAGATATAGGTTTTTGTAATATGAAAATATAAAAACAGCAAGGTAACAAGTAATAAAAGTGAGCGTAAACGGTATTGCAATGCGTTGAAATAAGGCCTAGGGTTCATACTTTCACTAGTGCAAGTTCTCTCAACAATAATAACATAATTGGATCATATAACTATCCCTCAACATGCAACAAAGAGTCACTCCAAAGTCACTAATAGCGGAGAACAAATGAAGAGATTATTGTCGGGTACGAAACCACCTCAAAGTTATTCTTTCTGATCGATCTATTCAAGAGTCCATAGTAAAATAACACGAAGCTATTCTTTCTGTTTGATCTATCATAGAGTTCGTACAAGAATAACACCTTAAAACACAAATCAACCAAAACTCTAATGTCACCTCAAGTATCCGTGGGTATGATTATACGATATGCATCACACAATCTCAGATTCATCTATTCAACCAACACAAAGTACTTCAAAGAGTGCCCCAAAGTTTCTACCGGAGAGTCAAGACGAAAACGTGTGCCAACCCCTATGCATAAGTTCACGAGGTTACGGAACTCGCAAGTTGATCACCAAAACATACATTAAGTAGATCACATGATATCCCATTGTCACCACAGATAAGCACATGCAAGACATACATCAAGTCTTCTCAAATCCTCAAAGACTCAATCCGATAAGATAACTTCAAAGGGAAAACTCAATCCATTACAAGAGAGTAGAGGGGGAGAAGCATCATAAGATCCAACTATAATAGCAAAGCTCGCGATACATCAAGATCGTGCCAAATCAAGAACATGAGAGAGAGAGAGATCAAACACATAGCTACTGGTACATACCCTCAGCCCCGAGGGTGAACTACTCCCTCCTCGTCATGGAGAGCATCGGGATGATGAAGATAGCCACCGCTGAGGGTTCCCCCCTCTGGCAGGGTGCCGAAACAGGGTCCCGATTGGTTTTTAGTGGCTACAGAGGCTTGCGGCGGCGAAACTCCCGATCTAGGTTTCTTTCTGGAAGTTTGGGTATATATAAGCCCGAGGCGGCCGCGAGGTAGGGGGATGCGCCCAGGGGGTAGGGCGCGCCCCCCACCCTCGTGGTGGCCTCGGGAGTCTTCTGGCCATCTCCGATGCTCCGTGGGCGTCTTCTGGTCCAAAAACAATCTCCGTTGAATTTAAGGTCAATTGGACTCCGTTTGGTTTTCCTTTTCTGCGATACTCAAAAACAAGGAAAAAACAGAAACTGGCACTGGGCTCTAGGTTAATAGGTTAGTCCCAAAAATCATATAAAATAGCATATAAATGCATACAAAACTGCCTAGATTGATAATATAATAGCATGGAACAAAAAAATTATAGATACGTTGGAGACGTATGAAGCATCCCCAAGCTTAATTCCTGCTCGTCCTCGGGTAGGTAAATGATAAAGACATAATTTTTGATGTGGAATGCTACCTAACATATTTATCAATGTAATCTTCTTTATTGTGGCAAGAATATTCAGATCCGTAAGATTCAAAACAAAAGTTTAATATTGACATGAAAACAATAATACTTCAAGCATACAAAAAAAGCAATCATGTCGTCTCAAAATAACATGGCCAAAGCAAGCTATCCCTACAAAATCATATAGTCTGGCTATGCTCTATCTTCATCACACAAAATATTTAAATCATGCACAACCCCGATGACAAGCCAAGCAATTGTTTCATACTTCTGATGTTGTCAAACGTTTTCAATCTTCATGCAATACATGAGCGTGAGCCATGGACATAGCACTATATGTGGAATAGAATGGTGGTTGTGGAGAAGACAAAAAGGAGAAGATAGTCTCACATCAACTAGGCGTATCAACGGGCTATGGAGATGCCCATCAATAGATATCAATGTGAGTGAGTAGGGATTGCCATGCAACGGATGCACTAGAGCTATAAGTGTATGAAACCTCAACAAAAGAAACTAAGTGGGTGTGCATCCAACTTGCTTGCTCACGAAGACCTAGGGCATTTTGTCAGTGTACAAAAGAAGGGGCGCACCTTTGTACCCCTTTACCTGTGCACGGGCAGTCAGAGCCGCGCCCAAGGCCACACCAAGCAGAGCAGGGGAGGTGAACCAAGGCAAAACCGAAGCCCAAGACAGCCAGAGCAACGCCAAGACTGAGAACGCAAAGAGGCAAAGGGGCGGAGCAGTTTCCCCCGGCAAGACCCTTGTCGGGGACTGCCTCAGCAGCCCAGGCAAGACCCTTGCTGGGGTAGCATGCCCAAACGCCAACAGGGGCGAGCCACCCTTGAGCCCACGTCCCCAACACCATCAGCCACGTGGGGCCAGGGCTCGGGAGGCACCTCTGTGGTGGCATACAGATCTTTGTGAAGACATATTCAAGACCAGATGGGGATTAGAGGACAACGATGCTCGACAAGATCCTTGCCAAGGAAAGCCACGAGACCCCCGGCAAGATCCTTGCCGGGGACGACAGCGCGCCACGGCAAGACCCTTGCCGGGCCCCCCGGCAAGGCTCTTGCCAAAGACGCCAGCAGGACCACTGCCAGGCCCGCACCGGCCAAACTCCACCACCGTTCGCATGCAGCTGCCAGCCCAAACCAGCTGGGCAGGCACCTGCATGGCAACATGCAGCTCCCAGGCCAACTCAGCAGGCGCCTACGTGGCGGCATGCAGATCTTCGTGAAGACCCTACCACCGCGCCACCTCAGCTGCCTGCCTGCCTACATGGCGCCGCACGCATCGCTGGCCAGGGTGCGTGTCGAAGCGAGGAGGAGCGGCGACGGACGGGACGGGCCTCGCCCCCGTCGCCGATAAAGCTAGGGGACACCTCAGCGGCGCATTAAATGCGTCTTGTCCTATAATACGAGCGATAAGCTCATAGCACTGTGCGCCTTTCCACCTCCTATGTGCCACTGTGGCAGCCCCTTTCGACTATAAAAGGAGGCCCATGGCATACTGGAGGAGGATTGGGCTCTTTCGAACCACGCACTCACCATAAATAGTTCGAGAGCTCAAGAACTCTCAGAAATACACCCACCAAAGCAGGACTAGGATTTTACGCATCCTCGCGGCCCAAACCTGGGTAAACGATCCTTGTGCTGACTACTGATCCTGCTCTTCTTGCAACCCCGCGCCCCGGCAACCGTAGTAGCGATTCTTGTGATCCCATAGGTGTCGTTTCCCCAACACATTTTGAGGAAGCCCATCATTGGAATATACAAGCCAAGTTCTATAATGAAAGATTCCCACTAGTATATGAAAGTGACAACATAGGAGACTCTCTATCATGAAGATCATGGTGCTACTTTGAAGCACAAGTGTGGTAAAAGGATAGTAGCATTGCCCCTTCTCTCTTTTTCTCTCATTTTTTATATTTTTTATATTTTTTTATTTGGGCCTTTTCTCTTTTTTTATGGCCTCTTTTTTTCTTTTCTTTTTTCGTCCGGAGTCTCATCCCGACTTGTGGGGGAATCATAGTCTCCATCATCCTTTCCTCACTGGGACAATGCTCTAATAATGATGATCATCACACTTTTATTTACTTACAACTCAAGGATTACAAATCAATACTTAGAACAAAAATATGACTCTATATGAATGCCTCCAGCGGTGTACCGGGATGTGCAATGAATCAAGAGTGACATGTATGAGAGAATTATGAACGCTGGCTTTGCCACAAATACGATGTCACCTACATGATCATGCAAAGCAATATGACAATGATGGAGCGTGTCATAATAAACAGAATGATGGAAAGTTGCATGGCAATATATCTCGGAATGGCAATGGAAATGCCATAATAGGTAGGTATGGTGGCTGTTTTGATGAAGGTAAATGGTGGGTTTATGGTACCGGCGAAAGTTGCGCGATACTAGAAAGGCTAGCAATGGTGGAAGGGTGAGAGTGCGTATAATCCATGGAATCAACATTAATCATAAAGAACTCACATACTTATTGCAAAAATCTATTAGTTATCCAAATGAAGTATTACGTGCATGCTCCTAGGGGGATATATTGGTAGGAAAAGACCATCGCTCGTCCCCGACCACCACTGATAAGGAAGACAATCATGAAATAAATCATGCTCCGACTTCATCACATAACGGTTCACCATACGTGCATGCTACGGGAATCACAAACTTTAACACAAGTATTTCTCAAATTCACAACTACTCACTAGCATGAGTCTAATATTACCATCCTCATATCTCAAAACAATCATAAGGAATCAAACTTCACATAGTATTCAACGCACTTTATATGAAAGTTTTTATTATATCCCTCTTGGATGCCCATCATATTAGGACTAATTTTATAGCCAAAGCAAATTACCATGCTGTTTAAAATAATCTCAAAATAATATAAGTGAAGAATGAGAATTCATCTATTTCTTGAAAATAAAAACACCATCGTGCTCTAAAAGGATATAAGTGAAGCACTAGAGCAAATGACAAACTACTCCGAAAGATACAAGTGAAGATCAATGAGTAGTTGAAATTATGTAACTATGTGAAGACTCTCTAACATTTAAGAATTTCAGATCTTGGTATTTTATTCAAACAGCAAGCAAAACAAAAGAAAATAAAATGACGCTCCAAGCAAAACACATATCATGTGGTGAATAAAAATATAGCTCCAAGTAAAGTTCCGATGAACGAAGACGAAAGAGGGGATGCCATCCGGGGCATCCCCAAGCTTAGGATCTTGGTTGTCCTTGAATATTACCTTGTGGTGCCTTGGGCATCCCCAAGCTTAGGCTCTTGCCACTCCTTATTCCACAGTCCATCGAATCTTTACCCAAAACTTGAAAACATCACAACACAAAACTCAACAGAAAACTCGTAAGCTCCGTTAGTATAAGAAAATAAAATCACCACTTAGGTATTGTTGTGAACTCATTCTAAATTAATATTGGTGTAATATCTAATGTATTCCAACTTCTCTATGGTTCATACCCTCCGATACTACTCATAGATTCAACAAAATAAGCAAACAACACATAGAAAACAGAATCTGTCAAAAACAGAACAGTCTGTAGTAATCTGTATCAAACGTATACTTGTGGAACTCCAAGAATTCTGAAATAAATTGGTGGACGTGAGGAATTTACCTATTGATAATCTGCAAAAAGAATCAACCTAAAATCTCTCTCCAGTAAAAATTGGCATCTAATCTCGTGAGCACAAAAGTTTATGTTTTTTTACGGCATGATCATAAAGACTTCACCCAAGTCTTCCCAAAGGTTCCACTTGGCACAAACACTAATTAAAACATAAAACCACATCTAACCAGAGGCTAGATGAATTATTTATTAATAAACAGGAGCAAAAATCAAGCAATAAAAATAAAATTGGGTTGCCTCCCAACAAGCGCTATCGTTTAACGCCCCTAGCTAGGCATGATGATTTGAATGATGCTCACATAAAAGATAAGAATTGAAACATAAAGAGAGCATCATGAAGAATATGACTAGCACATTTAAGTCTAACCCACTTCCTATGCATAGGGATTTTGTGAGCAAACAACTTATGGGAACAATAATCAACTAGCATAGGAAGGCAAAACAAGCATAACTTCAAAACTTTAAGCACATAGAGAGGAAACTTGATACTATTGCAATTCCTACAAGCATATGTTCCTCCCTCATAATAATTTTCAGTAGAATCATGAATGAATTAAACAATATAACCATCACATAAAACATTCTTTTCATTATCTACAAGCATAGAAAATTTACTACTCTCCACATAAGCAAAATTCTTCTCATTCGGAATAGTGGGAGTATCATAAGAAACTCGAATACTATAAACTGTTTCCATATTAAAAGAGTAATGTTCAGAAAAAGGGTAATCATAATCATGACAAGTTCTATAAATATAATCATCACTACTTTTTATAGCATAATTTTCATCACAATAATCATCATAAGTAGCAACTTTGTTCTCATCATAATCAATTGAAACCTCTTCCAAAATAGTGGATTCATCACTAAATAAAGTCATGACCTCTCAAAATCCACTTTCATAAATATTATAAGATTCAACACCCTCCAAAATAGTGGGATCATTACTTCCTAAAGTTGACACTCTTCCAAACCCACTTTCATCAATATAACCATCATAAATAGGGGGCATGATATCATCATAATAAATTTGCATATCAAAACTTGGAAGGTTAAACATATCATCTTCATAAAACATAGCATCCCCAAGCTTGGGATAATCATTAATTGCAGCAAATAAATTCTCAAACTTGTCATTCTCATCAAACATGGCATACCCAAGCTTGGGCCTTTTCATATCATAAGCATAATCACTCTCATCATTAATAGTATGGATAGCACCAATAGTATAGCAATTATCATCATCACAATGAGTAATAGGAGCAACATCATTTGGGAAGGATACCTTTCTACCTTTGCTTCTCCATCTTTTCTTTTTCTTCTTCACATCATGTATGGGTTTAACCCTCTCTTTTGAGCTCCTTATTAATGAGATTGGTTGAATAGAAACCTCCTCCTCATCACCTGATTCATCATAAGAAAGAATAGGAGGATATTGGGAAATCCCTTCCCTTTCATTAGTATTCTCTTCATATTCTATTTGTTTTGTTTTCTTTATGTAATTGGCAATATAAGGATTTTCAATGCAATTCACCGCACAATACATAAAAATTTCTTCTAGATCAAAATCAAGAACTTTATCAAGGACAAATTGTGGCATATCCTTAGTTATACGTTTCATTTCTTCATAACCCGAAAGCAAACTAAGTTCATTATGATGTGCAAGGGAAATCAAGTCATCGCAATTTTTTGACACGATACGATCATGAAACAATTTGCATTGGGGATTTAAATGATCACGTTCATTGCAAAGTTCACAAGGATGGCAAAGAAATTTTAAATTTTCAGCACAAGCATCTAGCCACTCTTGCAACCATTTAGTTTCTAAATACTTATGCCTCTTGCAAAATCTATCTTCCCTATTTGGTGTGTACTTGCAAACTCTATGCACTCCACAAAAATTGACATGCTTATAAGATACATTTTCATCATGACTAGTGCAATCATCATTAGTACTATGGATATTCAAAGAGTTCATGCTAATAACATTGCAATCATGTTCATCATTCAAAGATTTAGTGCCAAACATTCTAATGCATTCTTCTTCTAACAGTTTGGCACAATTTTCCTTCCCATCATTTTCACGAAAGACATTAAAAAGATGAAGCATATGAGGTACCCTTAATTCCATTTTTTTGTAGTTTTCTTTTATAGAGTAAACTAGTGATAAAACAAGAAACAAAAAGATTCTATTGCAAGATCTAAAGATATACCTTCAAGAGCTCACCTCCCCGGCAACGGCGCCAGAAAAGAGCTTGATGTCTACTACACAACCTTCTTCTTGTAGACGTTGTTGGGCCTCCAAGTGCAGAGGTTTGTAGGACAGTAGCAAATTTCACTCAAGTGGATGACCTAAGGTTTATCAATCCGTGGGAGGCGTAGGATGAAGATGGTCTCTCTCAAACAACCCTACAACCAAATAACAAAGAGTCTCTTGTGCCCCCAACACACCCAATACAATGGTAAATTGTATAGGTGCACTAGTTCGGCGAAGGGATGGTGATACAAGTGCAATATGGATAGTAGATATAGGTTTTTGTTGTATGAAACATCCTAGATTAATAATATAATAGCATGGAACATCCTAGATTGATTATATAATAGCATGGAACAATAAAAAATTATAGATACGTTGGAGACGTATCACACCCCGACCCCCAGGTGCCCGCACCCCTACCCTCGGGTGCCCGACCCGTCACCTGGCGCTACACCGGGTGCCCGGGCTCCTCCTCCCAGCGACCCCCAGGTGCCCGGCCCCTCTGGCGATGTCTGCGTGCATTAAGGGCCCAATGACCCACGTACACCTGTTTCTCCCCAAATCTTCCCTAGACTATAAGTAGACGTTCCCTAGCTCATAATTAGGGTTAGCTAAGAATAGATCTAGACATTAGAGCTTAGCTGATGTATCTCCCCTTGTGGGTTTTCTCTTGAGGGAGAATACTCCATTGGAGTTCAAGGCCTCCATTCAAGAATATCCTTAGGGATTCAAGACATCGTCTCCCTTTGGGATTTGGGATGAACTTTACCA
This sequence comes from Aegilops tauschii subsp. strangulata, assembly GCF_002575655.3. Classification (NCBI taxonomy): domain Eukaryota; kingdom Viridiplantae; phylum Streptophyta; class Magnoliopsida; order Poales; family Poaceae; genus Aegilops; species Aegilops tauschii. The sequence goes on along the minus strand of NC_053039.3, from coordinate 559,928,771 downwards.
TGTACCCATGTTCCTCTTGTTGTTTATGTACCTTTGTGAATCTTGTGTGGATTTGAGTCTAGTGGATGGGTGATTGGACTTGTTCTTCAGTGTTCCTCTTGTGTTTTCCCCTGTGTGTTCTTCTTGTTCTTGGGGATTTCCCCTTCAATTCGTGAAAGATCTCCACTTAGGGTTCCACCCTACAACATCTTGGTATCTTGAGCCACGTTGATCACGAATTTGGAGTCTCCCCCGGCGTTTTCTAGCCTAATTTTGTGTGGTTTGTCCCAATTCGAAAATTTCCCACAAAAAGAGCCCCCCAAAAAAAATTCTTGTATTTTGTTGGTACTTGTGAGTTTTTGTTGAATCATATAGTAGATATGATCGACATAGTGATGTTCACCATTGAAAGCTACTCCATCTCACGTGATGATCGGACATGGTTTAGTTGATATGGATCACATGATCATTTAGATGACTCGAGGGATGTATATCTAAGTGGGAGTTCTTAAGTAATATGATTAATTGAACTTTAATTTATCATGAACTTAGTCCTGATAGTATTTGCATATCTATGTTGTAGACCAATAGCTTGCGATGTAGCTTCCAGTTTATTTTGATCTGTTCCTAGAGAAAGATAAGTTGAAAGATGATAGTATCAATGATCTGAGGATTATTCTCATTGCTACACAGAAGAATTATGTCCTTGATGCACTGCTAGGTGACAGACCTATTGCAGGAGCAGATGCACACATTATGAATGTTTGACAAAGCTCAGTATGATGACTACTTAATAGTTTAGTGCACCATGCTTTACGGCTTAGAACCGGGACTTCAAAAATGTTTTGAACGCCACAGAGCATATAAGATGTTCTAAGAGTTGAAATTGGTATTTCATACTCATGCCCGTGTCGAGAGGTATGAGACCTCTGACAGTACTTTGCCTACAAGATGGAGGAGAATAGCTCAACCAGTGAGCATGTGCTCAGATTGTCTGGGTACTACAATTGCTTGAATCAAGTGGAGTTAATCTTCGAGATAAGATAGTAATTGACAAAGTTCTCTAGTCACTACCACCAAGTTACTAGAACTTAGTGATGAACTATAATATGCAAGGGATGACGAAAGTAATGCCCAAGCTCTTCGCGATGCTGAAATCGGCGAAGGTAGAACTCAAGAAATAGCATCAAGTTTGATGGTTAACAAGACCACTAGTTTCAAGAAAAGGGCAAAGGAAAAGAAAGGGAACTTCAAGATTTAGCACATATTCATAATAAACTGTTTATTCATGTAATGGTTTATTGAATCTCGATCGTAATGATACACATATTCATAATATTGATGCCAAAAGATGCAAAGTTGATAATGATAGTGCAACATATTTGTGGCACAGCCGTTTAGGTCATATTGGTATAAAGCACATGAAGAAAATCCATGATGATGTGCTTTTGGAAACACTTGATGCTTGCGAACCATGCCTCATGGGCAAGATGACTAAGACTCCGTTATCCGGAACAATGGAGCGAGCAACAGACTTGTTGGAAATAATACATACTGATGTATGCGGTCCGATGAGTGTTGAGGCTCGCGGCGGGTATCATTATTTTCTAACCTTCACAGATGATTTGAGCAGATATGGATATATCTACTTGATGAAACATAAGTTTGAAACATTTGAAAAGTTCAAAGAATTTCAGAGTGAAGTGGAAAATCATCGTAACAAGAAAATAAAGTTTCTCTAATCTGATCATGGAGGCAAATATTTGAGTTACGAGTTTGGTCTTCATGAAACAATGTGAAATTGTTTCACAACTCACGCCACCTGGAACACCACAGCGTAATGGTGTGTCCGAACGTCATAACCGTACTTTATTAGATATGGTGCGATCTATGATGTCTCTTACCGATTTATCACTATCGTTTTGGGGTTATGCATTAGAGACAGCTGCATTCACGTTAAATAGGGCACCATCTAAGTCCGTTGAGACGACACCATATGAACTGTGGTTTGGCAAGCAACTCAAATTCTCGTTTCTTGAAGTTTGTGGTTGTGATGCTTATGTGAAAAAGCTTCAGCCTGATAAGCTCGAACCCTAATCGGAGAAGTGTGTCTTCATAGGATACCCAAAAGAAACTATTGGGTACACCTTCTATCACAGATCCGAAGGCAAGATCTTTGTTGCTAAGAATGGATCCTTTCTAGAGAAGGAGTTTTCTCGAAAGAAGTGAGTGGGAGAAAAGTAGAACTTGATGAGGTAATTGTACCTTCTCCCAAATTGGAAAGTAGGTCATCACATAAATCAGTTCCAGTGATTCCTACACCAATTAGCGAGGAAGTTAATGATGATGATCATGAAACTTCGGATCAAGTTACTACAGAACTTCGTAGGTCAACCAGAGCACGATCCGCACCAGAGTGGTACGGTAATCATCTACTGGAAATCATGTTACTAGACCATGATGAACCTACGAACTATGAGGAAGCGATGATGAGCCCAGATTCCGTGAAATGGCTTGAGGCCATGAAATCTGGGATGGGATCCATGTATGAGAACAAAGTATGGACTTTGGTGGACTCGCCCGATGATCGGCAAGCCATTAAGAATAAATGGATCTTCAAGAGGAAGACGGATGCTGATAGTAGTGTTCCTATCTACAAAGCTCGACTTGTTGCAAAAAAAAGGTTTTCGACAAGTTTAAGATGTTGACTACAATGAGATTTTCTCACTCGTAGTGATGCTTAGAGTCTGTCTGAATCATGTTAGCAATTGCCACATTTTATGAAATATGGCAAATGGATGTCAAAATTGCATTCCTTAATGGATTTCTTAAAGAAGAGTTGTATATGATGCAACAAGAAGGTTTTGTCAATCCTAAAGGTGCTAACAAATTGTGCAAGCTCCAGCGATCCATCTATGGACTGGTGCAAGCATCTCGGAGATGGAATATACACTTTCATAAGGTGATCAAAGCATATGGTTTTATACAAACTTGCGATGAAGCCTGTATTTACAAGAAAGTGAGTGGGAGTACTACATCATTTCTGATAAGTATATGTGAATGACATATTGTTGATCAGAAATAATGTAGAATTTTTCTAGAAAGCATAAAGGAGTGTTTGAAAGGAGTTTTTCAAAGAAAGACCTCGGTGAAGCTGCTTACATATTGAGCATCAAGATCTATAGAGATAGAACAAGACACTTGATAAGTTTTTTTTCAAAGAGTACATACCCTGACAAGATTTTGAAGTAGTTCAAAATGGAACAGTCAAAGAAGGAGTTCTTGCCTGTGTTGCAAGGTATGAAGTTGAGTAAAGACTCAAAACCCGACCACGAGAGAAGATAGAGAGAGAATGAAAGTCATTCCCTATGCCTCAGCCATAGGTTCTATAAACTATGCTATGCTGTATACCAGAACTATTGTGTACCTCACCATGAGTTTGGCAAGAGGGTACAATAGTGATCTAGGAGTGGATCAGTGGACAGCGGTCAAAATTATCCTTAGTGGAATAAGGAAATGTTTATCGGTTATGGAGGTGACAAAGAGTTCGTCGTAAAGAGTTACGTCGATGCAAGCTTTGACACCGATCTGGATGACTCTAGGTCTCGATCTAGATACATATTGAAAGTGGGAGCAATTATCTAGAGTAGCTCCATGCAGAGCATTGTAGACATAGAAACTTGCAAAATACTTACGGATCTGAATGTGGCAGACCCGTAGACTTAAACTTCTCTGACAAGCAAAACATGATCACACCTTATTACTCTTGGGTGTTAATCACATAAGCGATGTGAGCTAGATTATTGACTCTTGTCAACCCTTTGAGTGTTTATCACATGGCGATCTGAACTATGGGTATTAATCACATAAAGATGTGAACTATTGGTGTTAAATCACATGGCGATGTGAACTAGATTATTGACTCTAGTGCAAGTGGGAGACCGAAGGAAATATGCCCTAGAGGCAATAATAAAGTTGTTTATTTATATTTCATTATATCATGATAAATGTTTATTATTCATGCTAGAATTGTATTAACTGGAAACTTAATACATGTGTGAATACATAGACAAACATAGTGTCACTAGTATGCCTCTACTTGACTAGTCCGTTAATCAAAGATGGTTAAGTTTCCTAACCATAGACATGAGTTGTCATGTGATGAACGGGATCACATCATTAGAGAATGATGTCATTGACAAGACCCATCTGTTAGCTTAGCACTATGATCATTTAGTTTGTTGCTATAGCTTTCTTCATGACTTATACATATGTTCCTATGACTATGAGATTATGCAACTCCCGAATACCGGAGGAACACTTAGTGTGCTATCAAATGTCACAACGTAACTGGGTGATTATAAAGATGCTCTATAGGTGTCTCTGATGGTGTTTGTTGAGTTGGCATAGATCGAGATTTGGATTTGTCACTCCGATTGTCGGAGAGGTATCTCTGGGGCCCTCTCGGTAATACACATCACTATAAGCCTTGCAAGCAATGTGACTAATGAGTTAGTTGCGGGATGATGCATTACGGAACGAGTAAAGAGACTTGCCGCTAACGAGATTGAACTAGGTATGATGATACCGACGATCGAATCTCGGGCAAGTAACATACCGATGACAAAGGGAACAATGTATGTTGTTGTGCGGTTTGACCGATAAAGATATTCGTAGAATATTCAGGAACCAATATGAGCATCCAAGTTCCACTATTGGTTATTGACCGGAGATGAGTCTCGGTCATATCTACATAGTTCTCGAACCCGTAGGGTCCGCACGCTTAACGTTCGATGACAATATGTATTATGAGTTATGTGATTTGATGAACCGAAGTTTGTTCGGAGTCCCGGATGAGATCACAGACATGACAAGGAGTCTCGAAATGATCGAGACAATAATGATATATTGGACGATGTTATTCGGACACTGGATGAGTTCCAGGGGTCACCGGATAAATATCGGAGTGCCGGAAGGGTTATCGAAACCACCGGAGAAGTAATGGGCCTTCTTGGGCCTAGGGGAGAGAGAGAGGGGCACCCAAGGGCTAGCCGCGCCCCCCCCCCCCATGGGCGAAGTCCGAATTGGACTAGGGGTAGGGGCGGCGCCCCCTCCTTCCTTCTCTTTCCCCTCTCCTTCCTTCTTCTCCTAGTTGGACTAGGAAAGGGGGGATCCAACTCCTACTTGGAGTAGGATTGCCCCCCTTGGGCGCGCCCTATGAGGGCCAGCCGGCCTCCCCCTTGCTCCTCTAGATATGGGGGCAGGGGGGCACCCCACAGACACACAAGTTGATCTTTAGCCGTGTGCGGTGCCCCCCTCCACAGTTTTCCACCTTGGTCATATTGTCGTAGTGCTTAGGAGAAGCCCTGTGTCGGTAACTTCGTAATCACCGTCACCACGCCGTCGTGCTGACGAAACTCTCCCTCGGCCTCAGCTGGATCTAGAGTTCGAGGGACGTCACCAAGCTGAACGTGTGTAGATCGCGGAGGTGCCGTGCATTCGGTACTTGATCGGTTAGATCGCGAAGATGTTCGACTACATCAACCACGTTACTAAACGCTTCTGGTTTCGGTCTACGCGGGTACGTGGACACACTCTCCCCGCTCGTTGCTATACATCTCCTACCATAGATCTTGCGTGATCGTAGGAATTTTTTTGAAATACCGCGTTCCCCAACACTTATATTTGGGAACAAAGGGAGTACATTTTATGCATTGTAGGTTTTGCAGGTACTCGTTAATATACCCATTTTTACTAACTTGTTAGTTATATATGCATCATCACAGATGACTCCAAAGTTTCATGGTGTGCGACAGAAGGGAAATAAATACTATGCTACCATTAGGAAGGACAATGTCGTCCACGAACTTGGCCATTGGGACACCCCGGAGTTAGCGGCGCGCGCTTATGATGCCATGGCAGTAGAGTTTTTTCAGGAAGGGGCGAATCTGAACTTCCCTAAGTGTCATGAGTTCGCGATGTTCCTCGCGCCTGAGGACATGAAGATATGCACTAGGGTTGAGGAGAAGGAGAATAAAGAGGCCGAGGTGCAGTTCTTCGACCCATTGGTGAGCGAGCTTGCGAGAGATGACAAACTCTTGGAGGCCAACAAGATGATGTTACTTTAGTATGCAGCCAGGAAGAGCATGGAGGAGGATCCCATAGACTGGATGCCTTGGAGCTTGAGGAGGAGGGTCAGCAGGGGTCTCGTCGTAGGTCAACTAGGCACGACCACGAGGCCGGTCCCTCTGGCCAATAACTTAGTGCGTGCTACCTATTTTCATATGAAATGTTTTACTTTATGCATGTTTTCTGTTTGAATTACGCATGGTTTGTAGAACTATTTAATTACAAGTATGTATGTGTTAATAACTAGATGGGTGGATAGCGCTGGTTTGTATTAACTGCTTATGTTGCATTATATCTATGTGCATCCGTTATGTATGCTTATTTTTCTCAACTTCATGAAAGTAGTAAATGGATGCCCCGTGTGAGACATGTGGTTCAGTGAGATGCCAGAGGGATAAGTTCTTCATAGAGATCTACGATGGTATATTTTTGTTGAACATGTTTTGATTGAATTTCGTATGGTGTATACGGTTGTGCCAAAAATTGTGTAACTAGCTAGCTACTTCTTTTTTTCAATTTTGCTTAGTTCATCCCTTGCGGGGCAAGGCGTGACTTCTTAGAGAAGTTTAAAGTTCCAGTTGATGCAACCATCACATTCCAGTGCACCCTCATGAAGATGTTGACGGCCCAACAATTTAATTGTCTTGTCACCAACGAGGCAAACCGCACCAACTTCGGTTGCCCTGGTTGGAAAGCCCTTGCAAATGCTTACGAGATGGAAGCTGGGGAGAGAGCCACGTTCTACCTCGACTACGATCGTGACAAGATCATGGTCTACGACAAGCCCGCTGGCAACGATGATAGTTCACTTAATCCGGACTATGACCATGACTCCACCCGCCGAAAAGTCGTAGTTAGCTAGTTGGCATACATGGGGATATCATGTTATTATCACATATATTTATTTGAACTTGTACATTCATATGTGTGTTACTGTGCCTACTTTGTTGAACTATATCAATAAGTGCACTGTTGAATTTAAATGCTGTCATTGGGCCTATTTATAGTTGATTTATTGGTTGTTCCTAAACTGGATTATGTTGTCAATTTGGCTGAAATCGATGTTGTATATATTTTATTTCAAATCTGAAAATCAAATTACCGGCGTCGCGAAAATACGGAACGTCACAACTGATGACTAATACTGCTGGCGTTGACCACACAGCACGCCATTATAGTCCAAAATACTGATGGCGTAGGTGGCAGCGCCACCACTATTTCTTAACAATGGCGCCATATTGGTGGCGTTGGGTGCCTACGCCAGCAAGGCACTATTTGCCACGCCATAGTTAGGTTTTTTCCACTAGTGTAACGAGCGGTGGTAGCGGCCATCTGGCCTCGACCGTTAGCCCTGGCCACGTGGTTCTGACAGGTGGGCTCGATATGTCAGTTTTCCAGTTAGTCGCATGTCACAGCTAGTTTAGCGCGTTTTGTTACTCACTTGCCACAGAAGTGGTGGTCTTTCATTATTTTCGGCAAAGATGATGATTTTGAAGTACCCTTGCTACAAATGTGATGGTTTTCAACAATTTACTCTCGAAGGAACACTAGTCATCATTAGCTTGAGTTGGGAGTACCCTTGCCCCAATGAACTTCCTCTTTGTTAGGGACGAGGTAGGGATGAATCGAGCTAATATCCTCACTGTGGCAATTTAGTCTGATACAAGCTGATTACAGGAATGGATCAAGCAAGAGGAAGCTAGGGTTCGTGCCGCCACCGCCGGGTCGGTGATCCACTGGATGAGGGAAACGGAGAGGGCAGCGCCTTTAAGTAGTAGTCGCGGTTGGGCCAGGCTTGGCGTGCCACTCCGGGCCGAAGAAGCGGGGGTTGCTGCGTCGGGTGCGGCTGGGCCACGCCCATGCTTCGCTGGCAGGTGGGGCTGGGCTGTCAGGGGTGTTAACATCCCCTCCTCCTTGGGAAGAGGCTTGCCCCCAAGCCTCCGCCTGAGGGAAGCGAGCCTGGAGCGCTTCTTTGTCTTCCCAGGTGATGTCGACTGCTGTGCCGGCCGACCACTGCACCTGGACCTGTTCGATCATGACGTCGTTCTTCTTGCGCCATCTTGACTGAAGCACCTTGAGTGGATTCGCCATGTCGCCCGCGCCCGAGGCAAGTGTAGAGGCCGCTGTAACGCCTGGAAGGAGTGCGTGTCGGAGTTGCGAGACGTGGAAGACCGGGTGCACCGTCGCCTGCGGAGGTAGTTGGAGCTTGTAGGCGACGTCATTGAACTTGGCGACGATCTTGAACGGTCCATAGAACTTGTAGCTGAGCTTGTGGTTGGCGCGGGGGGCACCGAAGTTTGGTTGTATGGCTGGAGCTTGAGGAAGACCTGGTCGCCGACTTGGAATTGTCTGAAGGAACGCTTCTTGTTCGCCTGGTCTTGCATGATCTGACGTGCGCGATGGAGTTGCTGCTGTATCAAGTCTTGCATGACAGCTCGCTCTTCGAGCCAAGTTTGCAGCGCTGGTACCGAAGATGAAGTAGATGCCGTAATTACCTAATGTCGTGGTTCCCTGCCGAACATGGCCTTGAATGGTGTCATCCCGATTGCTGAGTGGTGAGAAGAGTTGTACCAGAATTGGGCCAAGGGAACCCAAAAGCTCCACCGTTTTTGGACAGGCTTGCACAAAGCAACGAAGGTAGGTCTCGATGCATTGGTTCACCCTCTCGGTTTGCCCGTCGGTCTGTGGGTGGTTTGCTGTGCTCATCCGTAGCCCGGTGCCTGCATACTTGAACAACTCCTGCCAAAAGTGACTGGTAAAGACTGGGTCGCGATCGGACACAATGGCTCCTGGGAATCCATGGAGTTTGTATAACTGTTGCATGTAGAGCAGTGCCACTTTAGATGATGTGTATGGGTGAGCCAGGGGCAGAAAGTGAGCAAACCGGGTTCTTTTGTCGACAACAACCAGCAAGCAGTTGTATTGTCCGGACTGAGGTAAGCCGTCCACAAAATCCATGGTGATGAGGTCCCACGACTCCTTGGGTATAGGAAGGGGTAACAACAAGCCCGATGAAGCTGTTCTATCTGGCTTGGCTTGTTGGCAGACCTGACAGCATCTCACATATTGTTGGATGTGTGTTTTCATCTTGGGCCAAGCAAATAGCCGGCGGACGCGGCGATAAGTCACTGGGAACCCAGAATGACCGCCCATCGGGCTGTCGTGAAAGGCAGCAATGATATGTTGCTGCATTGTTGTGGTCCCTCCTAGCCAGATGCGGCCGCGGAAACGGAGGAGCCCGTTTTGCAGCTGAAATCGCCCTTTTGGATCCTCCCGGACAGCCAGTTGTTCGAGAAGTCGCTGCGCCTGCGGGTTGGTATTGTAGCTGTTGACGATGTCCTCTAACCAAGCTGGTTGGCACACGCTGAGAGTGTGTAGCACTTCTTCTGTGTTGGTTCTTGACAATGCATCAGCTGCTGTGTTCTCTGCCCCCTACTTGTATTTGATGGTGTACTGAAGCCCCAACAATTTGGTGAAAGCTCGTTGCTGCCACGGCGTTGTCATCCTCTGTTCTGTCAGGTGTGTCAAGCTACGCTGGTCTGTGAGGATAGTGAATTCTGCATGTTGAAGGTAGGGGCGTGATACGTCTCCAACGTATCTATAATTTTTGATTGTTCCATGCTATATTATATTCTGTTTTGGACATTAATGGGCTTTGTTATACACTTTTATATTATTTTTGGGACTAACCTATTAACCGGAGGCCCAGCCCAGAATTGCTGTTTTTTTTCCTATTTCAGAGTTTCGCGGAAAAAGAATATCAAACGGAGTCCAAACGGAATGAAACCTTCGGGAATGTGATTTTCGGAAGGAACGTGATCCAGAGGACTTGGACCCCACGTCAAGACATCAACCAGGAAGGCACGAGGTAGGGGGTGCGCCTACCCTCCCTAGGCGCGCCCTCCACCCTTGTGGGCCCCATGTTGCTCCACCGACGTACTTCTTCCTCCTATATATACCTACGTACCCCCCAAACTACCAGATACGGAGCCAAAAACCTAATTCCATTGCCGCAACCTTCTGTACCCGTGAGATCCCATCTTGGGGCCTTTTCCGGAGCTCCGCCGAAGGGGGCATCGATCACGGAGAGCTTCTACATCAACACCATAGCCTCTTCGATGATGTGTGAGTAGTTTACCTCAGACCTTCGGGTCCATAGTTATTAGCTAGATGGCTTCTTCTCTCTTTTTGGATCTCAATACAATGTTCTCCCCCTCTCTTGTGGAGATCTATTCGATGTAATCTTCTTTTGCGGTGTGTTTGTTGAGACCGATGAATTGTGGGTTTATAATCAAGATTATCTATGAACAATATTTGAATCTTCTCTGAATTCTTTTATGTATGATTGGTTATCTTTGCAAGTCTCTTCGAATTATCAGTTTGGTTTGGCCTACTAGATTGATCTTTCTTGCAACGGGAGAAGTGCTTAGCTTTTGGTTCAATCTTGCGGTGTCCTTTCCCAGTGACACTAGGGGCAGCAAGGCACGTATTGTATTGTTGCCATCGGGGATAACAAGATGGGGTTTATATCATATTGCATGAGTTTATCCCTCTACATCATGTCATCTTACTTAAAGCGTTACTTTGTTCTTGTGAACTTAATACTCTAGATGCATGCTGGATAGCGGTCGATGTGTGGAGTAATAGTAGTAGATGCAGGCAGGATTCGGTCTACTTATCTCGGACGTGATGTCTATATACATGATCATACCTAGATATTCTCATAACTACAATTCTGTCAATTTCTCAACAGTAATTTGTTCACCCACCGTAATACTTATGCTCTTGAGAGAAGCCACTAGTGAAACCTATGGCCCCCGGGTCTATTTTCCATCATATTAATCTTCCAACACTTAGCTATTTTTATTGCCTTTTATTTTACTTTGCATCTTTATCATAAAAATACCAAAAATATTATCTTATCATATCTATCAGATCTCACTCTCTTAAGTGACCGTGAAGGGATTGACAACCCCTTTATTGCGTTGGTTGCGAGGATTTACTTGTTTGTGTAGGTGCGAGGGACTCGTGCGTGGCCTCCTACTGGATTGATACCTTGGTTCTCAAAAACTGAGGGAAATACTTATGCTACTTTGCTGCATCACCCTTTCCTCTTCAAGGGAAAACCAACGCAGTGCTCAAGAGGTAGCAAGAAGGATTTATGGCACCGTTGCCGGGGGGTCTACGCAAAAGTCAACATACCAAGTACCCATCACAAACCCTTATCTCCCGCATTACATTATTTGCCATTTGCCTCTCGTTTTCCTCTCCCCCACTTCACCCTTGCCGTTTTATTCGCCCTCTCTTTTTGTTTGCCTCTTTTCGCTCGCTTTTCCCTCGCCATGTCGGAACCAAAAAGAGTTGGGGGTTCTCTCCCGAGCTTGGACGATCCTTCTATTCTATCTAAACTCATAAATAAAGCTATGGAAAAACCTTCCGGAGTTGTCAATGAGAGTCTTAATAATTTTGATGAAGATGATTCCGGAATTTTTTGTTATTTACTCGATGAATCTTTGAAAGATGCTTGGGATAGGCTGTTAAGGATCTGGGCTAGCTATGTACCTCAATATCAAATTGAGGTTTACCTAAAAAGCTTTTATGTTGGGTTGCCCGCTTCGTTCAAACAAGTTTTAGATTCTATTTTTGAGGAGGGTTTTCTTGAAGGGGACCCCATAGATACCTATGAAAAGATGAAAACTATATTTGGGCACCCCATGAATGAGAAATTTGAATCCACATCTCTTTTGCTCTCCTACCAAAACGAATCTATCAAAGAAATAAAAGCTAGCGTAGATGCCAATTTCCGCAACGTGCTTAATCTTTCTTCTAGCATTAATAGCCACGCGCTTTATCAAAATAGAAAGATTAATTCTATAGATAACAAGTTTGCTCTTTTCTTCCCTAAAACCAAATATGGCAATACCTAGATCTATCCTTGCTATTATGCCTAGCTAGGGGCGTTAAACGATAGCGCTTGTTGGGAGGCAACCCAATTTTATTTTTAGTTTTTTGCTTTTTGCTTCTGTTTAGGAATAAATATTTGATCTAGCCTCTGGTTAGATTTGTTTTTATGTTTTAATTAGTGTTTGTGCCAAGTTTAACCTATAGGATCTTCTTGGATGATAGTTATTTGATCTTGCTGAAAATTGCAGAAACTTTCTGTTCACGAAAATAATTGTTAAAAATCACAAGAACGTGATAAAATATTGATTCAATTGATGCTTATCAATAAGCAAATTTTCTAGGTCTTCCTATTTTGGCTGAATTTTTGGAGTTCCAGAAGTTTGCGTTAGTTACAGAATACTACAGACTGTTCTGTTTTTGACAGATTCTGTTTTTCGTGTCTTGTTTGCTTATTTTGATGAATCTATGGCTAGTAAAATAGTTTATAAACCATAGAGAAGTTGGAATAAAGTAGGTTTAACACCAATATAAATAAAGAATGAGTTCATTACAGTACCTTGAAGTGGTGTTTTGTTTTCTTTCGCTAACGGAGCTCACGAGATTTTCTGTTAAGTTTTGTGTTGTGAAGTTTTCAAGTTTTGGGTAAAAGATTTGATGGATTATGGAACAAGGAGTGGCAAGAGCCTAAGCTTGGGGATGCCCATGTCACCCCAAGATAATCTAAGTACACATAAAATCCAAAGCTTGTGGATGCCCCAGAAGGCATCCCCTCTTTCGTCTACTTCCATCGGTAACTTTACTTGGAGCTATATTTTTATCCACCACATGATATGTGTTTGGCTTGGAGCGTCTTTTATTATTTGAGTCTTTGTTTGTTAGTTTGCCACAATCATCCTTGCTGTACACACATTTTGAGAGAGACACACATGACTCGGAAATTGTTAGAATACTCTATGTGCTTCACTTATATCTTTTGAGTTACATAGTTTTTGCTCTAGTGCTTCACTTATATCTTTTAGAGCACGGTGGTGGTTTTGTTTTATAGAAACTATTGTTCTCTCATGCTTCACTTAGATTATTTTGAGAGTCTTAAACAGCATGGTAATTTGCTTAAATTGGGAAATTAATCCTAATATGATAGGCATTCAAGATTAGTAAAATAATTCTTATGAGTGTGTTGAATACTATGAGAAGTTAGATGCTTGATAATTGTTTTGAGATATGGAGATGATGATATTAGAGTCATGCTAGTTGAGTAGTTGTGAATTTGAGAAATACTTGTGTTAAAGTTTGTGATTCCCGTAGCATGCACGTATGGTGAACCGTTATGTGATGAAGTCGGAGCATGATTTATTTGTTTATTTTCTTCCTTATGAGTGGCGGTCGGGGACGAGCGGTGGTCTTTTCCTACCAATCTATCCCCCTAGGAGCATGCGCGTAATACTTTGCTTTGATAACTTGTAGACTTTTGCAATAAGTATATGAGTTCTTTATGACTAATGTTGAGTCCATGGATTATACGCACTTTTCTTTCTTCCACCATTGCTAGCCTCTCTAATACCGCGCACTTTTCGCCGGTATCATACACCCACCATATACCTTCCTCAAAACAGCCACCATACCTACCTACCATGGCATTTCCATAACCATTCCGAGATATATTGCCATGCAACTTTCCACCATTTCATTTATCATGACACACTCCATTATTGTCATATTGCTTTGCATGATCATGTAGCTGAGATTGTATTTGTGGCAAAGCCACCGTTCATAATTCTTTCATACATGTCGCTCTTGATTCATTGCATATCCCGGTACACCGCCGGAGGCATTCATATAGAGTCAAATTTTGTTCTAAGTATTGAGTTGTAATTATTGAGTTGTAAGTAAATAAAAGTGTGATGATCATCATTTTCTAGAGCATTGTCCCAAGTGAGGAAAGGATGATGGAGACTATGATTCCCCCACAAGTCGGGATGAGACTCCGGACTAAAAAAAAGAGGCCATAAAAAAGAGAAAAGGCCCAAAAAATGATGAGAGAAAAAGAGAGAAGGGACAATGTTACTATCCTTTTACCACACTTGTGCTTCAAAGTAGCACCGTGATCTTCATGATAGAGAGTCACCTATGTTGTCACTTTCATATACTAGCGGGAAATTTTCATTATAGAACTTGGCTTGTATATTCCAATGATGGGCTTCCTCAAAATGACCTAGGTCTTCATGAGCAAGCAAGTTGGATGCACACCCACTTAGTTTCTTTTGTTGAGCTTTCATATACTTATAGCTCTAGTGCATCCGTTGCATGGCAATCCCTACTCACTCACATTGATATCTATTAATGGGCATCTCCATAGCCCGTTGATACGCCTAGTTGATGTGAGATTGTCTTCTCCATTTTTTCTTCTCCACAAACACCATTCTATTCCACATATAGTGCTATGTCCATGGCTCATGCTCAGGTATTGCGTGCAGATTGAAAAAGTTTGAGAACATCAAAAGTATGAAACAATTGCTTGGCTTGTCATCGGGGTTGTGCATGATTTAAATACTTTGTGTGGTGAAGATAGAGCATAGCCAGACTATATGATTTTGTAGGGATAACATTCTTTGGCCATGTTATTTTGAGAAGACATAATTGCTTAGTTAGTGTGCTTGAAGTATTATTATTTTTATGTCAATATTAAACTTTTGTCTTGAATCTTTCGGACCTGAATATTCATACCACAATTAAGAGAATTACATTGAAATTATGCCAAGTAGCATTCCACATCAAAAATTCTGTTTTTATCATTTACCTACTCGAGGACGAGGAGGAATTAAGCTTGGGGATGCTTGATACGTCTCCAACGTATCTATAATTTTTTATTGTTCCATGCTATATTATATTCTGTTTTGGACATTAATGGGCTTTGTTATACACTTTTATATTATTTTTGGGACTAACCTATTAACCGGAGGCCCAGCCCAGAATTGCTATTGTTTTGCCTATTTCAGAGTTTCGCACAAAAAGAATATCAAACAGAGTCCAAACGGATTGAAACCTTCGGGAACGTGATTTTCGGAACGAACGTGATCCAGAGGACTTGGACCCTATGTCAAGACATCAATCAGGAAGGCACGAGGTAGGGGGCGCGCCTACCCCCTAGGCGCGCCCTCCACCTTCGTGGGCCCCACGTTGCTCCACCGACGTACTTCTTCCTCCTATATATACCTACGTACCCCCAAACTACCAGATACGGAGCCAAAAACCCAATTCCACCACCGCAACCTTCTGTACCCGTGAGATCCCATCTTGGGGCCTTTTCCTGAGCTCCGCCGGAGGGGGCATCGATCACGGAGGGCTTCTACATCAACACCATAGCCTCTCTGATGATGTGTGAGTAGTTTACCTCAGACCTTCGGGTCCATAGTTATTAGCTAGATGACTTCTTCTCTCTTTTTGGATCTCAATACAATGTTCTCCCCCTCTCTTGTGGAGATATATCCGATGTAATCTTATTTTGCGGTGTGTTTGTTGAGACCGATAAATTGTGGGTTTACGATCAAGATTATCTATGAACAATATTTGAATCTTCTCTGAATTCTTTTATGTATGATTGGTTATCTTTGCAAGTCTCTTCGAATTATCTTTTTGGTTTGGCCTACTAGATTGATCTTTCTTGCAATGGGAGAAGTGCTTAGCTTTGGGTTCAATCTTGCGGTGTCCTTTCCCAGTGACACTAGGGGCAGCAAGGCACGTATTGTATTGTTGCCATCGGGGATAACAAGATGGGGTTTATATCATATTGCATGAGTTTATCCCTCTACATCATGTCATCTTACTTAAAGCGTTACTCTGTTCTTGTGAACTTAATACTCTAGATGCATGCTGGATAGCGGTCGATGTGTGGAGTAATAGTAGTAGATGCAGGCAGGAGTCGGTCTACTTGTCTCGGACGTGATGCATATATACATGATCATACCTAGATATTCTCATAACTATGCTCAATTCTGTCAATTGCTCAATAGTAATTTGTTCACCCACCGTAATACTTATGCTCTTGAGAGAAGCCACTAGTGAAACCTATGGCCCCCGGGTCTATTTTCCATCATATTAATCTTCCAACACTTAGCTATTTTTATTGCCTTTTATTTTACTTTGCATCTTTATCATGAAAATACCAAAAATATTATCTTATCATATCTATCAGATATCACTCTCGTAAGTGACCGTGAAGGGATTGACAACCCCTTTATTGCGTTGGTTGCGAGGATTTATTTGTTTGTGTAGGTGCGACGGACTCGTGCGTGGCCTCCTACTGGATTGATACCTTGGTTCTCAAAAACTGAGGGAAATACTTACGCTACTTTGCTGCATCACCCTTTCCTCTTCAAGGGAAAACCAACGCAGTGCTCAAGAGGTAGCAGGGTGCCACTGGTCCATGGCCACGATGACTGCTACGTATTCTTTCTCATAGGTTGAGAGGCCTTGGTAGTGGGGGCTCAGCGCTTTGCTCATGTATGCAATCGGGTGGCCATCTTGCTGAAGAATTGCGCATATTCCCTTGTCGCAGGCATCGGTCTCAATCACAAATGGCCGGGAGAAGTTGGGCAGAGCGAGTACTGGAGCTTCGATCAGTTGTTGTTTGAGGATTTGAAATGCAATATCGGTTGTAGGCGTCCAGACGAAAGGTGCTCCCTTCTTCAGCAGATTGAACAGGGGCCGTGCGATGATGCCGAAAATTTTGACGAATCTTCTAAAGTACCCGGCGAGCCCCAAGAAGCTGCGTACTGTCTTGACATCAGTTGGTGTTTCCCAGTTTGCCACAACACAAATCTTGGTTGGCTCTGTTGATACCCCTTTGCTACTGATGACATGACCGAAGTACGATAGGCTGTGCTAGGCAAACTCACATTTGGATCTTTTGACATGCCATTGGTCACGGCGCAGGAGTTGCAGGACCTGACGGAGATGGTTGATGTGGTCGCAAAGGGTCTTGCTGAAAACCAATATGTCGTCGAAGAAGTGGAGGACACACTTGCGGTCGACTGGTTTGAGAGTAGTTGTCACGGCACCGTTGAATGTAGGTGAGGGCGTTGAGGTGTCTGTAGTTCATCCAGCAACTCCTCGATGATTGGTACTAGATACTTGGCGATGTAGGTGAGGGCGTTGAGGTGTCTGTAGTCGATGCAAAGACACCATGTTCCGTCTTTCTTCTTGACGAGGATCACGGGTGAGCAGAATGGACTGCTGCTTTTCTGGATGACACCTTTGTGGAGCACCTCTTCGACTTGGGCATCGATCTCCTTCTTGTGCTCGGGTTTGTGCCGGTATGGTCTGATGTTCACTGGTTGAGCTCCTGGTATGAGTGGGATCTTGTGGTCGCAGTCACGGCGAGGTGGTAACCCTTCTGGTTCCTTGAATACATCCTCGAATTCTTCCAGAACAGCTTGGATATCCGTCGGGATGTTGGTGCTGTTGCTGTCCTCGCCGGTGGTTGCGTAGACCAGTGCCATATGAGTGATGGCTCCGGTGTTGCACAGTTGTTGGAGCTAGAGGGCGTTGATGACTGTGCATGTTGAAAAAGTCGCCTCATGCCCGCGGAGGCGGATCGGGCCCGTGGCCGATGGAATCTCGATGAGCTTCGCGCGCCAGTCGACGGTCATGGGACTGTGCTCCTCGAGCCAGTCCATGCCTAGGATCGCGCCGTAGGTTCCGAGGGCCAGCACCTTCATGTCCGTCGTGAACTGGTGGCCTTGGGAGCACCATTGACATTGCGGCACCATGGCCGAGCAGACGAGCGCTCCCCCGTCGGCCACACGCACCTGATACGCGCGTGGGAGAGGTTGGACGCCCTGGATGGTTGCTGCGAGCCGCTCGTTGATGAACGACGTAGTGCTGCCGGAGTCCACCAGCATCAACACCTCGCGCCCTTGAATCCACGCACGCAGCTGGAACGCCTTGCTCGACACGCCCCCTGTCAAGGCCGGTTTGGAGATGGCCATGACAACCTCGTCTTGGGTTGCCTCGGGTTGCGTTGGTGCTGTAGTAGCGTCGATGCCGAAGAGCTCCGGAAGTTCCTCGACGACGTGGAGCTGAACTGACGTAGGGCAGACGTGGTCGGGTCCCCAGTGCTCGCCGCACTTGAAGCACAGGCCGCGCGCCCATTGGGTTCGTCCCACGTCGGACCCGACAACCAGACCCCACGTCAAATTGTACCAAATCCACCAAACTCTTCCTCCTTCTCCCGCCGCCCTCCAACCTTTCCTGTGCCTGGACCCTCGCCGTCCTCCACCCTTGCTTCCAATCCGCACCACCGGTCCCGATCCACCGCCAGAGATGTCGTCTAACCCGACCCACACCGTCGCGACGGAGATGCAGTCTGCCTCGTCCGTTGGCGTGGTCAACTCGTCGACTGCGACTTGCAAGGCGGAGAACGTTGCCCGGAAGTTGCGGCGACGACGGCAGCGAGAGAGGGAGGCGGCAGCGGCGTCACAGGGAGGTTCGGACGTGGTGCAGTAGGTGACTCCGCCGCGCCCGGATCCCCGCACTCCTTCCCTCCGAGCGCAGACGAGGTTTACTCTATCCGACCCTATTGGCATAAAGGATGAAGTGACCGCCGGTTGGGCCATTTCGGAGAGCTTTCCGCCCACACAGATGCCAGCGGTGGATGTGTGTGGCTCGCCGCAGCTCGTCCGGGTGCGGATGAGCACGGGCACTGGCAGTGCCCGGACTGCCCTTGACATGTTCGACGGAATGAGCGAAAAGACTCGGTGTGTTTTCTTTGCTCCTGTCCGATCATATTTTAGCATAGAGCACTAGTTCATTTCGCACGTGATGAATGCTTGCAAACCACAAGCATGTAGTAGGCGATCTTATCCAACATGATCAATGACAATGAAGATCCGGACGAAATGGAGTATGAATTGGTGGCCACCACTGCATTTGAAGTTGGGGCGACATCCGATCCCAATCCGGGCAAGAAGAGAGGCAGACGAAGATGCCGAAGGCAAGAGGTCCGGCAATCTCAAGATTTGAGAACATTTTGTTGGTCAAAATTTGGTTGGCCACAACAATGGATCCGATATGTGGCACCGAGCAAAAGGGGAACACCTATTGGACGGAGATTTGGAAGGAGTTTCACGAGCAAAAGGAGTATGTGCAGCCGCATCCTATCGTGTCAACCCGCAATGTGGCATCTCCCCAACATCATTGGGGGCTCATTCAAGGGGAAGTAAACAAGTACGTAGGCTACTACTTGCAATTGACCAAACGCTCTCAAAGTGGGATGAGAGTCGCAACTCTCGTAAGCTCGATTGCCTCATATTGTCGTCCATTTGCATATGATTTGTTTTTTTTTTTTTGCATTCTTGTGCTCATACATATGTTGTTTGCTAGACAACGGTGGCGACCACTTTATATCATGAGGTGGAGAAGAAGCCATTGGCTTTTAGCCATTGTTGGATTCTATTGAATGGCAAGCCAAAGTGGAATCAACTTGTCGCCGAGCTCAAGTATGGAAAGAAGAGGAATGATGGCTCAAGCTCGAACCAATCAATTGGGTTGTACGATGAAGACGACAATGTTTTCGTGACGAATGGAAAAGCCACCGTGCCGAAGGATAACCGGCAAGTCATGGGAAACAAGTGGGAGAAGGCTCGTGCCGCCTGTGATGCTGCAGCTACCAAAATGGCGGCTACAAGAAAGAGGAGAGGTACAAGCTCTTGTTGGATGCGCAAAAGGAAAGGATGAAATGGGGCCAGAAGAGGGCGGAGAAGAAGCTCGAAATTGAAAGGGAGAAGGTCGAGTTGGAGAAGCAACAAGCGGCGATCAAATGGGAACTCGGGAAGACCAAGACATTTGGCGACATAGAGCTTGAGAAGGAGAGGTTATAACCCGCACGAGACGCGGAAGATGCGAGGATCATGTCGGATGACACCCTCTTGGATGAGCATGCAAAGAAATGGATTGCGGACAAGAAGATGGAGATCAACGATCGTAGGAAGTACGAGGCGGCGAGGGCGGCTGTGGCCCGGATGCAGACGGAGGAGGTAGCTCGGATGCAAGCAGAGCAGGCAGGCCGGATGCAGGCAGAGTAGGACGCATTCCGCTTGGAGCACGACGCATTCCGCTCGGAGCAGGCGCCCGCCAGTGATCCGAGACCATCCGTCACGCTCGGACATTGATCTCATTTTACCATGTCCGATTTGTTGAACTATAATTTGCTTCGCTTTCTTTTAAACTTTGGTATTCAGACAGTTTGTATCGTATGATCGACGTGCATTGATTGCATGAATTTAAGAATCCGGATTTGAGGTATGTGGATGCGCAGTGCAATATATGAGGGGCTGGCAGGGGCTGACCTATAAGGATCATATTTGTTATGTCCGGCTATAGATGCTCTTAATGCAGACAGCAACGTGTTGTCAGATCTAGGAGGTCATGGTGCATGCATGCATCCTTGTCGTCTTGCATGTCGAAGTTCATTCTCATCGGGCACTAGTTCTCCTTTCGCGTTGCTCGGGAGTCTGGAATGCTTTCTTTCGGCATGGCAATTCACTCCACTTTTGTGAGCATCATCAAGTGCTCATTCTCCTTTGTATTGCCGAAGCTAAGACAAAAGTATGGTTGGTATTGGCCGAAAATTTACTGGCATGTCCGAGCACTCCTGCTCACGAGACATATGACTACATGAATAGCCCACGAGATACATGGCTACATGAATAGCCCACGTAGGCAAAAGGCACGCACGTGGAATGACAGAACCAATCCCATATCTCTCTCTCTCTCTTTCTCTCCAAAATTAACGTGATTAGGTAATATGAGCCATGCTTGAAATGACGAAACAAATATTGCAGTATCGTCATTTGGTAATAAAGCACGTCCTAGCAGCACTGATTGACCATGATGATTCACTCCTACAAAACAAGCAAAAGGCATACCATATTTGTTCATCAAATATGTTGTGTCAAAAGTAATGACGTCATGAAAAAAGTCAAACACTGCTCTACTTCTAGCATCACCCCAAAATACATTCCTAAGTCGGGATTTTCATCAACGTCCATGACACTAAAAAAGTTTGGATTGTCGGATTGCATTTTGACGAAATAGTCACGAACAACAAAAGAATCTTTCTCTAGATAATTGCGAGAATCTTTCTCACCAAAAATTAGGTTGTCATGGCCATCTGCTGCAACAACAAAAGAGTTGAAATTCTTGTTTACTCGAATTCCAACCCGGTCATTCAACTCAAGCTTTCGCTTGGCATGACAATCTAACCTTTTGTTGCATCTGAATAACCAAGATTTTTGTGGACTTAATGGATGATTATGATCCAAAATGATAGTTGAAAGATAAAGCTTTCCATGAGGACCACGAGCAATATTTATTTTAGCTTTGCATCCTAACCCGGCTGATGGATTTGGCTTCAACATATTTCTTGATTTGGACTGTGAGTCTTACCATTGCGAGTGCAGGAAAGTGTAAGGTACTTCAGTTGTCCATTAGCATCAGTATTTGAACTTCTTGTCATCACACCAAAGCCTTTCGCTTTACATATTTGGTATAGTACTCTCGCACGTCATTCTCATTATCAAAGGTCATTCCCAGTTCTGGTTCTCCAACTAACGCATGCGGCTGAGCATCACCGTGCTAATGTTCAACTTCCACATTGTTTTTCATTTTGTTCCTTGATGCCGTCATCATCGCTTGATCAAAACTACTATACAGACGACAGTCCCTGCACGACAAGGGAACGACAGCCAAATCCAGCCGTCTGCTTCACTTCAGTGTTGTGCATGGACGAGCTGATCTACATTGTCGTTCACATATCGTCCACTGCCCATCGTGTGTATAGCAGCGCTGTCGCTTGATATAGACATGTCAATCGATTCTTGAACACCACAAGTTCCATCATCCATTCCTGTAGACCATGAATATTTTAATCATTCTTGTTCGAAGGCAAAATAACTAAACTGAATGGTAGTAACAAATTGACCTGAAGATAGGCATGTTAAAACTGAACTACGAAACTATATGTTGAACTTTACAAAAAATCTATACACTCAGAAACAATCATAAGAATTTTGCCGTTCTGATGTGGCATGATACTTGATACAGTTATGTACAAACCATCTGTAGCCGTCATCTCTCATAAGTTGTCCATTAGCCTTATCTAGTACTTCAAGGTTTACTGAAAATAACTCGTATACGGCTTTGATCAAGACGGACAACCCACGTACATGGCTTTGATCTACAGATAGTCTGCTTGTGGCATACTACACGGCTTTGATCTACAGAGTATATATGGCCTTGGGTTTACCTGCTAATGCCGACGCGAACAAACAGGCACGCCCACGGCTCGAACAGATCAGCGGAGCAAGCGTCAACGTGCTCTTGGCGGCGGGACACGCTGAGGTCGTCCGAGGCGGTGGGACACATCGTGGTCGTCCGAGGCGGCCCGATCAGTAATCTGGAACGAGGGCAAACCGATCTGCCGTTCTGTTGCGTTCTGGTTTTTTTACTAGCGTAAACAGCGGCGCGTTCTCTAACTGTTTCATTCCTCAGCGCAGCCCACGTCGGATCGTTTCCTAGTCAGCCCCGTAAAACGTCTGTATTCGTCCGTGCGTGTAGCATTATTATTCAGGACTGCCGCCAGCGTACGTATGAATCGGATCGAGTATTGCGTATATTGAACTCAGATATGCTTGACGTGGAAAACCCCATCTGTGCTCCACTGTATTGAATCAGATATGCTATGTATTGAATCGTGGCCAACCCCACCAATGTTACCATGGAAGCCAAAGGGATTAGCCACGACCGGCATTGTTGGAGTTGTGCCCGATTTTGTGTCGCGCCACGCGCAAATCAGCTTGAACCAGGTTGAGCTGCTAGCTCCGAGACGTTAAGAACATGTTATCTGCAGACTTTATGACGTCGTATAGATCATCGGCAATGGTGCCATAGATCCACATGAGGATCATGATGTCGGTGTGGGGCCAGCTTATGTCACGCTAAAGTTGTGTCCAGAACTGCGGGAAGCAATGCTAGACCTACGCGCAGTTTCCATGTAATTTATCTTATTATGGGCTGATGTGAGCAAATCGGTTGGCCTAGGATTAGCGGCTGGGGCCTACCCCGGTTGAATTCCGTTGGGAGGAGAGAATTTATGGAAGGTTTCGTAAATTGTTTGTAGGTTGTTAATAGGTGTAAGGATTTTCGAACTGCCGGATATGATCCTTCTCGAGTACATGGACAAGACACACCCCATGATGTCCTTCCATTTGGAGAAGTTGCCGGCGCCGGGCTCCAACTTAAAATGGATGAAGTGAGAGATGTTGAGCTCGTACATGGAAGGGATGCCATGGACGGGGACGGCCAGGAGAGTAGCTGGCGGGAGGATGGCAAGGGAGGTGGGCACCGTCGTAGGAGGTGCCTTGCCAATAGGAAGTTTGAGCGCATCAAAGAGGGAAGTGGAGCCTATGAACACGGCAAAGAGGGGAGTGGAGAGGTGTCGGAGCTTGCCATGGAGGTCGAGAGATCAAACTGGTATCTAATACCAAGAAGGATGGAGTGGTGTTAAATTGTACTCCATCACCATATAGAAAGACACCAAACGAAAGCTCCCTGCCAATGACGACACCGCCACACCCTATCCCACCCTCTACCACAGGTCCGCAGCATCGGCGGTGCTCTACGGTACTCAACACTGACTAGGCCATACTCTACACCATACAACAAATATGCTTGATCATGCACGCTCCGCGCGTTCCCTACCACGCTCTACTTAAGCCTATTCATCGTTATCTCTGGGACACTATGAATCTCGGCTTGCATGTTTGGCCCTTGGCATCACACCAGGGCCGGCCCTGAGGGGGGGCAGAGGGGGCGGCCGCCCCGGGCCCCCCATGTATAGGGGCCCCCACCCAGGTACTATCCACGTAGGCCATGGCCCAGGGAGACTGCGGACGAAGCCGCTGATAGTTGGGATTTGATCTGTTAGCTTGTACGCTTCTCTCAAACTAAAAATGCTTAGCCTGGTTGCCTTGCCCTAGCCAGATTATTGGGTTTCCTTCTCATCGCTATGACTTTCCTTATTCAATCTATTCCCCAATCTCCTTTGGTCATTGCAAAACAAACCATGGGCAGCCTGGTCTCGCCGTCGCAGCTTTCTCCTCCTATGTCGGCGCCGGTGACAACCGCAAGCCGGTGGTGGGGCGGACACGGGAGCGGCATTCATGCTAGACTCCAAGGGGACGACGACCATGGTAGGGCAGGCAGTGCTGACGAAGTTCATGACTTGCCACGTCAACGAACTCCACCGGATCTGTTCCGCTCTTCACGCTCGCCGAGCTCCTTCCATCAGACATCAATATATATTGCTAATGATCATGGACACCAACCCGAATGATCCGAGGTAATATTACCTATTTCCCATATCTATATTGCTAATTAAGTATTTTATATTGGAATGCATGCTTGATGCATAGCTTTGCGGTGTTCAAGCTTTGATGTAATTTATTTATTTTGATCTGTGTGTCATAATGTCGCCTACTCCTAGAATATATGCATTTGATAAAAAGAGGAAAAAGAAAACAAAGTGTGGTTAACTTGATAGAATTACTGAGAGGTGCCATCGACTCAATCATAAGTAGTGAATTTTATTGATGGTTGTTAGATGAAATTTTGAAGGTAATATGTATCAATTATTTGATATGAATGCTGCTTTTCGAAAATACAAAGATGAACATGGTTCCATCTACACCCGTATAACTAATAATTTTTTTAAAATACTAGAAAAATTCAAAAATTCTGAAATTTGGCGGTATAAAACTTGGTCGACCATTCTACTCACTTGTGAAGCTATGTGAAGAAATGGGACCAGTGGTATTCTTAGAGAAGAAAATACAATCGGGCCTTACTATTCATCAAAAAAATATTTTTCAATATAACTTCAACTTTGGCATTTTTGCTTAGAATGTCATTTCCTTGTGAAACTTAATACCTATGTATAATCTGTTTATTTTTTATTTTTATATGACTAGTATTTTTTCAAATTAACTATTCACAAGAGTTGTGAGTGAAACCATATTCACCAATATACATGCCCTGTCGGATTTGTGCACTTATGTGATCATATATTCTTATAGTGTTTATTTTAAGGGCCCCAAATTATAGTTTCGCCCCGGGCCCCCAAAATATCAGGACTGGCCCTGCATCACACTAACACATGGCTTACTCCAATGCAGATTGGGCCGGCTTCCCCGACATAGCGACCAGACTCGGCCTGGGGGCGGGAGGGGGGGGCAGGGGGCGGCCGCCCCGAGCCCGGAGCAAAAGGGGCCCCCAGGTGGGTGCCCTTGTGTGTTAGGCTCGCACTAAAAATTAGCGAACTATGGGCTGGCCCAAGTGGCAGCGTGAGCAGAGGGATTCTTATGAGGCACGGCCACGAATCCTCGATTTATGAAGCTGTTCTAGCTAAAATAGCAGTTCTTGTATAGTACCTTCACATGCGTGTGCACTAGTGTTTCCAACTTTGTAGAAAATAGATAGAAATCCCTAATTTTGCATTGTAGTTTTTGGTCAAGTATGGTAGTAAATAAACATTGAACAATAAAATCTTTCACGTTAGATATCAGACAATAGGAACCCTTCTTTCCGTAGATCCAAGGGATTGACCAATACTTCTCCAAGACCTAATGTTACAATCATAGTACGGGAAACGTGGGTCGATGCCACATCCCGTGTGGTTCATCGACCCCAATCGAGGATCGGGTTGAGTGTGGGTCAATAGGATTTGATGGTCGGGACGCGTACCCTGAAGAGTTGACACTACGGGTACCAGGAGTTCAGGACTCCGCGGCCTAAATGTACTAAAGATAACGAACGAACAGAATGACAACATATAATAACAACGATCCTCCATACCAGATGGATTTTCTTATTTTGCTATTTCCTTAATCAGTTATGTTTCCTTAATCTATTCCTGCTTCCCATATACAATTCCTGAAAGATTAGACTGATTGACCCGCACATGCTGGATTTAATAGGATCGTGTTCCCCATGTTGAAAGATTGTTCTAGGGATTTAAATCCTAGTTGTGACTAACGGCAATCCTGCATGGTCGTTTCCGTCCCTCGACCGGCTCAAACCGGGAGCTTGGTAACTATGGTTAGAATAGCTTAAGGGGCCATGGGTTTTAGTTTCGCCCCAGGCCCCAGAAATCTCAGAAACGGTCCTGGTAACAACACGTACAAATCTGCGTCCGGTTTTTGTATCTTCATCTGGGGCAAAGGGACAGCAAACCGTGTCTCGATCCAGCGCGGAGATGGAGAATTGTATGGAGGCACACTGCTGTCATGGAGTCTTGCTGAATCAGGCGAGTACTTCACGAGCTCGGGCGTCCACCAAACAGTGATACACTCGTCTACTACGACAAAATCTCCACCGTGCACCTGTGTACTCCCTCCGTTCGAAAAAAATTGTCCCTCTAGTGCTAGCTAGATACATCTATTTAAGGGACAAGGTTGGGACAAAAAATTCAGACGGAGGGAGTATGCATGTAGGACATGCCGTGGTGAAGTGACTGTTGTCAAACTCACGCTGTACTTGTATTTATATATGAATAGAATCATCGGAGATTACTCCGACCTTGTATTACTAGTAGCTCGTGATAGAAGACTATGAAAAAAAAAAGTGAAGCTTCCGTTTACTCATGGTCCAAAGTCCAAACAGGTCTTGGATGTATTTCTGAAGCTGAAATGCCGGCACCTTAGTCTTAGACATGAACCCAAACGCTGAACTTCCGGCTAAAAGCCTGAGTTCATATATATATAAACAAAAGGGCTCTGGTACAACGCGACGGCCCGAGCGTGTTCCGTTGCTTCCGTCACGATTTTCACGTTCTGCACACTTTGCCAGCCAAAAGCATGTATACTCACCTGAAGCTAGAATTCAAATTTGCAGGAGAGAAAATGCATATATACTTCCCAGGTATAGCAGCTGTCATATTGCCATGCCATCACACAAGCAGAGTTCAACTTTGTGCATTACACAACATTACGATGGTACCACAAAAAAGGAAAGAACAAACTATGACAATTTTTAGCGGGGGATCATAGAGCTCACAAAGCCATCAGAATCTCTGAAGAAAAAACCTAACATATTGGTTCAGCACGAATGTGCTACAGAGCATTATTAAAGCCACAAATTTCCTCACGTTTTGCAAGTGAGCGACACATTTCTCAAGGAATAGTAGTTCATTAACAGCCACATTCACCGCTCGGCGGAAACCTGCACAGCAGCAATCTCATCAGCGGAACCGACTTTGGCTACTCACAATCACGAGGGGCAAAAATACAGAGAAAACGATATCTGTTAAAACTGCACTAGCAAAACAGTTTCTACCAGTTAAAACTTGTTCTCTCGTCTCTTTGCAAATCTCAACAGAGAGAGAACTAGTACACTGTACTAGCAAGATTACCAGTCATGGGCAACGTTTGATTTCTAGTAATACTGAAATACTTTTGGCTCAAGGTAATGATTAGTGACAATGAGAGCATGAGTTCATATCTGAAGATTGAACTGAAACCTTCCTGTCATTGTGTTTTCTAAAATGCAAAGACTCCAGCTCGTGACTGATGCAACTATACAACAAAAGGATATCAAAGAAATGGTATAAAATTTCGTCTGATATGATAAACTGCATTGTGGTAGCACACCAGCATAATGAACTATGAACTGTGCAGATCAAGGAGTGTTTCCCAGCTCCAAGAGAAAAAGCGAGTAAGGTCAAAGTAGGCGATATAGTCACATTATTCAAGGTTCCAGCTGTATTGTGCATAGCACTCGATTTTTTTTCCACTGCACAGAATATTGATCCAGTGCTTGCAAACAAAACAATAGATAATAGTAACTTTGGATGTCATATATATCACCTCTTCAACCAACAAAGCGCATCAGCAGATGTAACAGCACAATCATCTCAACTGTTGTTCAGCACTTCAACTTGATCATTTGCACCACCAATGGTAATTCCTATGAGAAGAATATAAGTCAATAAGTATTGAAAAACATGGACAAGAAAATACTCCCTCCGTAAAGAAATATAAGAGTGTTTAGATCACTAAAGTAGTTATCTAAACACTCTTATATTTCTTTACAGATGGAATAACTGATAAGAGGTGGTGACACATACATGAAACACTTATTATATATCTCATCTTGCAGAAAATACTAGCTTTTGCTACAAGTAGTCAAGGAACAATTAAGAAATGACATGTACTGCAAGAAATCAAGAAATAAATACTCATCAAGACATTGTACACCATCTAATCTACCTCAAAACAAAGGATAACGCTATTCAGTGATTTACTTAACCAAGAAGCATTTTAGAATTTGTTTTGGTGTGGGCCCATTCGTAATTTATATCTAAGTTTTGTATGCACATGAGAGTGAAAGAATCCCAGAATGGACGCATATTTTCTACAATTCAGAACAAAGAATGCAGACCAGAGAAATAAGAAACAAAGTAACCACCCTAAATTCCAACATAGCTCGAAGCTCGAGCAATTGAGAAGGCAATATCCAGAGTCCAGTTGCTTAAACTGAAAGAGAAATGAGTTCAGCATTGACTCGCTAATTGGTTGTTGTTCTATTATGCAACGCAAACAAAATGCAGACCATTGGTCACTTTGGTTCCTTAATTTATCAACTCTCATGATTCAGTGAGATTATATTATCCAATATACCACAACAGAACAACATGGAAGAACAATTATAAATCGGTGCCAGGATACTATATTGTTCCTCAAGTGCATCTTACAGGTAAGCAAATTACTTTTTAATGGTGCCACTTGACTAAATGTACAAGCCGAAACTCTAGCAATAAACACAATGATCACTGTTTAGATTTAGATGTGTAGCCCAACTGAACATCAAATAATTGAGTATGAATTATGATACAAGCAAATGGCAGGATATGAGTCTGGATGAAGAGTAAATATGTGAAACACATGCAAATAACAATGCCAGGACTTCCTCTCCTATACATCTTCTAGTTGTGAAAGGGTTATTTTTCGCTCTCGCGTAGTTGCATGAATGACTTGTTAGTAACTTGGTGCAAATCCTACTAGAACAAGTCATTTAGTTAGCAGTTCTTTCAAAAGAAGCTCCATGAAAACTTTTTATTTGTAAATGAACTATGGCTGGCTCATATATTTTAAAGCATCTACAAGGCAGATACAGTTGAAAGATTAAAGTGAACTCTGAGTTGGAAGATTAATGTGAACTCTGGGACACTGTAAATATTGGCGGTACCTGGAGCGTAGAAACTTGTGTAAGGAAAAACATATTGTTTGCCGATCCGTTTCTTCGACACCTCCTCGATCTTCATGGACTTGAGATGGATCATGTAGATGCTAGGATACACATCGATGAAGATCACATCCGCATTTACCGCACAGCCAACTGCATGCGCTCCAATACCTCCAACCATACACGCCGACACTGCTTCAGGCGCAAGAATTTTTTCGAGTTGAATGACCCTTTGATGTGTCCATGTCACCACCCCGTCAATGCTCGCCACCTTTGACCACAGATTAAGATTGAAATTGAATCGTTCCACTCCAGCTAAACCAAGGCATCCATCCTCTGTCCGCATGATGATAATCTGATCGTAGGTACATGGCACCTCCTCAACTAAACCCAAGGTATGCTTATCCAAAACGAACTCAATGATGCTATTGTCATCCAACAGGAAGTAGATTGTGTTTCCAACCAGAGCCGTCGGCTTTGGCAGAACTAATGCATCTGGTATAACAATCGAAGTGATCTCACCCCAGACACCGGTCTCAGACGAGAAGACGCATGCGGAGGTGATGAAATCCCTGTCGTCACTGAACACGAACGCCACGAGAAACGGGCAAGAATGGCAGTCGTGGTGGTCGGCGTGGCCAGCCGCGCACAGAACCGCGCCATTGTACTGAGAACAGTCCTGCGCGGGGAGCGGCAGGTACCGCTTGTCGCCGGTCACGAGGTCCCAGACGAGCAGCGTCCCAGTGCGGCAGCTCTCAATGAGGGCGCGGCCGTGGCGGCAGTCGAGGGCCCACCAGTCATCTGGGGACATCGTGACGGTGGGGAGCGCGAAGCCGCCGGAGGTGGGGACGAAGAAGGGAGGCCCTGTCTGGTTGAAGAAGCCGAGCACGGGAGGCGTGCCGCCGTGGAAATCACGGAAGCGGCGGAGGAAGCGGGCGTCGTGGACGAGGCCGCGCCAGTGCTTGCAGACGAAGGAGGCGCGGAAGAGGTGGATCGGCTCCGGCGGGAGGCGCAGGAATATCTCCCGAAGGAGATCGTCCAGGGGAAGCGGCGCGGCAACGGCCGCCGGCGAGCTCGTCCCTGCCTCCATGGGGTTCGGGCGTTTGGGGGTTGTGTGTGTCGGTTTGGGCTTTGAGAGAATGAACAAAATAACTGGGCCCTGGTTTAAGTTAGGGCGAGTACTAGGCGACTTCCAACTCCGGCTCGCCGGGGCGGAAGGAATCTGCAGCCATGGGCAGCGGAAGAAGTGTGGGTGGGCGCTGAGGTTGGAGGTAGGGACCTACGCGGGATCAAGGCTAGCCGGCGGCGGGATCTGAAGGAGGAAGGCGAGGAGCGTGGCTACCCCCGTGCATGGATGCGGTTGAGAGAGAAAGAGAGAAGGGGATCAGGAGGAAGAAGGTAGATGAAGAAAGAAGATAAGGTGGGGCAGGGAGGTGCGCGAGATGTATGAGGCGCCTCGATCACGTGGCTCGCGCGTGACCGGGTGAGGTTTCCGCTGGTCGGCCAGGCACAAGCATTTCCCTTAAGTTAGACCCCCTTCCGGCCTTCGTCACAAAGAAAAACGGAAAACGCTTCCAAAGCATCATCACATTGAGAACACATTGACCAATTTCAAAGTATCCTCCCATTGGCCACCGATTTAATATGAAATCGACTCTAAAGTTGGTGGAAAATGTGAGTGGTGTCATCATTTCCTCAGCAACCTTCATTAATGTTCTCTCAACATAGCTAAATAGATAAACAAAATATGAATTATATGACACAATATATATAATAACAAACTATTTTTGAATATAAATTTACTAATATGACCTATAGCTTGCAAAATGTCAAAAACCTTGAGGCAAAGAACCGGTTAATCATACAGGCCCAATCACATTGCATAAATACTACACACTATACAAACCCATGTACTTTCTAGACACTCATGGCTAAGTGCAAGAAAACTCAACTCATATATCATAACGTCAGCATAAGAAAACACCAATTACATATACAACATTCAATGTGGAGCGTCTGATATTTCAGGCTCCTCTTTAACCTTGCGATTGTTCGAGAGAATGTTTTGATCTTCCACTTCACAGAAATGGCGTCACCGCTTGCATTTTTACTCTAACGCTAGTGCACATTCTTACCATAATTGAAAGGCATCAAGAGACTACCATGTCACCAGAGTAGAGGAAAGGTTCTCGGGGAAAATAGTAACTTCAAGTAAATACTACAAAAACTTATAAATACTAAATGTAAAAGTTTACAGATGTTACCGTTTCAATCATGTATGGATACTGTATATTCATGTAAACATCTCCCTAAAAAAGCAAACTCAATACTTTCTAAAATTTTAGTCATTAAAACTTGTGTTTTACATGGGTTGCAGTGGTGCTTTTGTAGTGAAAACAAAATGCGAATTAACATGTGACTAGACCTAGCAAAGAGGAAAAGGTTCTCCGGACAAACTTTAACTTCAAAATAAATATTTAAAACTTCATAAAAAATAAAAAAAATTACAAATGTATTTTGTTGAATCTTTTATATGGGTATTCATAGATTTTTTTCTCCAAAAAAACTAAATACTTCCCTGAATTTTCAAACATTAAAAATTGAGTTCTGCATAGGTCGTGATGGTGCTCTTCTTAATTTAAAAAATGCAAGAATTACCATGTGACTAGAGATAGCAGAGATGATTGGTTCCCGGGACAAATTTAAACTGAAAATAAAATTAAAAAACTTCCAAAAATGTAAAAATTACACATGTATTTTCTTGAATCATTTATATGGGTATTCCTAGATTTTGTCCATCGAAAAAAAACTCAATACTGCCCTAAATTTTCAAACATTAAAACTTGAGATACACAGGTCACAATAATGATCTTTTTTTGTGAAAAAAAATGCAATCCCATGCATGCTACCTAAACATTTTGCATGTCTATTTTTTCCTGATTATTTTTCACATTTAGAAAACTTCTTTTTCGCTGCTCAAGCTCATTTGCGACTATGCGGGTTGGCGCACAGGATTGGCTGGAAAGATATCCTCGCTTAATCCATCGAAGTTACATTAACGCATTACAGAACTTAGTGTAACAGACATGCCCTCAAGAAAGCAAGGACAATGGCATCACACTACGATCAGCAGCAGACCGGTTCAGCACAACAATGCCAAAATTATCAGTCACTTGTTCCTCGATTGATTAATTCTCATGTGTAGTGTTTACATTAGCCGCTACCACAACAAGGCCAAACAAGAACAGAACGACTATAAATTGCTACTGGGAAACAACTATATTGTCCTTCCAAGTCATTGTAAGGGCATGGTAAACAATGCACCTTTTAAATGATGACACATTCACTAAATTTGCAAGCTTCCTGCCTATTTAGATATAAATATGTATGGCTCAAGAGAACATCAAGAAATTGCCATCACCATAGTACAAATAAATTAGTCCATCATTAATTATGGTAAGAAAATTGTAGGATTTGGGTCCGGATTCAAAAACATGTGAAACACGTGCAACTAAGAATAATGACATGGCTTCCTATACGTCTTTTGAGTTGCGAAAGATTATAAGAGTTAATTTTTCACTCGTGCACGAACAATTTGTTCGTGAAGTTGGAACAACAATGACTAGCTCGATAAGAAAACCACATTAGCAATCAGAATATGAGAATCGCATGAGCCAAAAGGATCGGAAATGGATATTAGTAGAGTATGGATGGTTCGAGTTCATCATTTAATAATCAGTTCTTTCGGAAGAAGTTTCATGAAAACGTGTCATCTATAGTGAACAATGACTCATTTACTTCAAAAACATGGACATGAGATACTTTAGGAGATTAAACTAAACTATGTAACATAAGAAACCATGGAAATACCTGGAGTGTAGAAACTTGCGTAAGGAAAAACCAATAGGTAGACCCCTTTCTGTGACACCTCCTCAATCTTCATGGACTTGAGATGGATCATGTAGATACTAGGATACACACGAATGAAGATCACACTAGCATCTTCAGCATAGCCAACTAGCGCCACAGGAACTATACACGCCGCAAGTACGTCGGGCGCAAGAAACTTCTCCAGATCAATGACCGTGCGACGTGTCCATGATACAACCCCATCAATGCTAGGTACCATTGACCACAAATGGAGACTGAATCCATCAACTCCGGCTAAACCAAGAAGTTCTTCCTCTGTCGGCATGATAATAATCCGACCGTAGCTATGTGCCACGTCCTCAACCAAACCCAAGCTATGGTTATCCAAAGCAAAACCAATGATGCGAACCATTTAGCTTGGATACTCCCCCCCCCCCCCCCTCTCCCTCTCCCTCTCCCTCTCCCTCGCGTCGCTCTCCCGAGGGCGACTCGGGGGTGACCTCGGGTTCCGTAGCGCCGCCCCCCCCCCCCTCCCCTTCCTCCTCGCCGCTGCCAGAGGCGGTCGCCCCCCCCCCCCCCCCCCCCCGCGCGGCTGCCAGTGAGGGTAGCGGCGAGGCCTTCGGCCGCTCCCTTTTGGAGGTGAGGGCCCGGATCTGAGGCGGCGGCCTTGGAGTGGTGTGGACAGATCTTCCCCGGCGATGGGAGGTGCTCGTCGGTGAGATCGGCCGGTTCCCCTCGGCTACGCGGGCAGCGAGGTCCCGGCGGGTGGTGGTTGTGGCGTGGGGAGGCCCCGAGCTCCCCCGTCAGATCTGAGACATTCCACTCCAGCACGCATCGCTCAACCCCCGGCCGCCCTAGATCTCTGGCGTGCGCGCCTGCTGGTGCTGTTGGCTGGTCCGGTGGGCGGCGCCAGGGAGCATGTCCGGGGGAAACCACTGACCGTCGGTGGTGGTCACGGCGTCGATGGCGTCCTGGATGCCATTCCTGAAGGAAATATGCCCTAGAGGCAATGATAAAGTTGTTATTTATATTTCCTTACATCATGATAAATGTTTATTATTCATGGTAGAATTGTATTAACCGGAAACTTAGTACATGTGTGAATATATAGACAAACAGAGTGTCCCTAGTATGCCTCTACTTGACTAGCACGTTAATCAGAGATGGTTAAATTTCCTGACCATAGACATGTGTTGGCATTTGATGAACGGGATCACATCATTAGAGAATGATGTGATGGACAAGACCCATCCGTTAGCTTAGCATAATGATCGTTTAGTTTTATTGCTATTGCTTTCTTCATGACTTATACATGTTCCTTTGACTATGAGATTATGCAACTCCCGAATACCGGAGGAACACCTTGTGTGCTATCAAACGTCACAACGTAACTGGGTGATTATAAAGATGCTCCACGGGTGTCTCTGATGGTGTTTGTTGAGTTGGCATAGATCGAGATAAGGATTTGTCACTCCGTGTATCGGAGAGGTATCTATGGGCCCTCTCGGTAATGCACATCACTATGAGCCTTGCCAGCAATGTGTCTAATGAGTTAGTCACAGGATGATGCATTACGAAACGAGTAAAGAGACTTCCCAGTAACGAGATTGAACTAGGTATGATGATACCGACGATCGAATCTCGGGCAAGTAACATACCGATGACAAAGGGAACAACTTATGTTGTTATGCGGTTTGACCGATAAAGATCTTCGTAGAATATGTAGGAGCCAATATGAGCATCCACGTTCCTCTATTAGTTATTGACCGGAGATGTGTCTCGGTCATGTCTACATAGTTCTCGAACCCGTAGGGTCCACACGCTTAACGTTCGATGACGATTTGTATTATGAGTTATGTGATTTGATGAACCGAAGTTTGTTCGGAGTCCCGGATGAGATCACAGACATGACGAGGAGTCTCGAAATGGTCGAGATATAAAGATTGATATATTGGAAGGTTATGTTTGGACACCGGAATGGTTTTGAAAAGGTTCGGACATTTTTCGGAGTACCGGGGGTTACCGGAAACCCCCCGGGGAGTTAATGGGCCTTCATGGGCCCTAGTGGAGAGAGGAGGCGGCGGCCAGGTGGTGGCGTGCGCCCCCCCCCCCCCCAAGCCCAAACCGAATTGGACTAGGGTTGGGGGGCGGCCCCCCTTTCCTTCTCTCCTCCTTCTCCTTCCCTCCTTCTCCTAGTGGGAACAGGAAAGGGGGGTTGAATCCTACTTGGACCGATAGTCCAAGTAGGACTCCCCCCCCATGGCGCGCCCCCCCTTGGGCCAGCCACCTCTCCTCCCCCCCCCCCCTTTATATACGTGGGAGAGGGCACCCCAAAGGCACACCAAGCCTTCTCTTAGCCGTGTGCGATGCCCCCCTCCACAGTTACACACCTCGGTCATATGGTCGTAGTGCTTAGGCGAAGCCCTGCGCCGGTAACTTCATCATCACCGTCGCCACACCGTCATGATGACGGAACTCTCCCTCGTCCTCAACTGGATCAAGAGATCGAGGGACGTCATCGAGCTAAACGTGTGCTGAACGCGGAGGTGTCGTACGTTCGGTGCTTGGATCGGTTGGATCGCGAAGACGTTCGACTACATCAACCGCGTTACTAAACGCTTCCGCTTTCGGTCTACGAGGGTACGTGGACACACTCTCCCCACTCGTTGCTATGCATCTCCTAGATAGATCTTGCGTGATTGTAGGTAAATTTTTTGAAATACTGCGTTCCCCAACAGCGACATCCGAGCCAGGTCTATGAGTAGATGTTATATGCACGAGTAGAACACAATGAGTTGTGGGCGATAATAGTCATACTGCTTACCAGCAATGTCTTACTTTGATTCGTCGATATTGTTGGATGAAGCGGCCCGGACCGACATTACATGACCGCGTTTGAGACTGGTTCTACCGACGTGCTTCGCACATAGGTGACTAGCGGGTGTCTATTTCTCCAACTTTAGTTGAATCGAGTTTGACTACGCCCGGTCCTTGTTGAAGGTTAAAACATCACACTTGACGAAAAATCGTTGTGGTTTTAATGCGTAGGTAAGAACGGTTCTTGCTAGAAGCCCGTAGCAGCCACGTAAAACTTGCAACAACAAAGTAGAGGACGTCTAACTTGTTTTTGCAGGGCATGTTGTGATGTGATATGGTCAAGACGTGATGAGATATAAATTGTTGCATGAGATGATCATGTTTTGTAACAGTTATCGGCAACTGGCAGGAGACATATGGTTGTTGCTTTATTGTATGAAATGCAATCGCCATGTAATTGCTTTACTTTATCACTAAGCGGTAGCGATAGTCGTAAAAGCAATAGTTGGCGAGACGATAACGATGCTATGATGGAGATCAAGGGGTCAAGCCGGTGACGATGGTGATCATGACGTTGCTTTGGAGATGGAGATCAAAGGCACAAGATGATGATGGCCATATCATATCACTTATTTTGATTGCATGTGATGTTTATCCTTTATGCATCTTATTTTGCTTAATACGGCGGTAGCATTATAAGATGGTCTCTCACTAAATTTCAAGGTATAAGCGTTCTCCCTGAGTATGCACCGTTGCTATAGTTCGTCGTGCCGAGACACCACGTGATGATTGAGTGTGATAAGCTCTATGTTCACATACAACGGGTGCAAGCCAGTTTTGCACACACAAAATACTCGGGTTAAACTTGACGAGCCTAGCATATGCAGATATGGCCTCGGAACACTGAGACCGAAAGGTCGAACGTGAATCATATAGTAGATATGATCAACATAGTGATGTTCACCATTGAAAACTACTCCATGTCACGTGATGATCGGACATGGCTTAGTTGATATGGATCACGTGATCTTTTAGATGACTAGAGAGATGTCTATCTAAGTGGGAGTTCTTAAGTAATATGATTAATTGAACTTTAATTTATCATGAACTTAGTACCTGATAGTATTTTGCATGTCTATGTTGTTGTAGATCAATGGCCCGTGCTATCGTTCCCTTGAATTTTAATGCGTTTCTGGAGAAAGCTAAGTTGAAAGATGATGGTAGCAACTATGCGGACTGGGTCTGTAACTTGAGGATTATCCTCATGGCTGCACAGAAGAATTACGTCCTAGAAGCACCGCTAGGTACAAGACCCGCTGCAGGAGCAACTCCGGACGTTATGAACATCTGGCAGAGCAAAGCTGATGACTACTCGATAGTTCAGTGTGTCATGCTTTACGACTTAGAACCAGGACTTCAACGATGTTTTGAATGTCATGGAGCATATGAGATGTTCCAGGAGTTGAAGTTAATATTTCAAGCAAATGTCTGGATTGAGAGATATGAAGTCTCCAATAAGTTCTACAGCTGCAAAATGGAGGAGAATAGTTCTGTCAGTGAACATATACTTGGAATGTTTGGGTACCACAACCACTTGACTCAACTGGGAGTTAATCTTCCTGATGATAGTGTCATTTACAGAGTTCTTCAATCACTGCCACCAAGATACAAAAGCTTCGTGATGAACTATAATATGCAAGGGCTGGATAAGACAATTCCCGAGCTCTTCACGATGCTAAAAGCTGTGGAGGTAGAAATCAAAAAGGAGCATCAAGTGTTGATGGTTAACAAGACCACTAGTTTTAAGAAAAAGGGCGAAGGGAAGAAGGGAACTTCAAGAAGAACGGCAAGCAAGTTGCTGCTCAAGTGAAGAAACCCAAGTCTGGACCTAAGCCTGAGACTGAGTGCTTCTAATGCAAAGGGACTGGTCACTAGAAGCGGAACTGCCCCAAGTATTTGGCGGATAAGAAGGATGGCAAAGTGAAAGGTATATTTGATATACATGTTATTGATGTGTACCTTACCAATGCTCGTAGTAGCGTCTGGGTATTTGATACTGGTTCTCTTGCTCATATTTGCAACTCGAAACAGGGGCTACGGATTAAACGAAGATTGGCTAAGGACGAAGTGACGATGCGCATGGGAAATGGTTCCAAAGTCGATGTGATCGCCGTCGGCACGCTACCTCTACATCTACCTTCGGTATTAGTTTTAGACCTAAATAATTGTTATTTGGTGCCAACGTTAAGCATGAATATTATATCTGGATCTTGTTTGATGCAAGACGGTTATTCATTTAAATCAGAGAATAATGGTTGTTCTATTTATATGAGTAATATTTTTTATGGTCATGCACCCTTAATGAGTGGTCTATTTTTGTTGAATCTCATTGTAGTGATACACATATTCATAATATTGAAGCCAAAAGATGCAAGGTTAATAATGATAGTGCAACTTATTTGTGGCACTGCCGTTTAGGTCATATTGGTGTAAAGCGCATGAAGAAACTCCATGCTGATGGGCTTTTGGAATCACTTGATTATGAATCACTTGATGCTTGCGAACCATGCCTCATGGGCAAGATGACTAAGACTCCATTCTTCGGAACAATGGAGCGAGCAACAGACTTGTTGGAAATAATACATACTGATGTATGCGGTCCGATGAGTGTTGAGGCTCGCGGCGGGTATCGTTATTTTCTGACCTTCACAGATGATTTGAGCAGATATGGGTATATCTACTTAATGAAACATAAGTCTGAAACATTTGAAAAGTTCAAAGAATTTCAGAGTGAAGGGGAAAATCATTGTAACAAGAAAATAAAGTTTCTACGATGTGATCGTGGAGGTGAATATTTGAGTTACGAGTTTGGTCTTCATTTGAAACAATGTGGAATAGTTTGGCAACTCACGCCACCTGGAACACCACAGCGTAATGGTGTGTCCGAACGTCGTAATCGTACTTTATTAGATATGGTGCGATCTATGATGTCTCTTACTGATTTACCGCTATCGTTTTGGGGTTATGCTTTAGAGATGGCTGCATTCACGTTAAATAGGGCACCATCTAAATCCGCTGAGACGACACCATATGAACTATGGTTTGGCAAGAAACCCAAGTTGTCATTTCTTAAAGTTTGGGGCTGCGATGCTTATGTGAAAAAGCTTCAACCTGATAAGCTCGAACCCAAATCGGATAAATGTGTCTTCATAGGATACCCAAAGGAGACCGTTGGGTACACCTTCTGTCACAGATCCGAAGGCAAGATATTCGTTGCTAAGAATGGATCCTTTTTAGAGAAGGAGTTTCTCTCGAAAGAAGTTAGTGGAGGAAAGTAGAACTTGATGAGGTAATTATACCTTCTCCCGAATTGGAAAGTAGTTCATCACAAAAATCAGTTCCAATCATTCCTACACCAATTAGTGAGGAAGCTAATGATGATGATCATGAAACTTCTGATCAAGTTACTACCGAACCTCGTAGGTCAACCAGAGTAAGATACGCACCAGAGTGGTACGGTAATCCTATTCTGGAGGTCATGTTACTTGACCATGACGACCCTACGAACTATGAGGAAGCGATGATGAGCCCAGATTCCGTGAAATGGCTTGAGGCCATGAAATCTGAGATGGGATCCATGTATGGGAACAAAGTATGGACTTTGGTTGACTTGCCCGATAATCGGCAAGCAATAGAGAATAAATGGATCTTCAAGAAGAAGACTGACGCTGACGGTAATGTTACTGTCTACAAAGCTCGACTTGTTGCGAAAGGTTTTCAACAAGTTCAAGCAGTTGACTACGATGAGACCTTCTCGCCCGTAGCGATGCTTAAGTCTGTCCGAATCATGTTAGCAATTGCCGCATTTTATGATTATGAAATTTGGCAAATGAATGTCAAAACTGCATTTCTTAATGGATATCTTAAAGAAGAATTGTATATGATGCAACCAAAAGGTTTTGTCGATCCAAAAGGTGCTAACAAAGTGTGCAAGCTCCAGCGATCCATTCATGGACTGGTGCAAGCCTCTCGGAGTTGGAATATACGCTTTGATAGTGTCATCAAAGTATATGGTTTTATACAGACTTTTGGAGAAGCATGTATTTACAAGAAAGTGAGTGGGAGCTCTGTAGCATTTCTATATTATATGTGGATGACATATTGTTGATTGGAAATGATACTGAATTTCTGAATAGCATAAAAGGATACTTGAATAAGAATTTTTCAATGAAAGACCTTGGTGAAGCTGCTTATATATTGGGCATCAAGATCTATAGAGATAGATCAAGACGCTTAATTGGACTTTCACAAAGCACATACCTTGATAAAGTTTTGAAGAAGTTCAAAATGGATCAGCCAAAGAAAGGGTTCTTGCCTGTGTTACAAGGTGTGAAGTTGAGTCAGACTCAATGCCCGACCACTGCAGAAGATAGAGAGAAAATGAAAGTCATTCCCTATGCCTCAGCCATAGGTTCTATCATGTATGCAATGACGTGTACCAGACTTGATGTGTGCCTTGCTATTAGTTTAGCAGGGAGGTACCAAAGTAATCCAGGAGTGCATCACTGGACAGCGGTCAAGAACATCCTGAAATACCTGAAAGGGACTAAGGATATGTTTCTCGTTTATGAAGGTGACAAAGAGCTCATCGTAAACGGTTACGTCGATGCAAGCTTTGACACTGATCTGGATGACTCTAAGTCACAAACCGGATACGTATTTATATTGAATGGTGGAGCTGTCAGTTGGTGCAGTTCCAAGCAGAGCGTCGTGGCGGGATCTACGTGTGAAGCGGAGTACATAGCTGCTTCGGAAGCAGCATATGAAGGAGTCTGGATGAAGGAGTTCATATCTGATCTAGGTGTAATACCTAGTGCATCAGGTCCAATGAAAATCTTTTGTGACAATACTGGAGCAATTTCCTTGGCAAAGGAATCCAGATTTCACAAGAGAACTAAACACATCAAGAGAAGCTTCAATTCCATCCGCGATCAAGTCAAGGAGGGAGACATAGAGATTTGCAAGATGCATACGGATCTGAATGTTGCAGACCCATTGACTAAGCCTCTCTCACGAGCAAAACATGATCAGCATCAAGACTCCATGGGTGTTAGAATCATCACTATGTAATCTAGATTATTGACTCTAGTGCAAGTGGGAGACTGAAGGAAATATGCCCTAGAGGCAATAATAAAGTTGTTATTTATATTTCCTTATATCATGATAAATGTTTATTAGTCATGCTAGAATTGCATTAACCGGAAACTTAGTACATGTGTGAATACATAGACACACAAAGTGTCCCTGGTATGCCTCTACTTGACTAGCTCGTTAATCAAAGATGGTTAAGTTTCCTGACCATAGGCATGTGTTGTCATTTGATGAACGGGATACATCATTAGAGAATGATGTGATGGACAAGACCCATCCGTTAGCTTAGCATAATGATCGTTTAGTTTTATATCTATTGCTTTCTTCATTACTTTTATACATGTTCCTTTGACTATGAGATTATGCAACTCCCGAATACCGGAGGAACACCTTGTGTGCTATCAAACGTCACAACGTAACTGGGTGATTATAAAGATGCTCTACAGGTGTCTCCGATGGTGTTTGTTGAGTTGGCATAGATCGAGATTAGGATTTGTCACTCTCTGTATCGGAGAGGTATCTCTGGGCCCTCTCGGTAATGCACATCACTATGAGCCTTGCAAGCAATGTGTCTAATGAGTTAGTCACGGGATGATGCATTACGAAACGAGTAAAGAGACTTGCCGGTAACGAGATTGAACTAGGTATGATGATAGCGACGATCGAATCTCATGCAAGTAACATACCGATGACAAAGGGAACAACGTATGTTGTTATGCGGTTTGACCGATAAAGATCTTCGTAGAATATGTAGGAGCCAATATGAGCATCCAGGTTCCGCTATTGGTTGTTGACCAGAGATGTGTCTCGGTCATGTCTACATAGTTCTCGAACCCGTAGGGTCCGCACGCTTAACGTTCAATGACAATTTGTATTATGAGTTATGTGATTTGATGAACCAAAGTTTGTTCGGAGTCCCGGATGAGACCACAGACATGACGAGGAGTCTCAAAATGGTCGAGACATAAAGATTGATATATTGGAAGGTTATGTTTGGACACCGGAATGGTTTCAAAAAGGTTCGGACATTTTCCGGAGTACCGGGGGTTACCGGAAACCCCTGGGGAGTTAATGGGCCTTCATGGGCCCTAGTGGAGAGAGGAGGCACCGGCCAGGTGGTGGCGCGCCCCCCCCCCCCAAGCCTAAACCGAATTGGACTAGGGTTGGGGGCGGCCCCCCTGAAAGCACAAGTGCTCCCTGGGTGATTTTGGTAATTAATGTCAACATATCTCTTGTTGGACTAATGCTTCTACCTAGTATGTTTCAGATAAGTTCAACAATGGAGTGGCATGGACAAGAGGATGTGGAACCCCTTCAAGATGCTAAGGACAAAGGATTGGCTCAAGCTCAAAGCTCAGGACTCTACATTTTCTATTTTAGGTGATCCAAGATCACATTGAGTCCATAGGAAAGCCAATACTATTAAGAAGGGATGAGGTGTTGCTTAATGGCTTGCTTGCTCAAAGTGCTTAGTGATATGCTATAAAGCCCTCAACCACTTTCTCACTTCCACATATGTCCTAATCCAAAAAGTCCAACTCGGCCCCACCGATTCTTTCTATCCGGAGCCACCGAGTTCAGTTGACATAGCCACTGCCAGAAACCCTAATCAGTTCGGTCTCATTGATGGGATCTCGGTCTCACCGAGATGGGCTTGCAAACTCTCTGTTGTCTGTTGCAATAGTTTCGGTCCCACCGAGATTTGCAACCGGCCCCACCGAGTTTGCCTGACCAACTCTCTGTTTGGCTATTACCAAAATCGGTCTCACCGAGTTTGTGTAATCGGTCTCACCGAGATTACGTTATGCCCTAACCCTAATGACATCGGTCCCACCGAGTTGACATGTCGGTCCCATCGAGAATCCTAACGTTCACATTTTCAACTAAATCGGTCCGACCGAGTTTAATGATTCGGTCCCACCGAGTTTGGTGATTTGTGTGCAACGGTTAGATTTTGTGTGGAGGCTATATATACCCCTCCACCCACTCTTCATTCGTGGAGAGAGCCATCAGAACATGCCTACACTTCCAAAACATATTTTCTGAGAGAGAACCACCTACACTTGTGTTGAGGTCAAGATATTCCATTCCAACCACATAAATCTTGATCTCTAGCCTTCCCCAAGTTGCTTTCCACTCGAATCTTCTTTCCACCAAATCCAATCCTATGAGAGAGAGAGAGAGTTGAGTGTTGGGGAGACTATCATTTGAAGCACAAGAGCAAGGAGTTCATCATCAACACACCATTTGTTACTTCTTGGAGAGTGGTGTCTCCTAGATTGTCTAGGTGTCACTTGGGAGCCTCCGACAAGATTGTGGAGTTGAACCAAGGAGTTTGTAAGGGCAAGGAGATCGCCTACTTCGTGAAGATCTACCCTAGTGAGGCAAGTCCTTCGTGGGCGACGGCCATGGTGGGATAGACAAGGTTGCTTCTTCGTGGACCCTTCGTGGGTGGAGCCCTCCGTGGACTCGCGCAACCGTTACCCTTCGTGGGTTGAAGTCTCCATCAACGTGGATGTACGATAGCACCACCTATCGGAACCACGGATAAAAAATCTCCGTGTCTCCAAATTGCGTTTGCACACTCCAATCCCATCTCTTTACATTCTTGCAACTTGCTTGCTTTACTTTTCGCTGCTCATATACTCTTTGTATGCTTGCATGTTTGCTTGATATGTATTGTGAATGTTTAAAGTTGTGCTCTAACTTCGCATCAACTAAAGGAAATTAAAAACTGCAACTTTTCTTGATTAGAGTCTATTCACCCCCCCCCCTCTAGACACCTCTTCTCGATCCTTTCAATTGGTATCAGAGCTTTGGTCTCCATTGCCTTGGTTTAAACACCTTTGGAGGAAGATGGATGTGTCTACTTTGGGGAGTCTTAGACGTAGAGTGCCTATTCTTGATGGAGAATACTTTCATGAGTGGAAAAATGAAATGCTTGAGATTTTCAATGAATATCATTTGAACAAGTACATTACTAGCCCTTGTGCACCTCATATTGATCCTTTGCATCCTACACCCGAAGAGGATCTTGACATGATTCACAATCTTAGAACCATAAATCTTATCATTAGAGGATTGCCCAAAAAATTGATTGCTAGTTTACCTACTCTTGATTGTGCCTATACCATATGGAGATTTCTTGAGGAAAGATTTCCAAATTATTCCTTGAAAAATTTAGAC
Organism: Aegilops tauschii subsp. strangulata; assembly: GCF_002575655.3. Classification (NCBI taxonomy): domain Eukaryota; kingdom Viridiplantae; phylum Streptophyta; class Magnoliopsida; order Poales; family Poaceae; genus Aegilops; species Aegilops tauschii. The sequence continues at coordinate 559,884,440 of NC_053039.3, read as the reverse complement.
GAGATTCTCCATAAGTCTATTGCCTTGAGTAAAATGAATTCAAGTGATCCTAGCTTTGGTGATTTTTATTTGAGCTTACCAATCTCATGCGTGCCATAGGAGATGTTGGGATCATTAGCAATATTATTTCCGAAGCTATTAGAATTCATAAAGATAATCATAGAAATAATCATTTGTCTAATGAATTGCCCTCACTAGGAATTGATCAATCACAAGATGATGTTGAACATGGATACTATGATGAGGATGATGATAGTGACTATGATCTTGATGATGCGATGAGACACTTTGGTCTTATGGCAAATCTTCGCGGCTACATGGCGTGAGGAAAGGAATGGGTCCTTGATAGTGGATGTACTGATCATATGACCGGAGATAAAGATATGTTCCGTGAGCTTGCTGAAAACGACGGCCCTCGAAAATATGTCACTTTTGGTGATAACTCAAAGGGTAAGGTGGTTAGCCTCGGTAAGGTGGCCATTTCACATGATAGCTCCATACAAAATGTCATGCTCGTTGAATCTCTTGGGTACAATTTACTTTCAGTTTCTAGACTTGTTGATTTCGGTTTCAATGTCCTATTCACTGAAGTAGATTGCCAAGTGTTTCATAGAGACAATCGTAAAATGGTCTTTACCGGTATACGTAGAGGTGATCTTTACATTGTTGATTTCACTAAAAAGGCTCAACCTAGAACTTGCTTAATTGCTAAATCTTCTAAGGGTTGGCTGTGAAATAGAAGGCTAGGTCATGTGGGTATGCGAAATCTTGATAAGCTTATTAAAGGTGATCATATCCTTGGAGTAAAAGATGTCATATTTGACAAGGATAGACTTTGTAGTGCTTGTCAGGCAGGGAAACAAGTTGGAGGAAGTCATCGCGCGAAGAACATCATGACCACGAGAAGACCACTCGAGCTACTTCACATGGATCTCTTTGGTCCAAATGCCTACAAGAGTCTCAGTGGTAACTTGTTTGGACTAGTCATAGTTGATGATTTTTCAAGATTTACGTGGGTGTTATTTCTTGATGACAAATCGCAGGTCCAAAAGATCTTCAAAAACTTCGCTAGGAAGGCCCAAAATCAATTTGACGTGAAGATCAAGAAGGTTCGGAGCGACAGCGGAACGGAGTTCAAGAACGCAAATGTGGATACCTTTCTTGACGAAGAGGGGATTTCACATGAGTTCTCGGCTACGTACACACCTCAACAAAATGGAGTCGTTGAGAGGAAGAACCGGACTCTTATTGAGATGGCAAGAACGATGCTTGATGAGTACAAGACTCCAAAACACTTTTGGGCGGAAGCGGTTGAGACAGCTTGTCATGCAACAAATCGCTTGTATCTTCACAAGCTACTCGGCAAGACGGCATACGAGCTCCTCACCGGTAACAAACCCCAAGTTGGATACTTTCGAGTATTTGGCTCAAAATGCTACATTCTTGATAAGCATCGTCGTTCTAAATTTTCTCCTAAATCTCATGAAGGTTTCCTACTTGGTTATGGCTCAAACTCTCACACTTACCGTGTCTACAACAATTTCACCCGAAAGGTTGAAGAGACGGTAGATGTGAAGTTTGATGAATCTAACGGCTCGCAAGTAGAGCAATTGCCAATTGATGTAGGAGACAAAGACCCTTTGGAAGCAATCCAAGACTTGTCTATTGGCAAGATTCGTCCAACGGAGGTGAAGGAGAGTACCTCGTCCGTCCAAGTGGAAGTTTCTACCTCACGACAAGGTGAACCAAGAATTGATATGGAAGCATCCACAAGTAGGACACACCAAGACGAAGAAAACGAGGAAGCACACCAAGATGAACATCAACAACCTCCTTCTCCACCACGACAAGAGAATGACAACGTCAACAATGAAGAAGGCCAAGAAGAAGAACAAGATGAAGAAGATGTTCCACCCCGAGCCAAGCCAAAGCTCCCACGAGTTCAAGCAAGAATCGCCAAAGATCATCCCGTCGAGCAAATCTACAATGATATCCAAACCGGGAGAATCACTCGCTCTAAAACTCGTTTAGCTAATTTTTGTGAACATTACTCATTCATCTCTAGCATTGAACCTATGAAGGTTGAAGAAGCATTGGAAGATCCGGACTGGATAAACGCTATGCATGAAGAGCTACACAACTTTGAGAGAAATCAAGTATGGACATTGGTTGAGAAGCCCGACAACAACCACAACATCATTGGTACCAAATGGGTGTTTCGCAACAAGCAAAATGAAGATGGTCAAGTCGTCCGCAACAAAGCACGCCTAGTCGCCCAAGGCTACACTCAAGTCGAAGGTATGGACTATGGTGAGACATATGCTCCCGTTGCTAGACTTGAGTCCATTCGCATCTTACTTGCTTATGCTAATCACCATGATATCACCTTGTACCAAATGGACATTAAAAGTGCTTTTCTAAATGGTGAAATTGAGGAGGAAGTTTATGTTAAGCAACCTCCCAGCTTTGTCAATCCTAAGAAACCTAATCATGTCTACAAACTTCACAAAGCCCTTTATGGTCTTAAACAAGCTCCTAGAGCGTGGTATAAATGCTTGACCAAGTTCCTTATTGAAAAAGGCTTTGAAATTGGTAAAATTGATTCTACCATTTTTACTAAAAGGGTCAATGGAGAGCTATTTGTGTGCCAAATTTATGTTGATGATATTATATTTGGTTCGACTAACCCTCATTTTAGTGAGAAGTTTGGAAAGCTAATGTCGGAGAAGTTTGAGATGTCTATGATGAGTGAACTCAAATTCTTTCTCGGTTTGCAAATCAAGCAAACTAAGGAAGGTACCTTTGTCTCTCAAACAAAGTACACCAAGGACTTATTCAAGAAGTTCAATATGCAAGAATGCAAAGGTATGACTACACCCATGCCTACTAGTGGACATCTTGATTTGACCAAAGATGGTGAACCGGTTGATCAAAAAGTTTACCGCTCTATGATTGGTTCATTGTTTTATCTATGTGCCTCTCGTCCCGATATTATGCTAAGTGTGTGCATGTGTGCACGATATCAAGCGGCACCTAAAGAATGTCATCTTAAGGCTGTGAAAAGGATAGTGAGATACTTAATACATACACCAAATTTTGGCATTTGGTATCCTAAGAGGTCTTCCTTTGATCTTGTTGGCTACTCCGATTTGGACTATGCCGGAGACAAGGTTGATAGAAAGTCCACTTCGGGTACTTGTCAATTTCTTGGTAGATCTCTTGTGTCTTGGTCCTCCAAGAAACAAAACTCGGTATCCTTATCCACCGGCGAAGCGAAATACATTGCCGCTGGTTCATGTTGTGCTCAGTTACTTTGGATGACCCAAACTCTTAAAGATTATGGGATATATGTGAAACATGTTCCATTGTTGTGTGACAATGAAAGTGCTATTAAGATTGCTCACAATCCCGTGCAACATTCTCGAGCTAAACATATTGAAGTTCGTCATCATTTCATTCGAGACCATGTTGCCAAAGGGGACATTAATCTTAAGCATGTTCGCACCGATAAGCAATTAGCGGATATATTTACCAAACCGCTTGATGAGAAAGTCTTTTTCCGTTTGAGAGGTGAATTGGACATCATTGATGCTTCAAACTTGGAGTAGGAACTCCATTTGGATACATGCAATGCATGAGTCTTTGACTAATCCTTGATATTTCTTTCATGATGCTATCTATATGTCTTGGATACTTTTGCACCCTTGTATGCTATCTAACCCTTGTAGGTACTTGGATGAAACTAAATCCATGAGATTGCAACTCACTCACATCTTGAGCAATCTCTACATCATCAAGTCTCTATACAATGGTGGTTGAAGTCAAGGAAGCACAAAACCCCTCAAATATATCCTTTGACTCATTCTATGTTAAATTGTATGATTGTCATTTTGGATACACAAGTGCTCTTCCTTGCAAAGCTAACCCATGTAGGAAGATGAACTCAAACTCCAAGTGATGCTCCCAACTCTTGATGAGCTACATCAACCTTGAGCAACCCACACAAGTTCGACTACATGATCAAGATCGACACCACCACCACCCAAGGTATGCTATTCCATCTTAGAGAAGCTTTACTCCAAGTCATGGGATAAAGCAACTCAACAAGATGTGAATACATCAAGAAGCTTAAACGAAAAATGGTGACCCCATTTTGAGCTTAAACGATGAGTATGACCAAAGATCAAGTGATCTCACTTGACTCCTAAGTCAATATACTCTAACATAGGTGACTTTGTCACCGCCCACTTCTAGATGAAGTTCTCTTGTGTTTCCTTTTGCATTTGTCTCTTGCATATTTGTTCTTCATCTAGATCTTCTCATTTCTTCTTGTTCTGCATTTTCTGCATCCAATTCATTGCAAATCTTTTAGCTAATTCCTTGCAAATCCTTGTGAGATCTTAAAGTGCCTAGTGAGCTGAGGTGACAAGTGTTTTACTGTGATGAACTCGGTCACACCGGTCTGTTTTCTTCGGCCCAACCGAATTCTCTCGGTGCCACCGAAGCACACAACTCGGTGCTACCGATTTCACTACAGGAAAGATAACTTGCCACTTATTCCTGCAGTCCTTTTGCTCCAGCTTCACTCAATGATTCTTGTCCTCTACCAGCATCACATTCAACTTGCTTTGTGACTCAAGGACCAAACCCTTCTGCAATAACACAAAAATCCAGAAGAGCCCTTCTTGGAAATTGATGTCAAAGGGGGAGAGAGAGATCACATCAAAGCTCTATGCTTAATCATTTCTATAGGGGGAGAGGATACTCAGGGGGAGTGTGTGTAAGAAACCTCAAACCTCAAATGCTTGATGTTCAAGAGGAGAGAAATTACATGTCTTTAAAAGGGGAAAGACATGTTCATATTTGATCATATTTGATTGCTTGCATTAAGCTCAAGCTCTGTTGTTTTTTTTTTTGCTCTGATTTTCTGTTCCCTATCTTCTCCCAATATGCCAATGCAAGATTCAGGGGGAGCAAGACATCTAAGGGAAGGAAATCTCTGATTTTATTGCATATCTTTATCTTTGGGGACATGTCTATACCCAATGGGGTACTCAGTACTCACTCTCTACATGTCATCCCAGTCTTGGTTCTCTTGTGGTTTCTTTTGTTTGCTCTGGCTAGTAGGTGTATCTGTGTTGTCTAACCTTGTCTACTCAGGTTCATTCCTTCCTAAGCCAACTCAAGACCACAAGGTAAGTATATGCATCACAGTCATGTGTATGAGGATTTCTTGCTAATGTACATACTGTTTGCAAGAAGGGCTCATGGGCATGAAGGTACATTTCCTATATTCACATCATTTTCTCTGATGTATATAGCCAAGATACATGTAACACATGGATTACTCTGTCATGCTTATGCATTCACATGCTCCTATGTTTCATATTTATATGATTGCATACATGTAGAGGGAGCCTATGCATATTACATGTCTTTCCAAAGCTTTACTTGTTGCTCTCTATATCTTTATCTAAAGCTTTGATGTATGTTGTCATCAATTACCAAAAAGGGGGAGATCGGGTAGAGAAAGCACCATGCAGAGCGCCACGTGCCACGCATCGTCCGAGGCGGACGCGGGGCAACCATGCATTAGCTCCTGCACCACCTCCAACCCGCGGGAGGCAACTCGCGTCAAGTGGGGGACAACGAACGCCAGCAGACCACCCCGCCGGACCTGCAGCACCATAGCCTTCGAGCAGGTGGTGTGGGAGAACAAGGAGGGAAAGGCGCAGACCAAAGGGCCAGGGGGTAGCCAGGAATCATTGCCAAAAGAAGGTTTTCGTGCCGAAGCCGACTAACACACGTGTGAGCCCCCGGTAGGCGGGAAGGAGCGCCTGCAGCCCCCGCCCAGCAAGATCGTCCCAAAGCCACCCGACCCACCTCGAGGGGGTCGTAGCATGCTGGCGGTGGAGCATCTTGAACAGGAGACAGTCGTTCTGGGTGGCCAGATCACGCACCCCTAGCCCCTGCCTTGGACTAGCAGACACGATCCCAGGCGATGAGACACTGCGCCCCGGAGGCCCTGTCGGCCACATTCCAGAGAAACGCACGCCGGAGAGCATCAAGGGCGGCGACCACTTTCGGCGGCAGCCTCATGGCGGATATGGCATAGGACGGGATGGCATCGAGGATGGCGTCGACCAACACCAACCGCCCCCCGGGGAAGAGAAGGCAGGAACGCCACCCGGCGAGGTACCTGTCCACCTATTTATTTAATAATAAAAACCTAAATTCTCATCTTTGTTGCATAACCTCTGTTCTAACAAGTGAGCTAGGCTTACAAAGTTACAATTCACAATCATCATGCCATGAACGATGGGCAAAAGCTCTTGTCTTGCATAGCGCTCTCTACAGTTTTTATGGTGACTTTTGCCTACCGATATGCTAGTCAAGAACGCACTGCTACATGCCCTCACACAATTATAGACGGCGAGGCTTTGAGAGTGAGCACATGCAGAATACATAGTGATGATGGAGTGCGGCGTTTCTGCTCCCGGGCTTAGCTGCACCCGCGCTGATGAAAAAAATCAAAACAAATACTAGAAAAATTCAAAAACTTTCAACAAAAATTGGGTGGTAGATAATTTGATGTGTGAGGTTCACTGCAAATTTCAACTCATTTGGACATTTGAATAGCTCTCTGCAAAAAAGACACAATCAAGATCTGTAAAAAAGTTTACTGTTCATGCGCTGTTTTGACCCGATTTGTCTTTTTTGCTGAGAGCTGCTCAGATATCCAAATGAGTTGAAATTTAGAGCGGACCTCACGCATCAAATTATCTACCACACACAAAAATTGGATTTTTTTGAATATTTCTAGTATTTGTTTTGAATTTTTTTCTGACCGGGAGCAGATGAGCCTGGGCACCGATTTGGATTTTCGGTGATGTAGCCACTTTGAGTTGACAATAGTACATAGTTACAGGAATGCCTTTTAGATCCAATGAGCCCAGACTTTAGAAATTTCAAAATTAAAATTTTCAAGTTCCAAAAAATCTGAAAATAATATGTACATATGGATGTAATATATGTACATATAATTTTTTTTTATGCAACACATGTTTTTACATATGATTATACCATTTTTCACTACAAATCCACAAAATAATCCTTTTTTAGTAGCTCACATTCTAAATATCTCGTACTAAAAATTTATATACATGTATAATTCATCGATTATATACATTTTTATATATTTGTAATGAACAATTAAATATAATGTGTACTTCAAAAAATTCAAGCTCAGACCCGAGCTCCAAATCACCTCACTTGTAATTATGTGTAATTTAAATGTGAATGTACAGATATGGCTCCCGCATAAACGGCAATTTTTTAATCAAACATTTAAAAACATCAACAATATATGTAAAGTTCCACACGTGCAAGTTATATGTTTTCATATAAATTTTGGCTTCACGTGTTAAACAATTTTAGAAAAAGAGAAACTCAGTGATAAAAAATTATCTTCACATAGGCAACAATAATAATAATAATATTTTTTTCCCGATATTTGCAAGCACATGAATGATGATATAATACCTTTTGGGCGCCAATCCCTTGCGAACGGTTGCTAGGAGGGATGGCAGGGTGAACGCCTCAGATGGCATTTTGTGTGGCTGGGGGTGGTATTTTACAGAAATGTCATGGCATTTTGTTTAATTTGCAGGGAGTTTTTGGCAAAAAATTGCCACCGTGAGATCAAGATCAGATGGCTTGGGGGCGTTCACTGACATCCCACCCCCAGCAAATGTTTGCCAGATATCTATACCGTATCTTAAAAAAAATCTACATAGGTTTATTGATGGGTGTGGCTAGATCTCATTCCAAGTTTCAGTCAAGTGACAGAACATGTAAAAAAGAAGACAAAAAAAGTCTAAAAGAAAATTTTGCACGGATATCCGCATGAGATCTCATGAATATAGCATCGACTGAAACTTGAATTAATCTTAGCAATCTCGTTGATTGATTATTCGACAAGGTTACAATAACGCTGAAGTTATCCAACAAGAACTCTGAAACAAAATTCTGACATATATATAATAAGCAGTTACGTCTGTTTTTGACACTTGGAAACTACTGTTCTTTTGCAGATTGGCAGCTGGTAACTAAGAGGCAATCTACAGAGACTGGATGGAGGTAGTATTATGACAGAGGCAATCTATAATATATTAGTGACTAATCACAATCTGGCGAGAGCGAGACACGACACGCACGCATCTACTACTGCACGATGCTGTCGCCGTAGAGGGCGGCGAACGCGACGTCGGCGTCCTCCCTGGACCGGCCACGCCGCCGCGGCCGCGTGAACGGCAGCGTCAGCGACGTCGCGAACCGCGCGGACATGGACCGCCGGTGCCGTGGGGCCGTCGCAGTCGCAGTCGCCGTCGACGGCGGCGACAGCAGCGCTGCCGACGACACGCCCGTGAAGGTCCACCGCGCCGACGTCGAGGCGGGGCAGGTCCACCGCGCGCCGCCGCTGGACGCAGCGCGTGCGGCGGCGCCGGGGGGCAGCGCGAGCCTCGGAGGGAGCTGCAGCGGCGCCAACGACGGTGGCGCTGTAGCGGCGGCTGCGTGGCATGGCGGCTGCTTCGGGATGCCCGGCTGGAGCTCCCACTTGAAGGGCACGGTGCCCGGCGTCCTGAACGACGGCAGCTCCTCCGTGGACGCCATTGGTTGCCTCTTACGGACGGCGTGAGCTCTCAGGTGTGGTCGACTGAAGGAAAGCGCAATAATGCAGACAGAGTGCGGTGCCGTGCCATGCCCGGTGGTTTTATATCGCCATCGTCAGAGAAGATCACTTTTGCAGATTGAACCTTGGGGTTTTATTATTGTTGGGGTTGATTCCAATTTGGACCACCTCTTTGTCACGATCCGATAATTGTGTCACTGCATTTTGGATTTTACAATATATTCGGATTCCCAACATCATCATTTTTCATAATTTTGTCCGCTGCACACTATATTTTTTGGATTCTATGATGTATTCCAATTTGCAACGTCACCATATTTTATAATATAGTCAGGTTTACATTTTGGATTCTACAACATATTCCAATTCGCAACATATTTTGTTTTGGGGGTTTGGCCTTACATCGCACCATGCTCCTATATGAGTCCAATCTGGACAGCGTTGCCTCGCCCTCTTCTGCCGCTCTCCCCCTAACTTCTAACCCGAAGCACGCGTGTGAGAACAGCTTGATCCAATGAGTTCCTGACCAGGTTTGGGCTTGCCGGGTCCTAGCTCGTAAACGGTGCAAGCTCCTCCGAGTTGGGTCATGAAAGAAAAGAGTAGTTTTTCTTGTCATGAAAAAAAGATGCGGTACGAATCTCCTCGTTCTACTAATTCTTTGGCTTTTGTAATAAGAATAAGTCCTCTTTTAGTTGGTTGGACGAGCCTCCTGAATGTGCGGCCAGTACGCTCGTAGACAATGTGAACGTTTTTTAATCATAATAAAGCTAGTCATAATGGCCTTTCTTTTAAAAAAAGAATACAGTGCAAAATGTCGCTTCGAGGTAGTCCAAATCAGAATTAACTCTTGCTATTGCTACAAAATAGAGCCGACATTTACCATTGACAGTAGTGATGCATAAGAGCATGGTTAATAGTATAGCCAGCTGCTGGCTATAAGCCAGTGCCATATCATCTACAGCCCATCTTATAACCAACATGTATAATAGTACATCAAAAGAGTGTACTACTTTTTTATTATGTGGCCCACCTTTCATTCTCACAAAGTGCCTAGGAGTACGTGCTAGAGCTGGCTCTTCACGAAGAGCCCGCTTACCTTCTTTCTCCTCTTCTCTTTCCTTCAACTAAGCAGAAATATACTAGTTTATTCCTTATAGCCCGCTGACTCAGCTCTATTATACTTGCTCTAAATGCTCAATCAATACAATACGGATAATCCACCGATGTATACAGCACAAAATTAGTACTCCCTCTGTAAACTAATATAAGAGTGTTTAGATCACTATTTTAGTATTCTAAACGCTCTTATATTAGTTTACGGATGGAGTAGTAACTAAGGCCACAACGCCTCGCACGTATATCCTTGCCAATTGGTGCCACGCAGCTAGTCGACACTGCCGCTGTGTGTCCAACTCCAACGCTGCCGATTCAGACACCGATGTCGATTTCAGAATTTAAGCCAACGTTTTGAAACAGTTGTAGACCAAGCTTGGACCCTTGATAATGGCCAAATGATGGGAGCAATAGCATCCGACCAGCTGCGAGGAGCCGGCGACGAAGCGAGGAGAAATGCGAGGACTTGAGTGCAAATACGACGCTGCTGATTAAGCAGAGGAGACAAGTCCAAAACTGTTTTGTATTGATTATTTAGCATAGTAATACAGCGAAGAACGAGCTGTCTGATGTGTACGGCCAAATTAAGAGACAGACTAATGACTGTTGTTGTTTTGCTCCAAGTGTCGTCTTCCTTGTCACTCAAGCTAAGTTCCACTGGCATCGCCGGCCCGATTTTATATTGTATCGTATTCTATTCCGATCCCTTTTTTTTGACAGAAAAGTACAGGCTCTCTTAGCTAGCCAACTGATTCCATGGCGTTTTTGTCTTGGCGACACCGTTTCGGCGTTTCCACACCAACATGGCGCCAGTGATTTTTTTTACAAGAAAAGTACAAGCCGGGATGGCCCATGTATTTTTGGTTTTTTTCTCTCACTGAGACGAAATTTTGAGGCCCATATTAAGTTGGGCCGGCCGGGTGGCCTGGATGGTTTGTAGGGCCCAGTGATAGATAGGCCTAGCTGCACATCTCGGCCCGTCCAGCTAGAAGGTCGTATACATTTTTCTGTTCTGATCCTTCTTTAGAAAGATAAAATAGAAGCTCTCTTTGGCTACCCAACTGATAACATATCCTTTTGTTTTTGCAACACTGTTTCCACACCAACATGTCACCACTGATTTTTTTAGGGAAGCATCAGTGATTGTTTTTTGTTTTTCAGAAGGCATGATCTGAGACCAAAATTTCAAGGCCGGGTCGGGCCGGATAGCTTGTCAGGTCCAGTGAAAAATGGGCCCAACCAGACCTCTCGGCCTTAAAAAAAAGCTAGAAGATCATCAACACCTGAATGCATTTTTGCCTCTAAAAGATGACCTGAATGCATTTTGCAAATAAAACAAATCAGCGGCTGGATGTATTTTCGAGATCGATTAATGAATTTCAATTATATTCCGGCTCACAAGACTAACAATTCCCAACACCATTGGCGACGGGAATCGTCAGCATATGCATATTACGTAGGCTCCCAAATTCCTCCTTTTCTAATGAGAAGTTCGAACTAGAGTGTTCTCACCTTGTTGACTTCAAAGGAAAACTTGCCCTGCAACCAGCCAATCTGCGAGGGTTCCTTGCCCTCCAACCAGCCAAGCTAATCAACCTGTTGATTACTTCGTTTCCTGAAACAAGAGACAACATAAATGAGGTTAAAGTACATCTTTAAACAAAACCTTCGACAATGACAAAGAGGTACTTTATTTGTCGTGTGGATGACTTCCGGTGCTCATGCTCGAATTCTTTTCTCAGACAGTAAGCATCGATAGTAATGTTCAGTTAAAACAAAGAGACGTTAATTACATCACAAAACGAAAACAAAAGAAAGAACGAGGCAACACGCCGAAGAATCAGGGTCAAGGTTTCCCCTGCTGGTACGATTAGTGATATCATTTGTGGTACTTAAACTAACTAACACCTTATCGCTTGAGCACCATACCAACTTGTATTTACTTATTTGCACGCACAAACCTACTCCAAATCAGTTTAACATGGTCTGGTATGCTGTTTGCAAGCATGTAACATGAGTAATCAGCGTCCAGCTATGCTGGTTTTCGTAGCTAGCATTTTACTCCCAGCAGCGGCAACGCTGGCCGAAGCCTCTTCCGGCCGCGCCGTCTCGCTGCCAGGCTGCCCCGACAAGTGCGGCGACGTGCCCATCCCATACCCCTTTGGCATCGGCACGCACTGCGCCGCGACCAGCCTGAGCAGCTACTTCAACCTCACCTGCAACAGCACGATCCATCCACCGCGGCCAATGGTCGGGAATGATGAGGCTGTGGTTGAGATCACTAACATCTCGCTGGAGCACGGCGAGATGCGTGTGCTCAGCCCCGTCAACCACATCTGCTTCACTTCGGACACCACGTTCACCAAGTTCCTCGGAGGGTACGAGCTGCAACTCACGCCCTTCCTCCCCTCCCCATCGCGCAACCGCTTCACGGTAATCGGCTGCAACACGCTTGGGCTCATCAGCGGGTACAAAGGCACCGCGAGCCAGTACGTGGCTGGCTGCTACTCCTACTGCGAGGGCGTCAACAACACGACTGAAGGCGCGCCGTGTGCTGGGATGGGCTGCTGCGAGGCTGCCATCCCCGCAAACCTCACCTCCTTTGGGGTCAAGTTTGAGATGAACCAGAGCAAGGTATGGGGCTTCAACCCGTGCTTCTACGCCATGGTGGCAGAGGTTGGGTGGTACAACTTCAGGCAGCAGGACCTCGTCGGCAGACTTGGGTTCGTTGATGATCGAGCCCAGAGAGGTGCCCCCGTTGTCGCTGACTGGGCCATTAGGAACGCCTCATGCCCGGAGGAGGGGAAGGACAAGCCTAATGACTATGCCTGCATCAGTGTCAACAGCCATTGCGTGGCCGCGAACAATGGTCCAGGGTACTTATGCCAGTGTTCCAAAGGATATGAAGGCAATCCTTATCTTTTGAACGGCTGTCAAGGTAAAGTATCTACTCAAATTTAACTTCTGTAGTTTTCCAGGGATAGTTCCCCGAAAACTGATGGAAATCTAAACCATATTTTGGTATTAGTTCCACAAGATACAGTAATGAAAATTTTATATGACCTCACCAATAGGTGGTTTCAAATTTATTGTGCATCCACAGCCACCGTTAATGTTCAACACAAGTCTTCAAAACATTTGCTAGTAGCAAAAGGCAACAATCATATAGTCATACTAGTCAAAATGGATGCCTGAGATCATTTTGAGCCAAGATCTGACGGTTGATATTGTGTGGAGCGGGGAGGGGCTGAGTTTGCGGGTCTTTATGCCCATATGAACTTGGAGGGGATTTGATTTCTACCACACCTAAAGAAAGAACTGGAAAATAATGGTCTTCTTTTCTGGTGTGAATTGTCTATATTTTAACACATGATGTAATGCTACTTTAGAAGATGTAATGTATAGGGAAGTTTACAGCATTACAAAGCGAATTGACTGGTTGGCTTCATTACTTGTTGAAACTTTCTTCGGCTGACATATAATAATGAAACATGTTTGGTTTGACTACTGAGTGTATCTTCTCGTTATTGTCTTCAGACACAGATGAGTGCGCATTGCGTAAGCAGCACACCAAGTATGAAGATTTGTATCCATGCAGAAAAGGGGTCTGCCACAACACACCAGGAAGCTACTTATGCAAATGCAAGAAAGGAACAAAATCTGATGGTACAAATTTTGGATGCCAATCTAAGCATTCTCCAGCAGACAAAATGGTTATTGGTAAGTATCATCTATTTAAAGAGATTACCTCTGTTTCATATTTTCATCTACATTAAGGCGTGTCTCGGAATAACAAACACCCATGTAATAGTAGCATATAATACTAATTCTAGACGCTACTAAGCAAAAAGGAAGAAAAAAAAATACTGAAGTCAAAATTGAAATAGAAATTTACTAAATATATTTTTACAGGCCTCAGTGTTTCTGCAACGGTGGTGATGGCCTTAGCATGCTCGTTGATCATGCAATTACAAAGGAAAAGGCACAAGAAGGAGAAAGATGAGTATTTCAAACAAAATGGAGGTCTCAAGTTATATGATGAGATGAGGTCAAGGCAGGTTGACACAATTCGCATACTTGCTGAAAAAGAGATAAAGAGAGCAACTGATAACTACAATGAAGATCGAATTATTGGATGTGGTGGGCATGGGATGGTCTATAGAGGAACTTTGGATGATCAAAAAGAGGTCGCCATAAAAAAGTCCAAAGTAATCAGCGATGATTGGAGGGAAGAATTTGTCAATGAGATAATAGTCTTGTCACAAATCAATCACCGAAACATTGTGAGGTTACTAGGATGTTGTCTGGATGTAGATGTCCCAATGTTGGTCTACGAGTTCGTCCCCGGTGGTACTTTATCTGAGTTTCTTCATGGCGCTGGTTGTAGATCGCCAATCCCTTTGGATCTTCGCCTTAAGATTGCTACACAGTCAGCAGAAGCTCTAGCTTACTTACATTCTTCGACATCTCGCACAATCCTACATGGGGATGTCAAGTGTGCCAACATTCTCTTGGATGATCAGCTCAACGCAAAAGTTGGCGATTTTGGAGCATCAGCACTTAAGTCCATGGATGAAAGTGAATTCATCATGTTTGTTCATGGAACACTGGGCTACCTTGATCCAGAGAGCTTTATCAGTCGTCATCTCACCGACAAAAGTGATGTATACAGCTTCGGGGTGGTTCTTCTCGAGCTGATGACTAGAAAGAGGGCTATATATACTGACAACTTCAATGAAAAGGAATCATTGTCATATAGTTTTCCCTTGATGTTTCAAAAGAGGAGACACCTTGTTATGCTGGACACTGAAATTACAGATGATGCAGTTATGGTGGTGCTTGAGAACATGGCTGAACTTGCAGTGCAGTGCCTTAGCCCAAAGGGAGATGACAGGCCAACGATGAAGGAAGTTGCTGAGAGCCTACAGATGATGAGGAGACTCCGACTGCACTCAGCTAGTGATCCTGAAAATAATCACTATACACATAGCTATGGAGGATCATCTTCAGTTGTGGTCCCTTTGGAAGAGACAACACGTGGGACCATCGATATGTCAGAACTGGTTGAAGATCTTTCAAGATGATATTGTAATTTTCTACGCACAGTCAATTCTTTTGTTTGTGATATGTGACAATAAATATTTAACCCCCACTGTTGCAATAGTTACACCAATTTACGGGGCAAGGATCCTAACATTCGATTTGACATGCCAGAGAAATCACCACATACATCATTGTTTAATTTTTGATAAAACACACGCCATTGCAGGTATGGAACATGTAGACGATAGGCGTATAGTTTGATTATGAGTATCCAGACTTTGTCTTGGCCATTTAATTTGGAAATGGTACCATTTCAACTAAGGACATGTCCACTTATGCAGCACAATACGGATTTTATTAGTTCCATAGCAGAAATCGGAATTTACCTGTGCTGGGTGGGGAATGAGTGTCTCCCAATTCCGTGGGTCAATACGCACTACGCACTGCCGGTCCAATCATGAGCTGGTGACTAGCTGCCACGGAGCAGAATCGGCGGCGGCACTACGAACTGATCCAAATTCACCAGCGCCGGCATTCACCGCCAGTCTCCACGCCACATGCATGGAGCCCTCCCTCTCGGCCAGGGTCACCACGGTTCGCACGACAGAGCCTTAGCGCCCGAAGCCCGCATTTCTAACCCGTGGGAAATAGAAGTTCACTCGTCACATTGTTAGCTCTCTTTTGCTGCCACCGTCACTGAACTACCAGTTCTGAAGCAGCAGCGATCATAACTTGTCCAGGTGATGGCGATTGTTTCGCCAATTTTGATCCACTTTGCTTCATGTGCCTCATTTTACTTTTCGGAAAACCAACAGGAGCCACATGTTTGTCAGTCAACCTTCGATAGCCGAATGATAAAATAGGAGCAGTAGCATCGATTTGGAGAAGCTTCCGACGAAGCGAAGAAATAAAAATCCTTAACTGCCAACTGAGTCCATATCCTTCTTTCTCTGCAACTATGTTTCGACAGCAATATATCGTCAGAGCTTCAGGCTGGGTCAGATGCCGGATGGTATGCATTTTCCTGGGCCCAGAGGTAAATAGGCCCAACCAAACCACCTTGACCATCCAGCTAGAAACTCATCACAATGTTTAGAACCTCAAAACTCATCATTCGCTCCTTGTCTCCTGATGCCCCTCATAACATAAATGTATTCTTCTAGGTGAACACATGAATGTTGATATGCTCCAACTGAACAAACTAAAAATCACCACTCTGGCAATGCAACAAGTTAACACATTGGCGAATGAGAGTGTATTGTGTAGGCTCCAGATTTCTTCTCAAATGAGCCGGAACCGGTTTGTGCTCACCTTGCTAATTTTCTAGTAAGGGTAGGCCCCAACTGGCCAGTCTCTGATGATTCCTACTCCTGTATGTTACCAAAAACGCCAGATCACCTCGTTTCCTGAAGACAAGAAAAAATAAAATGAGGGGGCGAAACCATTGACAAAAGCAACCCCACAAATAAAGAATTAAGACTACGGCAAACACGCAATCAAGGTCAAAGCATCTGTGCGTGTTAACGTGCACCCCGATATACTAATACCACTTGTAGTAGTTAACTGACACTCTTGGAGATTCCCTCCCATGAATAACCATATACAATCAGTATTGTATGACAAACTTACAAGTACATGTATGAGTGCATACATGTAACATGACTAATTGGCATTCAATCATGCCAGGAGCATCAACAGCCCTGCTAATTTCCATAGTATGCATCTCTTTTCCAGCAATGGCAGCAGCGGCCGGAGCCTCTTCCGGGCGCTCCATGTCGTTGCCAGGCTGCCCCGACAAGTGCGGCAATGTGCCCATCCCATACCCTTTCGGCATAGGGGAGCACTGCGCCGCGACCAGCCGGAACAGCTACTTCAACCTGTCCTGCAATGGCACGATCGATCCCCCAAGGCCAATGGTTGGTGATCCCGGAGCAGTAGCTGAGGTTGCCGACATCTCACTGGAGCACGGCGAGATGCGCGTGCTCAGCCCTGTCAGCCACATCTGCTTCAAGTCAAACGCCACATTCACCAAGTTCACCAGAGGGTACGAGCTGGACAACACACCCTTCCTACCCTCCCCGTCGCGCAATCACTTCACAGTCATCGGCTGCAACACCCTGGGGCTCATAGGCGGTTACAAGGGCACCGCAAGCCAGTACGTGGCTGGCTGCTACTCATACTGCGATGGTGTCAACAACACGTCGGATGGCGCACCATGTGCTGGGATGGGCTGCTGTGAGACTGCCATCCCAGCCAACCTCACCACCTTCGAGGTCAAGTTTGAGATGAACCAGAGCAAGGTATGGGACTTCAACCCGTGCTTCTACGCCATGGTGGCCGAGGTTGGATGGTACAATTTCAAGCAGCAGGACCTCACCGGCAGCCTTGGGTTTATCAATGATCGAGCCCGGGGGGGTGCTCCCATCATCGCTGACTGGGCCATTAGGAATGGCTCATGCCCGGAGGAGGGAAAGGACGCACCTAATGACCACGCCTGCATCAGTGCAAACAGCTACTGCATGGCTGCCAACAATGGTCCAGGGTACTTGTGCCAGTGCTCCAAAGGATATGAGGGCAATCCTTATCTTCTGAACGGCTGTCAAGGTTAGATATTTACTCTATATAACTTGTGTAGATTTCCAAGGATATTAATCTATAAACTGATGTCACTCTAAACCATATTCAGTGTTAGTTAGACTAAATACATTTCCATCGTTCCACGAAACATCTGTATGGTAACTCACCTGCAGGTGGGTTCTGAATTTCACCTTGTGTAGCAGCTCCAACTTTTAGTTTTAACAGAAGTCTTCAAAACTTCTGTGCCTACAGGTGACCACCTGGAACACCTCACTGTAGTACTGGGAAAAAAATCATTTGTAGTGTAAATTACTAACACATGCTGTAATATTAAGTTGAGAAAATTTACAGAAAGCCAAGCTACAGCATTACAAAGTGAATTCCCTATTTGACTTTATTGTTTTTTGATCCATTATGAATGAAAGTACTACAGTGGTGTGTGTCTAATTTGATGCTTCTAAGTGCTTCCGTTAATATCTTCAGACACAGATGAGTGTGCATTGCGTAAGCAGGACACCAAGTATGAAGATTTGTATCCGTGCAGAAAAGGGGACTGCCACAACACACTGGGAGGCTACTTATGCAAATGCAAGACAGGAAAAAGATCTGACGGTACAATGTTTGGATGCCAATCTCTGCATTCTCCAGCTGAAAAATTGGTTATTGGTAAGCATCGTTTATGTAAACTGTACATTATTTCATCTACATCATGTAATAGAAACAAAAATATAACTCTGAACATTACTCTCAAGCTGCAACAAAAACGAAAATAGCAAAGTTCAAATTCTAATAGAAATTCGCTAGCATCAGTTTCTCAAAAATATATTTGTGCAGGCCTCATTGTTTGTGTTTCTGCAACCATGCTGATGGCCTTAACATGCATGTTGCTCATGCAATTTCAAAGAAAAAGGCACAAGAGAGAGAGAGATGAGTACTTCAAACAAAATGGTGGTCTCAAGTTATATGATGAGATGAGATCAAGGCAGGTCGACACAATCCGCATACTCACAGAGAAAGAGATAAAGAGAGCCACTGATAACTATAATGAAGATCGAGTTATTGGACGTGGTGGTCATGGTATGGTCTACAGAGGAACTTTGGATGACCAAAAAGAGGTTGCCATAAAGAAGTCTAAAGCAATCAACAATGATTGGAGAGAAGAATTTGTCAACGAGATTATAATCTTGTCACAGATCAATCACCGAAACATTGTGAGATTACTCGGCTGTTGTCTGGATGTAGATGTCCCAATGTTGGTTTATGAGTTTGTCTCCCATGGTACTCTATCTGAGTTCCTTCATGGTTCCGCACCTAGATCTCCAATCCCATTCGATCTTCGCCTGAAGATTGCTACACAGTCAGCAGAAGCTCTAGCTTACTTACATTCGTCGACATCTCGCACAATCCTACATGGGGATGTCAAGTCTGCCAACATTCTCTTGGATGATCAGCTCAATGTAAAGGTTGCCGATTTTGGAGCATCAGCACTTAAGTCCATGGATGAAAGTGAGTTCATCATGTTTGTGAATGGAACACTTAGCTACCTTGATCCTGAGAGCTTTATCAGCCGTCGGCTCACCGATAAAAGTGATGTGTACAGTTTCGGGGTGGTTCTTCTGGAGCTGATGACACGAAATAGGGCTATATATTCTGACAGCTTCAATGGAAAGGAATCATTGTCATATAGTTTTCCCTTGATGTTTCATCAGAAGACCCACCATGTTATGCTGGACTCTGAAATTACAGATGATGCAGGCTTGGTGCTCCTTGAGAACATGGCTGAACTTGCAGTTCACTGCCTTAGCCAGAGGGGAGATGACAGGCCAACAATGAAGGAAGTTGCAGAGAGACTAGAGATGATGAGGAGACTCCATTTGCACGGGAAAATTACTCCTGAAAACAACCGCGGTGCGCATAACTATGGAGGGTCATCTTCGGTTCTTGTCCCTTTCGATGAGAAAACACATGGAACCATCGATATGTCTGAACTGGTTGAAGATCTTGCAAGATGATCTTTGTAATTTCGTATGCACAGTTAATTCTTTTGTTTGTGGTACGCAATACTAAACCCACCAACTGTTGTAAATTGTAATAAGTTAGAGCAACAACGACACTTTATAAACACAGCCTCTATAATGGTTTTAGGGTGCACTCCTAAAAGTTTTTTAGAGGCTATGGAGTACTTTCCCATTTCAGACACTCTAAAACTGCAGCCGTCATATTTTTGTTGTCATATGAACCCACTTAGCAGTGGTTTACCATTTCTTTGTTTCTTTTACCTTTCTTTTTCTTCCTGCTCATCCCGGCTGCACCTCCCCCGTCCCGGCCGACCCCTCCGCCGGTGGCCTCTCCCCGCACGGCCACATGTTTTCAACCTTCAATACCAAATGATAGGAGCAGTAGCATCGATTTGGAGAAGCTTCCGCTGAAACGAAGAAAAACAAATTCTTAGCTGCCAACTGAGCGAAAACCCAATTCAGTGCCCAGGCTCATCTGCACCCGGTCAGAAAAAAAATCAAAAAATACTAAAAACAAATTCAAAAAAATCCAATTTTTTTGTGTGATAGATAATTTTATGCGTGAGGTTCGCTCCAAATTTCAAATTATTTGAACATCTGAGCAGTTCTCAGCGAAAAAAACAAATCGGGTCAGAACAGTGTGTGAACAGTAAACTTTTTTACAGACCTTAAGTTGAAACTTGGAGCGCACCTCACGCATAAACTTATCTACCACACAAAAAGAAATTGAAATTTTTTGAATTTTTTTAGTATTTGTTTTGATTTTTTCGTTAGGGCGGGTGCAGATGAGCTCAGGAGCAGAAACGCCGCACTCCTGAGTCCACATCTTATTTCTCTTCAACTATGTTCCGATAGCAATATATGGTCACATATTTTCAGCTTATAAGTTGGGCCACATCGGATTCCGGATAGTGTGCATTTTGCTGGGCCCAGAAGTAAATAGGCCCAACTGTACCACCTGGCCCATGCAGCTAGAAACTCGCCGCAGCCCTCCTCAATACATGAATGTATTCTTCTAGGTAAAAACATGAATTTGTCTAAAAAAAAAGGTAAAAACATGAATGTTGACATGCCCCAGCTGACCAATTTCTTTTTAAATAAAAAGCCTCTGAGAATGCAAGCTAACGCGTTAGCGAATGAGTGTATGTGTAAGCTACATATTTCTTCTTTTCTAATGGGAAGTTGGAACCGGGGTGTTCTCACCTTGTTGATTTTAAAAAGAATTAGTAGGCTTCAACAACTAAAATTGTCTCCTTCACGTTACCACCAACACCAAATCATCTCATTTCCTGGAAACGATAGAAAATAAGATGAGGGGGGCGAAACCATTGACAAAAGCAACAACTCCAAATAAAGAAGTAAGAGTAAGGCAAACACACAATCAAGGTCAAAGTCTCTGTGCGAGTTAACGTACGTATAGCAATACCAGTTGTAGTAGTTAACTGACACTCTTGGATATTCTCGCAGATGAACTATATACAATCAGGATCGCATGGCAACATGCAGTTACTTTTTTTGCAGAGATAAGCATACCACATACTGATTTAGCTGGGCTAGCTGATGTGCTGTTTGCATACATGTAACATGGGTGATTGGCATCCAATCATGCCAGCAGCATCAGCAGCCCTGCTAGTTTTCATAGTATGCATCTCCCTTCCAGCAATGGCAGCAGCGGCCGGAGTCTCATCCGACCGCTCCATGTCTTTGCCAGGCTGCCCGGACAAGTGCGGCGACGTGCTCATCCCGTACCCCTTCGGCATTGGGGAAGACTGCGCCGCAGCCAGCCGGAACAGCTACTTCAACCTCATCTGCAACAGCACGATCGATCCACCACGGCCAATGGCTGGTCCTCCAGAAGCAGTAGCTGAGGTCGCTGACATCTCACTGGAGCATGGCGAGATGCGTGTGCTCAGCCCTGTCAGCCACATCTGCTTCAAGTCAAACACCACATTCACCAAGTTCACCGGAGGGTACCGGCTGCAGGACTCGCCCTTCCTACCCTCTCCATCGCGCAACCACTTCACAGTCATTGGCTGTAACACCATGGGGCTCATCGGCGGTCAGAAGGGCACCGCGAACCAGTACGTAGCTGGCTGCTACTCCTACTGTGATGGTGTCAACAATACGTCGGATGGCGCACCATGTGCTGGGATGGGCTGCTGTGAGTCTGCCATCCCAGCCAACCTCACCACCTTCGAGATCATCTTTGCAACGAACCAGAGCCAGGTATGGGGCTTCAACCCATGCTTCTACGCCATGATAGCCGAGGTTGGGTGGTACAATTTCAGGCAGCAGGACCTCGTCGGCAACCTTGGGTTTATCAAAGATCGAGCCGGGAGGGGTGCTCCATCCATCGCTGACTGGGCCATTAGGAATGGCTTGTGTCCAGAGGAGGGGAAAAACGCACCTAATGACTATGCCTGCATCAGTGCAAACAGTTACTGCATGGCCACGAACAATGGTCCAGGGTACCTATGCCAGTGCTCCAAAGGATATGAGGGAAATCCTTATCTTCTGAACGGCTGTCAAGGTTAGATATTTATTCTAATATAACTTGTGTAGATTTCCAAGGATATTACTCTAAAAACTGATGGAACTCTAAACCATAAAGTGTTAGTTAGACCAAATACACTTCCACGAAACATCTGTAAGGAAATTCACCAGCAGGTGAGTTCCTAATTTCACCTTGTGTGACCGCCTGGCAATACTCATATAATTGTATCTAGTTCAGCACACATCAGCATAGTAACGACAAAAAAAAAAGTCAGTTTTTCTGTAATATGAAGTTGAAACAAATTTACAGAAAGACATGCTACATCATTACAAAGTGAATTCCCCTACTTGGCTTTATTACTTTTTATCCATATTTAATGAAAGTAAAAAGAATTTGTGTTTAATTTGATGCTTCTAAGTGCTTTCGTTAATATTTTCAGACACAGATGAGTGTGCGTTGCGTAAGCAGGACCATAAGTATGAAGATTTGTATCCATGCAGAAAAGGGATCTGCCACAACACACCGGGAAGCTACCTATGCAAATGCAAGACAGGAAAAAGATCTGATGGTACAAATTTTGGATGCCAATCTCTGCATTCTCCAGCTCAAATATTGGTTATCGGTAAGCAACGTTCATGTAAACAGTTTATCTCTATCCATTCCTCCATCAACATTAAGATTTATACTGCCATAACAAACATCAAGCAATAGAAACAAAACACTACTTACAAGTTGCAACCAAGAGGAAAATAGCGAAGTCCAAATTCTAAAAACAGGAATTTACTAGCATCAGTTTCTCCAAAATATATTTTTGCAGGCCTAAGTGTTTGTGTTTCTGCCACTGTGGCGATGGCGTTAACATGCATGTTGCTCATGCAATTTCAACGAAAAAGGCACAAGAGGGAGAAAGATGAGTACTTCAAACAAAATGGAGGTCTCAAGTTATATGATGAGATGAGATCAAGGCAAGTCGACACAATCCGCATACTTACAGAGAAAGAGATAAAGAGAGCCACTGACAACTACAATGAAGATCGAGTTATTGGATGCGGTGGTCATGGTATGGTCTACAGAGGAACTTTGGATGATGAAAAAGAGGTTGCCATAAAGAAGTCCAAAGCAGTCAACGATGATTGCAGAGAAGAATTTGTCAATGAGATTATAATTTTGTCACAAATCAATCACCGAAACATTGTGAGGCTACTCGGCTGTTGTCTAGATGTAAATGTCCCAATGTTGGTCTACGAGTTTGTCTCCCATGGTACTCTATCTGAGTTCCTTCACGGTGCTGATCCTAGATCGCCAATCCCATTTGATCTTCGCCTGAAGATTGCTACACAGTCAGCAGAAGCTCTAGCTTACTTACATTCGTCGACATCTCGCACAATCCTACATGGGGATGTCAAGTCTGCCAACATTCTCTTGGATGATCAGACCAACGCAAAGGTTGCTGATTTCGGAGCATCAGCACTTAAGTCCATGGATGAAAGTGAGTTCATTATGTTTGTTCATGGAACCCTGAGAGCTTTATCAGCCGCCGCCTCACCGACAAAAGTGATGTATACAGTTTTGGAGTGGTTCTTCTGGAGCTGATGACACGAAAGAGGGCTATATATACTGACAGCTTCAATGGAAAGGAATCATTGTCCTATACTTTTCCTTTGATGTTTCATCAGAAGACGCACCACGTTATGCTGGACTCTGAAATTACAGATGATGCAGGGTTGGTTGTCCTTGAGAACATGGCTGAACTTGCAGTCCGTTGCCTTAGCCAGAGAAGAAATGACAGGCCAACGATGAAGGAAGTTGCAGAGAGACTGGAGATGATGAGGAGACTTCATTTGCACGCAACCAATGGTCATGGAAACAACATCTATGCACATAACTATGGAGGCTCATCTTCGGTTGTTGTCCCTTTCGACGAGGCAACACGCGGGACCATCGACATGTCCGAACTAGTTGAAGATCTTGCGAGGTGATGTTTGCAATCTTGTATGCACAGTTAGTTCTTTGGTTTGTGTTATGCAAAACTAAACCCAGCCACCGTTGTAATAATAAGTTAACTCGTTCATGGAGCAAAGCAATTATCCTAACATTTGATTATTCATGCTGGAGAAATCGCCAAACTTGGCATTTGTAGGTATGCAACATGCACATAATGTGTGTATACTGTATAGTTTGACCATGGCCATAATGTGTGTATACTGTATAGCTTGTTGGCTGTTGCCAACTTGCCATCTGAATTGTCCCCATTCTGAACTCTGAAGATGCGACACAACACTCATGTTATTGATTCCGCTACTGAATCGAAGTTTACCTGTGGTGGGCGTGGAATGGATCCCCTTGTGTTGGCGCGGCTCGATCCGCTCCCCCGATCCAGTCGTGAGCCGGCGACCAGCCGCCGCCGAGCTGACTCGCGGCCGTCGCGACGAACCGGTTCGAATTCACCAGCAACGGCGTTCACCGCCGGTCGCCGCGCCGCACGGACCTCTCCCGCCGAGTCCGCGGGACGGAGCTACCGGAGGAACCGCGTGGCGCGAGTCCGGCAGGAACCGCGTGGCCACTGCCGCTGCTGACGAGGACGCTCGCTGAAGCCTCCCTCCCTCCCTCCATCCCTGCCGCGGAGCCCTCCCGTCGAATCCGCGTCTCGGTTCGGAGCCGGAAGCCCGCGCTACTCCTGCCGCACCAATGCGGACGCTCGCTGAAGCCACCCGCCGTCGTCCGTCATGCACGTCGGCAGTCGGCACGGCGGCGGGGTGGGAGGCCGTCCGGCGGCTTGGGCAAGGGACTCTCGCTCGCTCTAGTCAGCGGTGAAACGGCGAGAGATAATCGTGCAGGCGTATTCTTGCCTTCGAAGCGTATTTACCGTTTTCCTTACTGCTTTGTTCGAAAATATTTAGAAGAAGAACCAACAGATCTCGCAACACCTACCTGCATATGCCCTTCAATGTCACCAGATCGAACATCGTCGAGATAGGGAGAGACCTTATTCCAACGTGTCCCCGCCACGCAACTCCTCATCGATGATGTAAGGAAACCAAAAAATAAGGGTTGAGCTACTAGAACAAAGATTAACGCCATGGGCAGGTCCCCACTCCTATGTCCGCTGACAAGGCCGCTGCATGGGTAAGACGAGGGAAGCAAAGATGGTGGCATGAAGGAGACACTCGGTGACAGGTAGGATGGGGGACGCTTCCTTCCATCAATTCTCAACCATTTAACTCCCTCTATTTTTTTTTCTCAAAAAAAAAAAGAAGTTCCATTGCCCTCTTTGCATCCAATTGTTATACCATAGGACGATCTGGTTTATTGGGTTACTGAATATTAGTTTGATGAAAACCAGAAGGGGATGCAAAACTAGGAAAAAAGATGGAGGGTGGAAGGTTGGACGAATGAATGGTGGGGAGAAAACCATAGTTTAAAAAATTAGACCGGTGCGCCGGTTAGACCAGAAAAAACTAGAGCAAGCGGCCTCGGCGGTTTTTATAATCTAATTAGACCGCTCCGTAATTGGATTGTAGAAAACTGGTTCAATCGGCTGGTTTTTATATGAACCAGGGTTGAAAAACCCGGAGTAGCTAAACCGAGCAATGATGCTAGCTAAGCCGAGTGTGAAAAATCAATTGCATTCAGTGGGATTTGAACTCAGGTCAAGTTGTGACGGATCAAATGAGTTAAACTTGGACCAATAACCACTAAATCCCACCCGAGTTGTTGTACTAAAGGAAGGAAATAATCTTTTTGACCTTCCCTACTACAAGAATATATTATATTTTGCACCTAGGGAACCAATAATCGAACTGGCGAACCAATAGTCCGCCAGTAAAAACCTGAACAATCAGGCTCACCGGTTCGATTCTTGAAACTATGGAGAAAAGTGAGTGAAAGATGGAACCTTAGGTTCTTTTTAAGTAACAGAGATATAAATAGAGAGTAGAGAAATCACGTGTATAAGTTGCACCGTAGGCCTCGATGCACCTAGTAACAGGGGAAATATCAAGTGCTACGGGAGCACAGTTTAGGTGCTCCAAGAGCTTCTCGGCCATTGGATCTGAAATCCAACAGTCATCTACAGATGCGTTGGACCCGATTTGAATACCAAATTTCTGGGGGTGTTCTTTGAATAAAAGCATGAGCTCTCTCCTCGGCCTTCGGATCTCAAATTTAACGGTTGAAAAGCTCCTGGAGCACCTGATCTTAGGTGCTCCCGTAGCACCAGATATCCTCCCCCTAGTAACAACATGTCCTCCAACAGCATCAGCCTTCATCAATGCTATGTCTCGCTCACTGCAAGACAAAAGAAAGTGTATATCTTGGTGAGATTGCCCAATAGCACAGTTTTAGAAAGTTTCTATGGACCAGTACAGCGAAATCACTAGTTGGGGAGTACTCGTTGCAAAGATCACTTCAACTCCCCTGGTTGTGACAAGTGACGCACATGCAGCGTGTCCCTTGTCCCAACCTGGGAGTTTTCCCTTTTTTCGTAGATTTGTTTATTCAAAACGTTTTATCTCTCAAGCTGTGCGTCCAAATTTTGAACCGCCTTCACCGTTGGATTTCTCGCGTCGAGATCTTCAAAACTAGATCCTATATTGATAGGTTTAGACGAACTCTTTTTTCACGAAAAAAAGGACGAAAAAACCGAACCGGGAGCATGGGTTTTTTCCCTTTCCAAAAGAGGCACGCCCGTGCCTCTCACGAAATCACAACCGTGCCTCTCGTGAAAGCAAAACCGTGACCCTCGCGGAAGGAAAAAAAAAAGAAAAAACACGTTTTTTTTACCGTTTCCAAGGATCTAGTTTCCGAGAAAGCATAACCGTGCCTCTCGCGGAAGCAAAACCGTGCACAAGGCCGTGACTCTCGCGAAAGCATAACCGTGCCTCTCGCGGAAGCAAAACCGTGCCTCTCGCGGAAGCAAAACCGTGACTCTCGCGAAAGGAAAAAAAACAGAAAACATGTTTTTTTCCTTTTCGAGAGGCACGGCCGTGACTCTCGCGGAAGCACAACCGTGCCTCTCGCGGAAGCAAAACCGTGACTCTCACGAAAGAAAAAAAAAACAGAAAACACATTTTTTTCCGTTTCCGAGAGGCACGGCCGTGACTCTCGCTAAAGCACAACTGTGCCTCTCGCGGAAGCAAAACCGTGACTCTCGCGAAAGGGAAAAAAACAGAAACGTGTTTTTTTCCGTTTCCGAGAGGCACGGCCGTGACTCTCGCGAAAGCACACCCGTGCCTCTCGCGGAAGCAAAACCGTGACTTTCGCGAAAGGAAAAAAAAACAGAAAACGCGTTTTTTTCGTTTTCGAGGGGCACGGCCGTGACTCTCGCAAAAGCAAAACCGTGCCTCTCGCGGAAGCAAAACCGTGACTCTCGCGAAAGAAAAAAAAAGAAAACGCATTTTTTTCGCGCAAATTTTTTTTCATATTTTTTTGATCGAAAAGCTAAGGAAGACCGGTGAAAAACCAAAACGTCGAAAAAACCCGGAAAAAACCGTTTAAAAAGCCGAAAAGGCGTGTGGAAAAATAAAAAAATAAAATCCGGAGGGAGCGCCCAGAGCGCGACACGTGGCGAATGGTCTAGAGCGCGTCAAGTGGCGCTGATCGTTGCGAGGCTCCCGAAGGAGCGCTCGTTAACTAGTTGCTCTCCTAGTACCGGTGTAAGAACCTTTCCCTTTTTTCTTGTTTTTTCCATGTGTTTTCTCTATCGGTTTCCTTTTTTTTTCTCCTTTTCAATTTGTTCCATTTTCCATATATATTTCAACTTTTAAAAATACATATTGCAGATTTTACGTATATATGTTGAACATTTTTCACGTACATGATTGAACATTTTACAAATACACATTGAACATTTATACTAATCCATGTTGAACATTGCAAAATTCATATTGAAAAAAAATAGTGAACATTTGAAAACACATGTTTGAACATTGTTCAGAAATACCATGAATATTTTTTTAAATGCAAATATTTCTTTATGTGTTAGAAATTTTTTAAATAGCGTGAACATTTTTTAAAGATATTTATGAACATTTTCTAAGGTTGCACGAACAATTTTTTATGTTTCATGATCATTTTCTTAATGCATGATGAAAGTTTTAAAAAATTTTGTGAAGAAATTTTGGAAGAATTATATATTTAGAACATCTCGAAATATAAACAAAAGTAGGAAAAAAACAGTGCTAAAGGTTTTTTCTAGGGGTAAAATAGTGCTAAAGGTTATAGAGGAAAATCAATGCTATGTCTTTGCGCTACACTTTTTTGTTTTCAAAAAGACCAACAGTGTCACGGGCTGGCCCACTAAAGGAGCGCTGTAGGCGAGCATTCACTCCTCCTCGCAGCAAGCGAGCTATAGACCTCAGACTTCCTTTTTTCTCAAGAAGGATCTAGATCTATTATCAAAGTTCATCAAAAATAGAAAGCACCTCAAACATAACAGAAATTACATCAAGATTCCGAGACCACAAAAAGACCACTGCCGCTGCCAGAACGAGCCGCCGACGTGCTGCTGCTGTGGCCGCTCCCTTCCTCGGTCTTGGACCAGCACCATCAGGCCATGGCAATGTCAGCTTGTTGATGTTCATCGGTCACCAGCTTGCTCCTGGCGTCACGAGATCCTGGGACTGCAGCGTCGTCGCAGCATTCAGTTAAACAAACCAGATCTGGTCTGGTCTGGTGCCCCGTCCCCATGCTGCACGCCCCATCACTGGGCAGCCAAGAGCACAACAGCTCTAGATAACACCTCCCACCTGCAAGAACTGAACATCTGCATCAAACCTGCAACAACAGCTCTAGACAGCATTCAGTTAACTGAACAGCTCTTTCCCACAGCCTGAAAAGATCACCTCAGATTTGGTACCTCTGAGTGAATAAGAACCATACTGTACTACTGCCTCCGTCCCATAGTATAAGAACGTTTTTTTACACTAGTATAGTGTTAAAAACGTTCTTATATTTTGGGACAAAGGGAGTATTTATTACGATGTTCCAACGAGAAGACGAGGGGCACAGAGAGAAAAAAGTTAAAACAATCAGTTCCATCTTGATGCACCATGAAACCATCCATCCATTCATTCATTCATTCATTCATAATATTCGTAGATTGTTTTGCCGGGCACAACAAGGCCAGCAAGGTTACTTAGATCTATAACTGCTACTACAAAAGCAACTCCTACTTCAACTAGCAAACAACAGCAAACTGCTACTGTCAGGAACGATCTACTTAGAGTACATGAGCAACCCAACCCAAGCGCCTGGCAAGCCCCAACAAAAATTATCTCCTCCAAATGCCTCGACCACACAATAGCCATTGCAACCAATCAATAATAATCAATCATCAGGAACTATACATACTATGCGGACAACTGGATTTCCTAGGCGGAGCTCGAGGACCGGCCCCAGAAGGCGCAGCCTGCGGAGGTGTCAGCACTGCTCCGTGCTGCACCGCTGCTCTCGTCTCCTCATGCTCTTCAATAGTCAATACAATGAGTGTTGTCATGCTCCAGCTGACCAGCCTCTGAGAATGCAAGCCAGCACATTGTCGAATCAAGAAAATTCACCACTCCCTCCTGGTTTTCTCATGCTTCTCAATACATGAATGTTGATATGATCCAGCTGACCTAAATAAAAGTCCCCATCCAGCACAAGAGCGTATGTGTATGCTAAATAATTGTTTTTCTTTAATACATAAAGGTTGGAACCGTGGTGTTCTCACCTTGTTGATTTTTTTTAATGTGTAGGCTTCAACCAGCCAATCTACGATGATTCATCCTCCTTCACGTTACCACCAACACCAAACCATCTGATTTCCTGGGAACCATAGAAGATCTCAGATGAGGGGTGTGAAACCATTGACAAAAGCAGCAATTCGAAATGAAGGCAAGCACACAATCACGGTCAAAGTCTCCCCTGCGTGTTAACGTACACTCTGATACAGTGATACCACTTGTGCTAGTTGACTGACTGCTGGAGACTCTCTCAGATGAATCACATGGCAACTTGCAAATTTTCTTTTCTAGAGACAAGCATATATACCACATACTGATTTAACTGGGTTGTTGGCATCCAGTCATGCCAGGAGCATCAGCAGCCCTGCTAGTTTCCATAGTATGCATCTCCTTTCCAGCAATGGCAGCAGCGGCCGGAGCCTCATCCGACCGCTCCATGCCGTTGCCAGGCTGCCCTGACAAGTGCGGAGAAGTGCCCATCCCATACCCCTTCGGCATTGGGGAAGACTGCACTGCGAGCAGCCAGAACAGCTACTTCAACCTCACCTGCAACGGCACAATCGATTCACCACGCCCAATGGTTGGTGAGAAATTGGTTATTGGTAAGCCTCGTTTATATAAGCAGTGTATCTATGTTCATGCTTTCATCTACAAAACGTGTGCTTCCATAGCAAAAATCATGTAATAGAAACAAAATTATTGAACTCTGAACACTGCTTACCAGTTGCAACCAAAAGGAAAATAGCAAAGTCCAAATTCTAATAGAAATTTACAAGCATCTGTTCCTCACAAATATATTATTGCAGGCCTCAGTGTTTGTGTTTCTGCAACTGCAGTGATGGCCTTCACATGCATGTTGCTCATGCAATTTCAAAGAAGGCACAAGAGGGAGAAAGATGAGTATTTCAAACAACATGGAGATCTCAAGTTATATGATGACATGAGATCAAGGCGTGTCGACACAATCCGCATACTTACAGAGAAAGAGATAAAGAGAGCCACTGACAACTACAAGGAAAATCGAGTTATTGGATGTGGTGGTCATGGTATGGCTAGAGGAACTTCCATTTAGTTATTTCTGGTGACAAACCTACTCCATATTGATTTAACCCTGTCCAGCTAATATAATGTGCAGTTTGCATACATGTAACATGGCTAACTGGCATCCAACTATGGCAGGAGCATCGACAGTCATGGTAATCTTCATAGCAAGCATCTTCTTCCCAGCAGTGGGAACACTTGCCCGAGCCTCTTCTGGACACTCCATGTCGTCACCAGGTTGCCCTGACAAGTGTGGCGACGTATCCATCCCATACCCCTTTGGGATTGGCGCGCACTGTGCTGCGATCAGCCTCAACAGCTACTTCAACCTCGACTGCGACAGCACGGTCGATCCACCAAGGCCAACTGTTGGTGATCCGAATGTAGCAGCTGAGATCGCCGACATCTCACTGAAGAATGGCGAGATGCACCTATACAGCCCCGTCAATCACATCTGCTTCACGTCGAACACCACATTCACCAAGTTCACCACAGGGTACGATCTGAAGCGCACGCCCTTCCTCCCGTCACCGCCACGCAACCGTTTCACAGTCATTGGCTGCAACACCCTTGGGCTCATCACCGGCTACAAAGAAACCGCAGGCCAGTATGTGACTGGTTGCTACTCGAACTGCGAGGGCATCAACAACACGTCTGAGGGCGCGCCATGCAATGGGATGGGCTGCTGTGAGGTTGCCATCCCCACCAACCTCACCTCCTTGGAGATCAAATTTGAGATGACACAGAGCAGGGTATGGAGCTTCAACCCATGTTTCTATGCCATGGTGGCTGAGGTTGGGTGGTACACCTTCAGGCAGCAGGACCTTGCCGGCACTCTTGGGTTCATTGATGGTCGAGCTAAGAGAGGTGCTGCCGTTGTTGTCGACTGGGCCATTAGGAATGGCTCATGCCCGGAGAAGGGGAAAGACACACCTACTGACTATGCTTGCATCAGTACAAACAGCTATTGCATGGCCGCGAACAATGGTCCAGGATACTTATGCCAATGCTCCGGAGGATATGAGGGCAATCCTTATCTTCTGACTGGCTGTCAAGGTTAAGTATTTACTTTAGTTTAACTTCTCTAGATTTCCATGGATATTACACTGAAAACAGATGGAACTATAAACAATACGCAGTGTTAGTTAAACCCAGATACACTTTCACAAAACATCTATATGAAGACTTTCCAATATATGGGTTGCGATTTTACCTCATGTAGCTTTGATTTACACCACACCATCACAGAGAACTGGCAAGCAAAAAAAATCTGATGTAAGTTGCTAATGCACGGTGTAATATTAATTTCAAAGATGTTATGTGAAGCATAGTTGCAGCACTGCATATTGAATTGAAAACATGGATTCATTACTTCCTGAATCTTTCTTTAGCCAACATGCAAATGCAATAGTGAAAGCATAGTGAATTCATGTTTCAGATTTACTCTTCTGAGTAGATGTTTCCAATGTTATCTTCAGACATAGACGAGTGCACATTGCGTAAGCAGGACCCCAAGTATGAAGATTTGTATCCATGCAGACAAGGGGTCTGTAACAACACACCCGGGAACTACTCTTGCATATGCAAGAGAGGAACACGACCTGATGGTACAAAATTTGGATGCCGACCTCTGTTGTCTTCAGATCAAAAATTGGTCATTGGTACGCATCATTTATTTAAACAGTGAATCCCTTTTCATACGTTTATTTACATTAACAGATGCATTGTAAAAACTAACATTCATGTAACAATAAAAACATATTACTTATACAATCAAAAGAAAATAGTGAGCTCAAAATTTGTTATAGAAATATATTAGTGTTAGTTTCTGAAAAATATACATTTGCAGGGCTCAGTATTTCTGCAACTTCGGTGATGGCCTTAGCATGCTTGCTACTCATGCAATTTCAAATAAAAAGGCACAAGAGGGAGAAAGATGAGTATTTCAGACAAAATGGAGGTCTCAAGTTATATGACGAGATGAGGTCAAAGCAGGTTGACACAATCCGCATACTTACGGAGAAAGAGATAAAGAGAGCCACTGACAACTACAATGAAGGTCGAGTTATTGGATGTGGTGGTCATGGTATGGTCTACAGAGGAACTTTGGATGATCAAAAAGAGGTCGCCATAAAGAAGTCCAAAGCAATCAATGCTGATTGGAGAGAAGAATTTGTCAATGAGATTATAATCTTGTCACAAATCAATCACCGAAACATTGTGAGGTTACTAGGCTGTTGTCTGGATGTGGATGTCCCAATGTTGGTCTACGAGTTTGTCTCCCATGGTACTCTATCCCAGTTCCTTCACGGTGCTGATCGTAGATTGCCAATTCCCCTTGCTATTCGCCTGCAGATTGCTACACAGTCAGCAGAAGCTCTAGCTTACTTACATTCATCCACATCTCGCACAATCCTACATGGCGATGTCAAGTCTGCCAACATTCTCTTGGATGACAAGCTCAATGCAAAGGTTGCTGATTTCGGAGCATCAGCACTTAAGTCCATGGATGAAAGTGAGTTCATCATGTTTGTCCATGGAACATTGGGATACCTTGACCCTGAGAGCTTTATCAGCCATCTTTTCACTGAGAAAAGCGATGTATACAGTTTCGGGGTTGTTCTTCTCGAGCTAATGACACGAAAGAGGGCTATATATACCGACAACTTTAATGGAAAGCACTCACTGTCATATAGTTTTCCCTTGATGTTTCATCGGAAGACGCACCACGTTATGCTGGACTCTGAAATTACAGATGACGCGGGTATGGTGGTCCTTGAGAACATGGCTGAACTCGCAGTTCACTGCCTTAGCCAGAGGGGAGATGACAGGCCAACAATGAAGGAAGTTGCCGAGAGACTAGATATGATGAGGAGACTCTATCCGCACGCCACCAGTGCTTGTGAACATAACTGCTTTGCACGTAGTTATGGAGCATCATCTTCAGTGGCTATCCCTTTGGGCGAGACAACACATGGGACCATCGATATGTCTGAGCTGGTTGAAGATCTTGCAAGATGATGTTTGTATTTGATGCGCAGTCAATTCTTTTGTTTGGGATATGCAACACTAAATATTTAACCCGCACATTGTCTTAATAAGTTAGCCAGTTACGGAGCAATAATCCTATCATTTGATTTGACATGCTGGAGAAATCGCCACATACGCCATTGTTTCTTTGGTAGAAGTAGAACACCTATACCATTGTAGTAATTTTGTGGGGAACGAGCTTTGGATGTGTATGGTCCAATTAAGCAGCCTTTGACTGTCAGTATTTTGCTCCAAGTGTCATGTTCTGATGGCTCAAACTAAGTTCAACTGGCATTTCTATAAAAAAAAAAAGGAACCTTCAGCTGGCAACGTCTGCCAGAATTTATGCTTACTTTTGTAGATAGAAATAAAATGCATACTTGGTAAATGAAAACTTCAGCTGGCAAACAACCAATGGTCCTGAAGACAACAGCTATGCAGATAATTAACAATGGAGGATCATCTTCGGTTGTTGTCTCGTTCGACAAGGGAACACACGGGACCACCGACATGTCCGAACTGATTGATGATCTTCCAAGGTGATGTTTGTAATCTTGTATGCCCAGTTAGTTCTTTGGTTTGTGGTATAGAAAACTAAACCCAGCCATTGTTATGATTGTGAATTCCAATAAGGTAACCCTGCTCCTGTTTTGGCCATTTAGCTTGAACTCTGAACTCTGAAGATAAGTGTTCACAGTCCGAACTCTGAAGATATATTCAGCTATGCAACACACACAATACTGAATTTAGTGGTTCCACTACTGAATCGAAATTTACCTGTGCTGGGTTTGGAGTGGATCCCCTTCTCTTCGCGCGGCTCCAAGGTCCAACCGTGGGCCGCCGAGCAGGCTCGCCGCCATCGCGACGTGCCGACCCAAACTCACCAGCACCGGCCGCCGCGCGGCACGAACCCCTCCTTCTTGGTCAAGGTCGCCGTGATTCGCGCGACGTAGCCTTCGCGCCGGAATCGGGCAGCGGCGTCCCGGAGTCGCCGCGTGGCCCCAGCCGCTGCTTCTGACGCCGGAATCCCGTCGAGTCCGCGTCTTGGTTCGCGCGACGGAGCCTCGTCGCCGGAAGCCCGCGCTGCTCCTCCTGCCGCAGCAATGCGGCCGCTCGCTGAAACCTCCCGCGGTCGCCGCGCGCAACTGCGTGCTGATAGATTGCTTTGGATTGGATAGGTTAGATCATGTCCAAACGAGCTCGATCCAGCGCCGGCCATGGTGAAGTAGGGGCCGGTAACGATGTGGACAGAGAGTGGACGGCGGCGGTGGTGGAGCTTCCCGTGAGCACTGCGCTAACCCTAGATCGGTAGGGATTGTAGGTGGGGATTGTGGCAGCGATTAACCTCGTAAGTCGTGCCCCGGCCCCCACCTCTGTTTATATAGCGTGGGTCACAGGGGCCCACCAACTATGGTTTGATTGGGCGCCCCCGATCAGGGCGCGAGCCAGGGGCCCGTTCGACCCGTTGGGTTCGAACGGGAGAGAGATCAACCTAACATTCTCCCCCTTGATCTCAATTTTACTTTTAACTTTATACTTTCTAGTTTATTTGTTTCATCACATATTGGTACATAGAGCATGTTTCATCGTCACGGCTTAATTGCTGTTAGAATCATACAGCTACAACATACGTTATGTTCAGAAACAAATTCTGTTCCTTTTGGGCCTATCCAGAAATCATAAGGCTTTCACTTAAACCCATGCCGGCTAAGTGTTCCTTAAACACATTGGGTGGTAAGCCTTTCGTTAGCTGATCCGCAAGCATATCCTTTGTCCTTATATGCTCGAGACTTATAGTTTGATTCCGGATTTTATCTTTCACAACATAATACCTTATCTCTATTGTTTTGGCAGCATTACTCGACTTGTTGTTGTGAGCATAGAATACTGCGGGCTGGTTATCACAGTACATCTTTAGTGGTTTGTGAATGCAATCTACCACTTTCAAGTCGGGTACAAATTTCTTTAGCCATATCGCCTGCCCCGTGGCTTCGAAGCATGCTATGAATTCTGCATACATCGTGGATGATGCAACTATCGACTGTTTGGAGCTTTTCCACGAAATAGCTCCCCCAGCGAGGGTGAATATGTATCCTGACGTGGATTTTCTATCATCTCTGCCCCCCGCAAAATCTGCGTCTGAATACCCTTTTATCTCTAGGGAATCACTTCTCCTATATATTAGCATGTAGTCCTTCGTGCCTTGCGCATAACGCAATGCTTTCTTTACCATCTTCCAGTGCTCTAGGCCTGGATTCTCTTGATATCTACCGAGTACCCCGATGATAAAAGCTAAGACAGGGCGAGTGCACACTTGTGCATACTGTAAGCTGCCAACTGCCGAAGCATATGGTACTGCTTTCATTTGATCGATCTCATACTGGTCCTTGGTGTTGGAAATATGCCCTAGAGGCAATAATAAAATGGTTATTATTATATTTCCTTGTTCATGATAATTGCCTATTGTTCATGCTATAATTGTGTTATCCGGAAATCGTAATACATGTGTGAATACATAGACCACAACGTGTCCCTAGTAAGCCACTAGTTGACTAGCTCGTTGATCAACAGATAGTCATGGTTTCCTGACTATGGACATTGGATGTCATTGATAACGGGATCACATCATTAGGAGAATGATGTGATGGACAAGACCCAATCCTAAGCATAGCACAAAAGATCGTGTAGTTTGTTTGCTAGAGCTTTTCCAATGTCAAGTATCATTTCCTTAGACCATGAGATCGTGCAACTCCCGGATGCCGTAGGAGTGCTTTGGGTGTACCAAACGTCACAACGTAACTGGGTGACTATAAAGGTGCACTACGGGTATCTCCGAAAGTGTCTGTTGGGTTGGCAAGGATCGAGACTGGGATTTGTCACTCCGTATGACGGAGAGGTATCTCTGGGCCCACTCGGTAATGTATCATCATAATGAGCTCAATGTGACCAAGTGTCTGGTCACGGGATCATGCATTACGGTACGAGTAAAGTGACTTGCCGGTAACGAGATTGAACGAGGTATTGGCATACCGACGATCAAATCTCGGGCAAGTAACGTACCGATTGACAAAGGGAATTGTATACAGGATTGATTGAATCCTCGACATCGTGGTTCATCCGATGAGATCATCGTGGAACATGTAGGAGCCAACATGGGTATCCAGATCCCGTTGTTGGTTATTGACCGGAGAGGCGTCTCGGTCATGTCTGCATGTCTCCCGAACCCGTAGGGTCTACACACTTAAGGTTCGGTGACGCTAGGGTTGTAGAGATATTAGTATGCGGAAACCCGAAAGTTGTTCGGAGTCCCGGATGAGATCCCGGACGTCACGAGGAGTTCCAGAATGGTCCGGAGGTAAAGAATTATATATAGGAAGTCCAGTTTCGGCCACCGGGAAAGTTTCGGGGGTTATCGGTATTGTACCGGGACCACCGGAAGGGTCCCGGGGGTCCACCGGGTGGGGCCACCTGTCCCGGAGGGCCCCATGGGCTGAAGTGGCAGGGGAACCAGCCCCTAGTGGGCTGGGGCGCCCCCCTTGGGCCTCCCCCTGCGCCTAGGGTTGGAAACCCTAGGGGTGGGGGCGCCCCACTTGGCTTGGGGGGCAAGCCACCCCCCTTGGCGGCCGCCCCCCCCCTCTCAGATGGGATCTCCAGGGGGCCGGCGCCCCCCCAGGACCCCTATATATAGTGGGGGGAGGGAGGGCAGCAGTACCCTAGCCCCTGGCGCCTCCCTCTCCCTCCCGTGACACCTCTCCCTCCCGCTTGCGCTTGGCGAAGCCCTGCCGGGATCCCCGCTACTTCCACCACCACGCCGTCGTGCTGCTGGATCTCCATCAATCTCTCCTTCCCCCTTGCTGGATCAAGAAGGAGGAGACGTCGCTGCTCCGTACGTGTGTTGAACGCGGAGGTGCCGTCCGTTCGGCGCTCGGTCATCGGTGATTTGGATCACGACGAGTACGACTCCATCAACCCCGTTCACTTGAACGCTTCCGCTCGCGATCTACAAGGGTATGTAGATGCACTCCTTCCTTTTCGTTGCTAGTAAACTCCATAGATGGATCTTGGTGATGCGTAGAAATTTTTTGATTTCTGCTACGATCCCTAACAGTGGCATCATGAGCCAGGCCTATGCGTAGTTACTATGCACGAGTAGAACACAAAGCAATTGTGGGCGTAGATGTTGTCAATTTTTCTTGCCACTACTAGTCTTATCTTGTTTCGGCGGTATTGTGGGATGAAGCGGCCCGGACCGACCTTACACGTACGCTTACGTGAGACAGGTTCCACCGACTGACATGCACTAGTTGCATAAGATGGCTAGCGGGTGTCTGTCTCTCCCACTTTAGTCGGAACGGATTCGATGAAAAGGGTCCTTATGAAGGGTAAATAGAAATTGGCATATCACGTTGTGGTTTTACGTAGGTAAGAAACGTTCTTGCTAGAAACCTATAGAAGCCACGTAAAAACATGCAACAACAATTAGAGGACGTCTAACTTGTTTTTGCAGCATGTGCCTTGTGATGTGATATGGCCAAAAGGATGTGATGAATGAGATATATGTGATGTATGATATTGATCATGTTCTTGTAATAGGAATCACGACTTGCATGTCGATGAGTATGACAACCGGCAGGAGCCATAGGAGTTGTCTTTATTTTTTGTATGACCTACGTGTCATTGAATAACGCCATGTAAATTACTTTACTTTATTGCTAAACACGTTAGCCATAGGAGTAGAAGTAATCGTTGGCATGACAACTTCATGAAGACACGATGATGGAGATCATGGTGTCATGCCGGTGACGAAGATGATCATGGCGCCCCGAAGATGGAGATCAAAGGAGCAAAATGATATTGGCCATATCATGTCACTATTTGATTGCATGTGATGTTTATCATGTTTTACATCTTATTTGCTTAGAACGACGGTAGTAAGTAAGATGATCCCTTATAATAATTTCAAGAAAGTGTTCCCCCTAACTGTGCACCGTTGCGAAGGTTCGTCGTTTCGAAGCACCACGTGATGATCGGGTGTGATAGATTCTAACGTTCGCATACAACGGGTGTTGACGAGCCTAGCATGTACAGACATGGCCTCGGAACACACGCAATACACTTAGGTTGACTTGACGAGCCTAGCATGTACAGACATGGCCTCGGAACACGGAAGACCGAAAGGTCGAGCATGAGTCGTATAGAAGATACGATCAACATGAAGATGTTCACCGATCTTGACTAGTCTGTCTCACGTGATGATCGGACACGACCTAGTTAACTCGGATCATGTTTCACTTAGATGACTAGAGGGATGTCTATCTGAGTGGGAGTTCATTGAATAATTTGATTAGATGAACTTAATTATCATGAACTTAGTCTAAAATATTTACAATATGTCTTGTAGATCAAATGGCCCACGTTGCCCTCAACTTCAACGCGTTCCTAGAGAAAACCAAGCTGAAAGATGATGGCAGCAACTATACGGACTGGGTCCGGAACCTGAGGATCATCCTCATAGCTGCCAAGAAAGATTATGTCCTAGAAGCACCGCTAGGTGAAGCACCCATCCCAGAGAACCAAGACGTTATGAACGCTTGGCAATCACGTGCTGATGATTACTCCCTCGTTCAGTGCGGCATGCTTTACAGCTTAGAACCGGGGCTCCAAAAGCGTTTTGAGAAACACGGAGCATATGAGATGTTCGAAGAGCTGAAAATGGTTTTCCAAGCTCATGCTCGGGTCGAGAGATATGAAGTCTCCGACAAGTTCTTCAGTTGTAAAATGGAGGAAAATAGTTCTGTCAGTGAGCACATACTCAAAATGTCTGGGTTACACAACCGCTTGTCTCAGCTGGGAGTTAATCTCCCGGATGACGCGGTCATTGACAGAATCCTTCAGTCGCTTCCACCGAGCTACAAGAGCTTTGTGATGAACTTCAATATGCAAGGGATGGAAAAGACCATTCCTGAGGTATATTCAATGCTGAAATCAGCAGAGGTGGAGATCAAAAAGGAACATCAAGTGTTGATGGTGAATAAAACCACTAAGTTCAAGAAGGGCAAGGGTAAGAAGAACTTCAAGAAGGACGGCAAGGGAGTTGCCGCGCCCGGTAAGCCAGTTGCCGGGAAGAAGCCAAAGAATGGACCCAAGCCTGAGACTGAGTGTTTTTATTGCAAGGGAAGTGGTCACTGGAAGCGGAACTGCCCCAAGTACTTAGCGGACAAGAAGGCCGGCAACACCAAAGGTATATTTTATATACATGTAATTGATGTCTACCTTACCAGTACTCATAGTAGCTCCTGGGTATTTGATACCAGTGCGGTTGCTCATATTTGTAACTCAAAACAGGAGCTGCGGAGTAAGTGGAGACTGGCGAAGGACGAGGTGACGATGCGCGTCGGGAATGGTTCCAAGGTCGATGTGATCGCCGTCGGCACGCTACCTCTGCATTTACCTACGGGATTAGTTTTAAACCTCAATAATTGTTATTTAGTGCCAGCTTTGAGCATGAACATTGTATCTGGATCTCGTTTAATGCGAGATGGCTACTCATTTAAATCCGAGAATAATGGTTGTTCTATT
This sequence comes from Aegilops tauschii subsp. strangulata, assembly GCF_002575655.3. Classification (NCBI taxonomy): domain Eukaryota; kingdom Viridiplantae; phylum Streptophyta; class Magnoliopsida; order Poales; family Poaceae; genus Aegilops; species Aegilops tauschii. The sequence goes on along the minus strand of NC_053039.3, from coordinate 559,844,129 downwards.
TATATGAGAGATATGTTTTATGGTCATGCGCCGCTGGTCAATGGTTTATTCTTAATGAATCTCGAACGTGATGTTACACATATTCAGGGTGTGAATACCAAAAGATGTAAAGTTGATAACGATAGTCCCACATACTTGTGGCACTACCGCCTTGGTCATATTGGTGTCAAGCGCATGAAGAAGCTCCATGCAGATGGACTTTTGGAGTCTCTTGATTACGAATCATTTGACACGTGCGAACCATGCCTCATGGGTAAGATGACCAAGACTCCGTTCTCCGGAACAATGGAGCGAGCAACCAACTTATTGGAAATCATACATACCGATGTGTGCGGTCCAATGAGTGTTGAGGCTTGCGGTGGCTATCGTTATGTTCTCACTCTCACTGATGACTTAAGTAGATATGGGTATGTCTACCTAATGAAACACAAGTCTGAGACCTTTGAAAAGTTCAAGGAATTTCAGAGTGAGGTTGAGAATCAACGTGACAGAAAAATAAAGTTCTTACGATCAGATCGTGGAGGAGAATATTTAAGTCATGAATTTGGTACGCACTTAAGGAAATGTGGAATCGTTTCACAACTCACGCCGCCTGGAACACCTCAGCGAAATGGTGTGTCCGAACGTCGTAATCGCACTCTATTGGATATGGTGCGATCTATGATGTCTCTTACCGATCTACCGCTCTCATTTTGGGGCTATGCTTTAGAGACTGCCGCATTCACTTTAAATAGGGCTCCGTCGAAATCCGTTGAGACGACACCGTATGAATTATGGTTTGGGAAGAAACCTAAGCTGTCGTTTCTAAACGTTTGGGGATGCGATGCTTATGTCAAGAAACTTCAACCTGAAAAGCTCGAACCCAAGTCGGAGAAATGCGTCTTCATAGGATACCCCAAGGAAACCATTAGGTATACCTTCTACCTCAGATCTGAAGGCAAAATCTTTGTTGCCAAGAACGGGTCCTTTCTGGAGAAAGAGTTTCTCTCGAAGGATGTAAGTGGGAGGAAAGTGGAACTTGATGAGGTGATAGTCACCCCTTCCGAACCGGAAAGTAGCGCAGCGCGGGAAGATGTTCCTGTGGTGCCTGCACCGACTAGGGAGGAAGTTAATGATGATGATCATGAAGCTTCAGATCAAGTTACTGCTGAACTTCGTAGGTCCACAAGGACACGTTCCGCACCAGAGTGGTACGGCAACCCTGTCCTGGAAATCATGTTGTTAGACACTGGTGAACCATCGAACTATGAAGAAGCAATGGCGGGCCCAGATTCCGACAAATGGCTAGAAGCGATGAAATCCGAGATAGGATCCATGTATGAAAACGAAGTATGGACTTTGACTGACTTGCCCGATGATCGGCGAGCCATAGAAAATAAATGGATCTTTAAGAAGAAGACAGACGCGGATGGTAATGTAACCATCTATAAGGCTCGACTTGTCGCTAAGGGTTATCGACAAGTTCAAGGGGTTGACTACGATGAGACTTTCTCACCCGTAGCGAAGCTGAAGTCTGTCCGAATTATGTTAGCAATTGCCGCATTCTATGATTATGAGATATGGCAAATGGACGTCAAAACGGCATTCCTTAACGGCTTTCTTAAGGAAGAATTGTATATGATGCAGCCAGAAGGTTTTGTCGATCCTAAAAATGCTAACAAGGTATGCAAGCTCCAGCGCTCCATCTATGGGCTGGTGCAAGCATCTCGGAGTTGGAACATTCGATTTGATGAGATGATCAAAGCGTTTGGGTTTACACAGACTTATGGAGAAGCCTGTGTTTACAAGAAAGTGAGTGGGAGCTCTGTAGCATTTCTCATATTATATGTGGATGACATACTATTGATGGGAAATGATATAGAATTCTTGGAAAGTATAAAGGCCTATTTGAATAAGTGTTTTTCAATGAAGGACCTTGGAGAAGCTGCTTATATATTAGGCATCAAGATCTATAGAGATAAATCAAGACGCCTCATTGGTCTTTCACAGAGTATGTACCTTGACAAGATATTGAAGAAGTTCAATATGGATCAGTCCAAGAAGGGGTTCTTGCCTGTATTGCAAGGTGTGCAATTGAGCACGGCTCAATGCCCGACCACGGCAGAAGATAGAGAAAAGATGAGTGTCATCCCCTATGCCTCGGCCATAGGGTCTATTATGTATGCCATGCTGTGTACCAGACCTGATGTAAACCTTGTCGTAAGTTTGGTAGGAAGGTACCAAAGTAATCCCGGCATGGAACACTGGACAGCGGTCAAGAATATCCTGAAGTACCTGAAAAGGACTAAGGATATGTTTCTCGTATATGGAGGTGACGAAGAGCTCGTCGTAAAGGGTTACGTCGACGCTAGCTTCGACACAGATCTGGATGACTCAAAGTCACAAACCGGATACGTGTATATTTTGAATGGAGGGGCAGTAAGCTGGTGCAGTTGCAAGCAAAGCGTCGTGGCGGGATCTACATGTGAAGCGGAGTACATGGCAGCCTCAGAGGCAGCACAAGAAGCAATCTGGATGAAGGAGTTCATTACCGACCTAGGGGTGATTCCCAATGCGTCGGGCCCGATGACTCTCTTCTGTGACAACACTGGAGCTATTGCCCTTGCCAAGGAGCCCAGGTTTCACAGGAAGACCAGGCATATCAAGCGTCGCTTCAACTCCATTCGTGAAAGTGTTCAAAATGGAGACATAGATATTTGTAAAGTACATACGGACCTGAATGTAGCAGATCCGTTGACTAAACCTCTCCCTAGAGCAAAACATGATCAACACCAGAACTCTATGGGTGTTCGATTCATCACAATGTAACTAGATTATTGACTCTAGTGCAAGTGGGATACTGTTGGAAATATGCCCTAGAGGCAATAATAAAATGGTTATTATTATATTTCCTTGTTCATGATAATTGCCTATTGTTCATGCTATAATTGTGTTATCCGGAAATCGTAATACATGTGTGAATACATAGACCACAACGTGTCCCTAGTAAGCCTCTAGTTGACTAGCTCGTTGATCAACAAATAGTCATGGTTTCCTGACTATGGACATTGGATGTCATTGATAACGGGATCACATCATTAGGAGAATGATGTGATGGACAAGACCCAATCCTAAGCATAGCACAAAAGATCGTGTAGTTCGTTTGCTAGAGCTTTTCCAATGTCAAGTATCATTTCCTTAGACCATGAGATCGTGCAACTCCCGGATGCCGTAGGAGTGCTTTGGGTGTACCAAACGTCACAACGTAACTGGGTGACTATAAAGGTGCACTACGGGTATCTCCGAAAGTGTGTGTTGGGTTGGCACGGATCGAGACTGGGATTTGTCACTCCGTATGACGGAGAGGTATCTCTGGGCCCACTCGGTAATGCATCATCATAATGAGCTCAATGTGACCAAGTGTCTGGTCACGGGATCATGCATTACGGTACGAGTAAAGTGACTTGCCGGTAACGAGATTGAACGAGGTATTGGGATACCGACGATCGAATCTCGGGCAAGTAACGTACCGATTGACAAAGGGAATTGTATACGGGATTGATTGAATCCTCGACATCGTGGTTCATCCGATGAGATCATCGTGGAACATGTAGGAGCCAACATGGGTATCCAGATCCCGCTGTTGGTTATTGACCGGAGAGGCGTCTCGGTCATGTCTGCATGTCTCCCGAACCCGTAGGGTCTACACACTTAAGGTTCGGTGACGCTAGGGTTGTAGAGATATTAGTATGCGGAAACCCGAAAGTTGTTCGGAGTCCCGGATGAGATCCCGGACGTCACGAGGAGTTCCGGAATGGTCCGGAGGTAAATAATTATATATAGGAAGTCCAGTTTCAGCCACCGGGAAAGTTTCGGGGGTTATCGGTATTGTACCGGGACCACCGGAAGGGTCCCGGGGGTCCACCGGGTGGGGCCACCTGTCCCGGAGGGCCCCATGGGCTTAAGTGGGCGGGAACCAGCCCCTAGTGGGCTGGGGCGCCCCCCTTGGGCCTCCCCCTGCGCCTAGGGTTGGAAACCCTAGGGGTGGAGGGCGCCCCACTTGGCTTGGGGGGCAAGCCACCCCCCTTGGCCGCCGCCCCCCCCCCCCTAGATGGGATCTCCAGGGGGCCGGCGCCCCCAGGACCCCTATATATAGTGGGGGGAGGGAGGGCAGCAGTACCCTAGCCCCTGGCGCCTCCCTCTCCCTCCCGTGACACCTCTCCCTCCCGCTTGCGCTTGGCGAAGCCCTGCTGGGATCCCCGCTACTTCCACCACCACGCCGTCGTGCTGCTGGATCTCCATCAACCTCTCCTTCCCCCTTGCTGGATCAAGAAGGAGGAGACATCGCTGCTCCGTACGTGTGTTGAACGCGGAGGTGCCGTCCGTTCGGCGCTCGGTCATCGGTGATTTGGATCACGACGAGTACGACTCCATCAACCCCGTTCACTTGAACGCTTCCGCTCGCGATCTACAAGGGTATGTAGATGCACTCCTTCCTTCTCGTTGCTAGTAAACTCCATAGATGGATCTTGGTGATGCGTAGAATTTTTTTGATTTCTGCTACGATCCCCAACACTTGGGACATTGGATTTTCCCAAAACTATCGCCCTTAACTATTGGAGCAGGTGTGGCTTTACTCGCATGCATATTATACTTTTTAAGAACCTTTTCTAAATATGCTTTCTGAGATAGTCCTAAGACTCCATTGTTCCTATCTCGGTGAATTTCTATGCCCAAAACATATGATGCTTCACCAAGATCTGTTATGTCAAAATTTGAGGATAAGTATTTCTTTGTTTCTTGTAGTAGACTAACATCACTACTAGCAAGCAAGATATCATCCACATACAAGATTAGGAAAATATATTTCCCATTTTTAAACTTTGCATAAATGCAATTATCCTCAATATTTTCTTTAAATCCAAAACTTTTAATCGTTTAATTAAACTTTAGATACCACTGCCGAGAGGCTTGTCTTAATCCATAAATGGATTTCTTCAGGCGGCATCCCATATTTTCCTTGCCTTCCATGATAAAACCCTTGGGTTGTTTCATGTAGACCTTTTCTTTTAAATCACCATTCAGAAATGACGTCTTAACATCCATTTGATGTAACTCTAAATCAAAATGAGCAACTAATGCCATTATGATTCTGAAGGAATCCTTACATGAGACTGGAGAAAATGTCTCATTGTAATCTATCCCTTCTCTTTTTGTAAATCCTTTTGCCACGAGTCGTGCTTTATACTTTTCTATATTCCCTTTAGAGTCATACTTAATTTTGTAGACCCATTTACAGCCTACTGTTTTGGCTCCTTTGGGAATTTCCTCTAAGTCCCAAACATCTTTGGAACTCATCGATTTCATCTCGTCTTCCATTGCCTTCATCCACTTCGATGAATGAGGGCTTCTCATGGCTTCTTCATATGAGGTGGGATCTTTTTCCATATGAACCATTTCTGTGTTATAAACTTTAAAGTCAGTAGAAATAGCTGACTTTCTTGGTCTTGTAGACCTTCTAAGGACCTCAGTTTCTAGCACATTTTGTGCCTCAACTTCTGGCACTTCTTCTAAAATTTGCTGTTGCACCTCCCTTTCATGCTCAACAACGGGTTCAGTCGGCTCCCGACGGACAGGTTCCGGGTCTTCCCCCATAGCTTTCATGGGTGGAGTTGCAACTGGTAGTGAGAAAAATGGCTCCTGAATCATCGGATTAGGTGCATGCACCCTCTTCTCCTCAAGATCAATTTTCCAAGCTACCAAGCTCCCCCTCATCATTTCGTCCTCTAAGAAGACTGCATGTCTCGTTTCTACAAACTTTGTATATCTGTCAGGGCAATAGAAACGAAAACCTTTTGATCTGTCTGGATAGCCAATGAAGTGGCAACTTACTGTTTTGGGATCTAACTTTGCAATGTTTGGATTAAACATTTTGGCCTCAGCAGGGCACCCCCACACCCTGAAGTGTTGTAGGGAGGGCATCCTTCCTGTCCATAGCTCGTACGGTGTTTTGGGCACCGACTTGCTTGGTACTCTATTGAGAATGTGAATGGCAGTTTTAAGCGCCTCCATCCATAATCCCAATGGCAAGTTGGAATGACTCATCATGCTGCGCACCATATCCATAAGGGTACGGTTGCGCCTTTCAGCTACTCCATTTTGCTGAGGCTCGCCCGACATTGAATACTGGGCTACTATGCCAGTCTCCTGCAAGAACTTCGCAAAAGGTCCAGGGACTTGGCCATATGGAGTGTGTCGACCGTAGTACTCTCCCCCACGGTCGGACCTTACTATCTTTATTCTTTTATCGTGCTGATTTTCAACTTCAGCTTTGAATATTTTAAATTTATCCAACGCTTCCGATCTTTCTTTGATTGGATAAATATAACCATAGCGAGAGTAATCATCTGTGAATGTTATGAACGAGTCATATCTATCCACACTTTTCACCGGAAATGGTCCACAAATATCAGTGTGAATGATTTCTAGTGCGCATGTGCTATGGATTGCACCTTTTTTGATTTGTTTTACGTACTTTCCTTTAACGCAATCTATGCAAGTTCTAAGTCTGAAAATTCTAATGGAGGAAGAATTTCACTTTTGACTAATCTTTCTATTCTCCCCTTCGAAATGGCCCAAGCGACAGTGCCATAATTTCGATGAGTCGAATGTTCTTTTTCTTTTCTTATGTTCTTTATTCGACGCGAAAACATGTTCTTTCACATTGCAAACGGAATAAACTTTTTCACGAAGTGATAACAAATAAAGCTCATCATGTAGTAAAGCATCACCCACATAAGCATTATTTAACCAAATGGCACACTTGCCATGTCCAAAATAACATTCATAATTATCTTTGTCCAAACAAGAAACACTTATTAAGTTTCTACGACATGATGGAACAAATAAAACATCTCTAAGTAGAAGATTGAATCCATCAGCTAACTCCAAGGAGATATCACCGACAGCTTCAACTTCTGCTTCAACTCCGTTCGCCACTTCAATGCGTCTTTCGCTTCTTAGCATAGTCCGCGTCGAATGGAATCCCTGTAAAGAATTTGCAACATGAACAGTTGCTCCTGAGTCAATCCACCAAGTGGATTTTGAAAACTGTGCATACAGGGATTCATTTACAAATGAAACTATATTGTTACCTCTTTTTGCCATGATTGACTTTAGCCAATCAGGGCAGTCTTTCTTGTAATGCCCGGTCTTCTTAGAGTGGAGACAAGTGTCTTTGTCCACTGGGAAAGGCTGTTGCTGACGCTGATGCTGATAGGAAGCTTTTCCTTGTGGCTTTGAAGGAGAACTTTTGTTGTTTTGATTGTAATTCTTTTTCTTGTGACCCTTCACATAGTTGAGTGTACCACCATGTGAGGCTTTGAGTCTGTCCTCTTCTTGGACACACATTGCTATTGTCTTTTCAATGTCCCATGTTCCAGGTGACATATTGTAGTTCACAACAAAAGCTTCAAACTCCTTTGGCAGTGAAGCCATGACCAGGTGGACCAGGAGCTTTGGTTTGATCTCCAGATCCTCATCCATGGGCTTTAGCTTTGCTGCCATATTGCTCATCCTGAGGATGTGCTCTCTTATTCCATGACTACCACCTGTGTAGCGTTCTGTCACCAGTTTCTCTAACACCTGGGTGCCATATATCTTTGAAGAGCCAGTGAACTGGCTCTTTATCTTTGAAAGCAACTCCCCTACGGAAGTGCACTCTAATATGGAGCCCACAATGGTGCTCTAAATTGTATTCTTTATAAAGGCCATGCACTTTTTGTTTGCATTGACCCACTTTTGGTTTTCTATGATGTAGGACATCTCCAAAGGAGCATAATCCCCCCTCTTTTTAGCCCACGCAGCATCATCATTAGTGGCCTCTCTTACTGGCTCTGTAGGTCTGACCGGCTGTGGTTCATCCAGAACCCAATCCAGATCAGCACAGACAAATGCCAGTTCAACTTTCTTCCTCCACTCAGTGTGATTGTCACCTCTGAGTGTCGGAACATCTTTTAGGCAACTCATCAAGTGAAAGCCTCCTGAAATCACAATTTAAGTGACATCAATATAACAATCATATGCATTAATCTAACGTTGGTCAAATTAAACATATAATTGTCTATGCAATTAAATCTATATTACCGTTGGGCAAAAATTAGAAATAAATGCACCTTTAAATTTCAATAATAAAACATGATCATGTTATTAACAATGTTGGTCATAAAAATAACATAATCATATTCATTTTAATAATCACTTTAACATGCTCTTAAAAAACTTAATTCTAATGAAACTTTTGTTAAAGAGCACTATTAATTATTTACGCAGTGGAAAAACATGAATAAAAATTCATGAACTTTTTACTATTTTACAGAAACTTTTCTTTGACCGAATAAGAAATCATGAACTGTTTTTTTTAAATTTTCTTTATAAAATTCATGAACATTTCTTTCTGAAAATTTTCTGTTTGAATTTTCAGAAACTTTTTCTGTCACTCTTGAGTAAAAGAAAATGACAGAGAATAAATAAAAAAGAGGAAAAACTAAACTGCAGCACAGCCGGCCTCGGCCCAGCTCGCGCGGCAGCGCCCGCGCCTGCTGGACTTGGCCCAGCGCGCACGGCAGCGCCCGCTGCTGGCGGCCTCGGCCCAGCTCGTGCCTCCTCTTTCGGCCCAATGGCCAGCGACCGCACTAGGGTTTCAATCAAGCCCGTCCATAGCGATCCGACGGACCAGCGTCGTTTTCGCCTGATCAAAATTGATCGATGCGCTGAGGGGCGAGGGGAACCCTAGTCATTTCCTCCCCCCGCGCGCCGCTCGGTTCGTTCTCGCCGCTCCCACTGGCTGAGCACGGGGCTGCGCCCCGGCCGCCCTGTCCGGCCGCCGGCGGCAGCGGCTGAAGCCACCTCGCCGCGCGCCTCCTCTCCCTTTCTTTCCTCCCTTTTCTTTCTCATGTGGCAGAGAGAGAGCAGCGTGGCTGAGCCCTCCTCTTCCCCACTGCGTGCGACGGCACTCGAGTGGCGGTGAGGTTGGAGCTGCGCCGGCCGCCGGCGACGCCATGGATCTACCACCGCGCCGGAGCCCCTCCCCTATCCTTTCCCCCTCCTTTTGTATGTACTGTCTCGATCCACCACCTCCCCACAGAGAGAAAGAGAGGCAACTGCTGCACGACGGCGACCTAGATGGACGGAGCGGCTGCGCCCCTGCCGACCCCTTCGCCGGTCGCGCGTTCCCCTTGCGGTGAGCGCGCCGCCGTCGAATGGATCGGTGGTGGTGTTCTTTGCCCCTGAAAAGGGGTGGTGTTCTTCTTCTCGATGCCTCGGCTTGCCGATGCACATCGAGATCGAGAGGAACGGCGCGGCCTTGCGGTGGCACAACTTTTCTTCTTTGCCCTTCTAGGGTTCTTTGGGGGAGGGACTCTTTCTGTGATTTCTTTTCAACAAAAAAAGTCTAACCCGATCTGGCTGATACCATTGATAGATTGCTTTGGATCGGATAGGTTAGATCATTCCGGTGAACCTACCTTCTGCCTGTCCAGACGAGCTCGATCCAGCGCCGGCCATGGTGAAGTAGGGGCCGGTAACGATGTGGACAGAGAGTGGACGGCGGCGGTGGTGGAGCTTCCCGTGAGCACCACACTAACCCTAGATCGGTAGGGATTTTAGGTGGGGATTGTGGCAGCGATTAACCTCGTAAGGCGTGCCTCGGCCCCCACCTCTGTTTATATAGCGCGGGTCACAGGGGCCCACCAACAATGGTTTGGTTAGGCGCCCCCGATCAGGGCGCGAGTCAGGGGCCCGTTCGACCCGTTGGGTTCGAACGGGAGAGACATCAACCTAACACGTGCTTCCCCGCCATCCTCCTGCGTCCGGCCGGCACCTCGGCGGTCGGCACAGCGGCGGGATGGAAGGCCGCGCTCACTGGAATGGGGGACCCTGGAACCGTATTCTTGCCTCTAAAGCGTATCTTAGTTCACCGCTTTCGTTACACCTTTGGGGAAATCAGTCGGGTTGATAGCCAGCCGTCCAATTGGTCATAATCTAGATGCAAACATAGTCATCTTGATTCAGTTAACGTATAAAAACACTGCTTCGTTCTTCCAACGTCGCCGCAACACACAACATCAAGCCGCATCGTCGACGGACCTCCCATTGAAGCGTGACGACACTCCTGGCAGCAACGACGGAGCGCCGTCGGCCAGTTGCAGCACCGGCACCCTTCGTAGCAGGCACCAAAAAAACCGCGTGTTGCACTGCCACATTGTGCACCTCGCCGGGAGAGCGTCAGCGGCGATCACAATTGCAGCATCGTGTCAAGCCCAGTGACGCAGCGCGCGACGGCCCCCGGCGGATGCTGCGACACAGCGAGCGGCCACGATGGTGGTTGCTGCGAGGCAGCTACGCGCAACAATGACACCACGTGGAAACGCCGACGGATGCAGTTGCGACAGCATGAGGCGGCACCGGTGGATGCTTCGATGCAGCACGCAGCAACGATAGCACGCGACAGCGCTGACGGATGCTACGACGTGTTGCTTCCCCCGTGCTGCAAAGCGGATATGGTGTCCTGCTGTGGTTGTCGACAACGCTGGCCGCAATCGGGGAAGGGTTGTTGTGAGTCTCCCGAGCCTCTCGCCAGACTTGGAGGAGAAAGGACTGGGATGGTAGGAACGTATTCGGAGGCTCGTGCCATGTCTCGATTATGACGACGAATCAGACTAGGGATAGTATCAGGGAGGGAACGTATTCGGAGACTACTTGGCGGTGGGGACATGCAAGCAATTATTATAGGGGCATACTTGCAATAAACAAAGGTGAAGACCCTACCACCAAGGAACATGGCGGTAGGGTCTTTTCACACCAAACGGGCGTGACAGCGCACGTAAGTCCTGCAGCCAGAGACCTAGGCGGTAGGTTGTGCTTCCCTAGCGTCGAGGCCAATGGCGGTAAAAAAAGGGTCAGACCCCGAAATTTTTACAGATCAGGGTTAGATTTGGCTGAACTTTCCGAAAAGGATCAAAACAACAAAATCTCACCCCCCCTCCCGACGTCCCCCACATCCTCCTCCTCGTGGTCAACCTCCTCCTCCTCCTCCATCTCTGAGTCCTCCTCCGGATCCACCGCGTCCAGAGATAGCCCACTGTGATCAGGGCTTCGCGCCTTGCCCGGACCTGCTCAAGGAGCTGAAGCTGGCGCTCCGGCGTTAGATATGGGTAGCTCCTAACCCCGCGTGGGCGCATGGCTACTAGTGGTAGCGGTGGGCGATTGGAAAGTGCGGCAGCGGTGGACAGGAGGGGGGAAGTGTGGACGTGTAGGTTTTCAGTGCCGGCGGCCAGCTTAAATAGCCGGGTAGGGCGCTACGCGGCCCGCCGAAGCAGTGTCATGCGTCGACATCAGTCCGACGGAGGAAACAAGCTTCAGATCGCCGGATTTCCGGGCGATTTCATGTGGGACCAATCGTCAGTCTGTCGTGACAAACGCGTCCGGGCGCCCCATATCCGCCCTAGATTTGGGGTGGATATGAGCACTAATAGAAAAAGGGCCATTTGTCCCGGTTCATAAGGCCCATCTGTCCCGGTTGGGGAACCGGGACTAAAGGGTCGTTACTAATGCCTAGGCCTTTAGTCCCGGTTCTTATACTAACCAGGACAGATGGGCCTCCACGTGGCCGGTGCTGCGAGCCCAGGCAGGAGGCCCTTTAGTCCCGGTTGGTGGCACCAACCGGGACCAATAGGCATCCATGCATCAGCTGTTCAGGGGCTAGGGTTTTTGTTTTTTTTCTGAAAGGGGGGTGGATTTGGGGGTTTTGTATGGTTAATTAAGGTGTTTCATATATTGTGTTAGGTAGCTAATTAATTAATAGAGAGAAGTGTCCTCTCTTATCTCCGTGCTTGGTCGACGCTACATACTATACGTATAGAGAGGCCCTCGACACGCTAGCTAGTAAGAAAATGAAGGAAACCATTAAGTACAGAAGTTCGTCATGCATACCGAGAGAAGTGATCGACCTCTCCTTTTCCGAGAGATTGGTCGAACAACAAGTTTTCGTATTATCTATCCGACGCTACTGGCTACATACATATACAATATGTAAGATCTCTTACAATCCCCTAGCATTTGAACTCAACTTCCACATGGTATTCTCCGGCTTTATTGATGACGTGGTCAAGAAAGAATCCCGCCAATTCCTCTTGAATTTCTTTCATGCGATCTTGTGGTAGGAGTTCATTCCGCATCTGCCACGTCTAATTTGAAGAAGGGGGTTAATACATATATATGAATGAAACTCAACAGAAATGATGGTGTAATAAAATGAAATTGTGAATATTATTGCTTACGCACTTCATATTGTCTTTTAGAGTAGCCCCGCTTATCTTTGCAAGTCGCGTTGTAGATGAACTCGCACACGTAGTATCCACAGTAATCATTCCCTTGTTCCTGCCACAAGCACTTTACGAGAAATAGAGGTCAATCAAACTGATAATGAAGCATTATAAATGGCATTGATGAAAGTAGCTAGAATCAACGGGAGATGCGCGCAACTAGCTAGCTAGTAGTACTGACTTTCGGGTATGTATATCGCAGCTCCTTCGGCAGTCCCGGAGCTTCCGCGGTGAACTGTTTCCAAACCCTGCAAGACAAAGAAAATAATGATTACTTGAGATATCAGGAAATGAACAAAAAGTTGCAGATATGGTGCGATAATGATCGATTGAACTTACTTGTTGAGAATTTTAGTCATGTCCGCATAGGTCTCGGGATCTTTTCGTCTCGAGTCTAAGACGGTTACTAGTCCCCGCTCAAGCTTAATCTCCAGGAGAATATAGTGGAAGCTGCGCACGCATGCATAACTCATCAATTACATTACTATAACCTCGCTCGAGTAATAAGGGAAACCGAATATGCACACGACAGTAACACTCAATTGAAATTGTAAGGAAAGAGTATTAAATCTTTGTTTTGATTTATTAGCAATGATTTGACCAAGTTGGCCTCGGCATCTTGGGCGCTCTTTTTAACCTGAAATTCATCTATGAGATTTGTGTTAATGAACCCAATATCATACATTTCTGCTTTTCTGCACTCGACGATCTTCAATCTGCATAATATAGTGAGGATAATTATAAATACATGCAATGAAAGAGCTGAGCTATATATAGAGACTTAATGACAGAAGTAGTACTTACAGACAGTAGCAAGTGACCGTTAATTTATTGAGGGCCTTTTGATTGAAGAACTGGAAGAACTCCTCAAATGGAACATGCAACAGATCAATTCCAACGAGGTCGTGCTCCTCTTTAACTCTCAGATACAAAGTATTCGTCCCCCCAGACTCTCTGCAGGTTTTCATGTACCAATTATGGAATCTTCGCATCATCGTTGTTAGAGATTTTTCATCTTTGACGAGAGGCTTCCCGTACTCGTATCTGTGTTCGTCCACCTCCAAGAAATCATAATGTACATCGTCGGGCAGGTAATCTCCAAGATTGCTATAACCGGGCACCATCCCCAGAGCATTAGTGACGATGTCGCTAGACACATTGAGCGGGGGACACGATTGGTTCGCTTGTTCGCCGAGTTGGGCAAATTTTTTCCCAGCTGCTCGTCGTTCTTTTAACCTTTGATCACTGACAGTACTTCCCGACCGCTCCGCTTCGAGATATGCCTTTTCAGTAACGCGCTCATAGTTGGTTTTCGGCGGAGACTTTGGTGGTTTCCTCAGGGCATCGATAGTGCGCTTTGCTTTCACCGGATCTACCTTCTCCTCCGGAGGTGGATGTCTCTCTGCTTTCGCCCCTTCAAAGAAGTCCTTCACTTATTTTTGCACGATCTTCTTGTTTTCTTCCACGGTCATCTCGTACGGTAACTTCTCTAGAGGCTTGAGAGGTGGACCATGTCTGTATTACCTCCCATCTCTGGCTTTACTGCTAGACGCCGGAGCAGACGGAGCGGCTGCGGCTGTCTTCTTTCGTGCTTGCTTACGAGGCGGAGGAGAAGGACTACGACGCGCGGGAGCAGCCGGGCCGGCGGCGGGTCTCTTCCGCCCTTGCTGGCGAGGCGGAGAAGGAGGAGGCTGGTGGCTTCTCGGGCGCGCCGGCGCAGGCGGAGAAGGAGGCGGAGTGCCGCCACGCACCGGAGAAGGAGGCTGAGTGCCCTGATCGTCACTTGCCAAAGGAGGAGGCGGTGGAGGAGGCGGAGTGCCCTGACTCGCCAGAGGAGGAGGAGGAGGCGGAGGCATCCAGTTCGGAAGGTTGATGAGCTCCTTCCGCCATAGGCATGGAGTCTTCAGACAAGAACCCAGCCGAGTCTCCCGTCACCCGTAGGGTGGTCAAGCTGGAGGTCCTCAAATCCTTCTGTGATTTCATCCACCATCACCCTAGCATATCCTTCTGGAATCGACCGGCAGTGAAAAGTTGCGCCAGGTTCAGGAGGTGCAACAGAGCCAACAGCCGCCTTGACTTTCAATTCCATCCACTGCGTCATAAGGTGGCAATGCTGAGACTCCGTGATAGCATCTACGGGGTAGCTAGCAGGAGCCGTGAAGACAGGCTCCTGAAGCAGCTCCGTGGAAGCCACGCTGCTTCTCCGCTGAGATGGCGGGGTAGCTTCGGGTGTAGCTTCGGCAGGTCGCGTGCTGCGAACTACCTCTCGTTCCTCTAGCGCTTGTACCCTTGCGTGCAGCGCCTGTAGTTGGGTCAACTCCTTTTTCTTCTTCCTCTCCCGGTGTTTGTAACCGTCTGCGTTGGGAAATCCAGCCTTCCACGAAAGGGAGCCTGGCGTGCCTCGTGTCCGTCCGGGGTGCTCAGGATTCCCGAGGGCCTCTGTGAGCTCGTCGTTTTCTCTGTCCGGAACGAACGTCCCTTGCTGCGCCTTTTCTATATACTCCTGAAGCTTCTCGATGGGTGTGTTCAGCTGCTCGTTGGTCCAAACACACTTCCCTGTTACAGGGTCCAATTTTCCCCAACCCCGAAGAACCAAGTCCTGCAACCGTCTGGCCAGCGTCACGTCTCTGGTTCGATCCCTTTATCCATGAGGTCATTCTCAGCCTTGTCCCACAACGGCCGGGCTTTCAGGTAGCCACCTGACCCCGTGCGATGGTGATGCTTCTTCTTTGCAGCATTTTTCTTGTTTGTCACTGACATCTTCGCTGCTCTCTCAGATTTCTTTTTGGTGACAAATTCGGGCCACTGATCTTTGATCTTCTCTAATCGGCCGATGAATTCTGGAGTCTTGTCTTGGTCGACAAACGATGATTTCAGCTCATTCTTCCACCTCCTGAATAGCTCAGCCATCTTCTTAAGAGCATAAGCCTTGATCATTGGCTTTTTAACTGGATTCTCCGGATCCTCCTCTGGCGGGAAAGTGAAATTTTCCTACAGCGCGGTCCAAAGATCAGCTTTCTGCCTATCGCTGACATAAGACACCTGAGAGTCTTTGTCCTTAGGCTTCAACCATTGCTCGATGCTGATCGGGATCATGTCCCTCACTAGAACCCCGCACTGAGCATTAAATTTTTGCTTGGTCCGGAGGGGTTCAATCGGTTGGCCAGCGCGATCAATTTCGATGATCGTGTACCTTTCATCCGCGCGCAACTTTCTCTTTGGGCCTCATCTTGTTACCGAAGTGTTGCTCGATCCGGAGGGCTAGAAACGAAGAAAAAGAAGAGAGTTAATATGTGTACATACCAAAAACAATTAATGCATCAATTAGCTATAGTCAGCACATGCTTAATTAATTAATATATATACCTGGCCGGACTCCGTTCGGTCACCGGAGCCGTCATCACGGTGTCCTTCCCCCTCCATTCGGTCACCGGAGCCATCATCACGGTGTCCTTCCCCCTCCATTCGTTCACCGGAGCCATCATCACGGTGTCCTTCCTCCTCCATTGTTTGATCATCGTCGTAGCCTGCTTCTTCATCCTGTCTTTCCAGACCATTGGTGCATGTGTCGTTGAGAAACGACAAGACGGCATCACTTGCGTGTGCGATTATCTCCCCCAACACCGCTTCTTTTGCTTCGTCTCGGGGGTGCGGATCCATAGTTTCTGCAAATATTTACAACATGGCAATTATTATTCAAACATGACAGATGGATATATTAGTGGCAAACGTTGAACTAGCTAGGTAAGCACAATAAGGAATTATATTAGTGGCCTGGCCTCGACGGTTCTCCAGGGTTTGGGGTGGCCTCCGCAATGCTTCAAGGGTTTGGGGTGGCTTCAACAACGCTTCAAGGGTTCGGGGCGGCCTCGACGACAATGCTCTTTTAACTTGGTAAATTTGGGTGGCCTCAAGAGAGTTTGTCGATCGGGTAGGGGCGCGGCAGGAGGGGGTAGGAGACCGACATTGTTTTTTCCTAGGGTTTGGGTGTCCTCGAGAGTTTTGGTCGAGCGAGAGGGCTGGGGGGTGCTCCGGACGTCCCCCTCACTTTAACAAAGAACTACCTTAAAAAAAAGACTTGCTTCGCCGCGGGTCCTTCTTCAGTTTTTCCTTTGTTTTTTCTTATATGTTTGTTTTCGTTTTCATTCTACATTTTCGTACATATGAAAAAAAGTTTCTATACAAAAGTGCACAATTTTTATGAACAAATTACAACATCTAAATTAACTGCACATCTAAATAAATATAACTATACATCTGAAATTTTCCTAATCTTAAAACTAAACTAAACATAAACTAAAATAATATAAAAAACATCTAAAAATAGCATCTAAAAACATCTAAAAAACATCTAAAAGCATCTAAAAATCTAATAGCTAGCACCCGGCAGGGGCGGAGGGGCACGACGGAGGGGCCGGCGCCGGCGGGGCAGGGCAGGGGCGCAGGGGTGCGGGACAGGGGAGGGGCGCGGGAGCAGGCTGGTGCTCACAGGGGGCGGCGGGGCACGGTGGGCGGCACGTCGGGGCCGGCAGGGGCGCGAGGGTCGACGCTGTCGTCGGGGCAGAGGGTGTCAGCGGCGACGTTGAGCAGCCTGACGGCGTCGGTGGCGGCGGCGACGGCGACGTCGAGCAGCCTGACGGTGTCGGTGGCGGCGGCGACGGCAAGGTGGAGCAGGGGCGTCGGGCGGCGACGGCGAGGAGGAGCAGGGGCGTCGGGGGAAGAAGTGATGGGTTTGGTCGAAACTGCTAGTGTTTTCTTATATACCGAGGGCATTGGTCCCGGTTCATAGCAGCAACCGGGACCAAAGACCCCCTTTAGTCCCGGTTGGTGCCACCAACCGGGACCAAAGGCCTCTTTTCAGCAGCCCAAAGGGCGGGAAGCGGCGGCCTTTGGTCCCGGGGTGTGGCACCAACCGGGACTAAAGGGGTGACATTGGTCCCGGTTGGTGCCACGAACCGGTACCAATGCACCCCTTTAGTACCGGTTGGTGCCACCAACCGGGACCAAAGGCCTTGTGCTGTTGCGCCCGCGTCGAAAGTTTAGTCCCACCTCGCTAGTTGAGAGGGGCACGCAGTGGTTTATAAGCCCCCCACTGCCGCACCCCTCTCGAGCTCCTCTCCATTGCAGGCTTACGGGCCTAATTGTGACTGCTATGCCTGATGGGCCTACTGGGCCTTATGCGGGCCTGAATCCTGGCCCAGGGATGGGTTTTTAGTCGTATTCAGGCCGTCGTGGCCCAGTAGGTGGCAAATTTTTTATTTTTTCCCAGTTTTTTTGTTTTCTTTTTTTGCTTTATCTTTTTGTTTTGTTTCTACTTACAACAAAATACTTATTTATTTTATTTATTTTGTTTCTACTTATATATTTGCTATTAAAGTTTCTAACAAACAAAGTTCTTTATGAAAATTCTTTTTGCTTTTAATGATTTTGAACAGAAAATACTTTGATAATTTTAGTTGCATCAATTTTATATAATTTTAGTTTCATAAATTTTAGAGGTTGCTTATAATGTTTTGAACAGAAAATACTTTGATTATTTTAGTTTCATAAATTTTATTTATGTTATTAAAGTTTATTTTATTTTATTTTGTTTCTACTTATATATTTTATTAAACTTTATATTATTTTGTTTCAAATTACTTATTTATTTTATTTTATGATAATTCTTTTTGCTATTAAATTTTCATGCATTTACTGATTATTTTGAGCTATAAGACCCTGAAATTGAAAAGCATTTCAAATGAACTCTGAAAAGGTTAAAAGTTGGCATGGTATCTTCATTTCACCCACATAGCATGTGCAAGAAAGTAGAGAGTGTTATAGCAAAAACTGGATGCACTTCGTGTACAAAACGGACAATCTCTTTCGAAGTATCAGAGTTTCATACGAAAACTCGTCTGTTACAAAAGGATTTCATTTTTTTGAACTTATTTGAACTCCATACT
The DNA here is from genome assembly GCF_002575655.3 of Aegilops tauschii subsp. strangulata. NCBI lineage: Eukaryota > Viridiplantae > Streptophyta > Magnoliopsida > Poales > Poaceae > Aegilops > Aegilops tauschii. The sequence continues at coordinate 559,825,822 of NC_053039.3, read as the reverse complement.
TTTTCTGTGTTCAAAATGCACCATTCAAAGCCACATCATCAATTTTCAACCCTTTCTGACTTCATTTGTTATTTTTCATGCATTTACTGATTTTTTTCAGCTATAAGACCTTGAAATTGAAAAGCAGTACAAATGAACTCTGAAAAGGTTAAAAGTTGGCATGGTATCATCATTTCACCCACATAGCATGTGCAAGAAAGTAGAGAGGCTTACGGCAAAAACTGGATGCACTTCGTGTACAAAACGGACAATCTCTTTCGAAGTATCAGGGTTTCATACGGAAACTCGTCTGTTACAAAAGGGATTTCATTTTTTTGAACTTATATGAACTCCATACTTTTTCTGTGTTCAAAATGCACCATTCAAAGCCACATCATCAATTTTCAACCCTTTCTGACTTCATTTGTTATTTTTCATGCATTTACTGATTTTTTCAGCTATAAGACCCTGAAATTGAAAAGCACTACAAATGAACTCTGAAAAGGTTAAAAGTTGGCATGGTATAATCATTTCACCCACATAGCATGTGCAAGAAAGTAGAGAGGCTTATGGCAAAAACTGGATGCACTTCATGTACAAAACGGACAATCTCTTTCGAAGTATCAGGGTTTCATACGGAAACTCGTCTGTTACAAAAGGGATTTCATTTTTTTGAACTTATTTGAACTCCATACTTTTTCTGTGTTCAAAATGCACCATTCAAAGCCACATCATCAATTTTCAACCCTTTCTGACTTCATTTGTTATTTTTCATGCATTTACTGATTTTTTTCAGCTATAAGACCCTGAAATTGACAAGCACTACAAATGAACTCTGAAAAGGTTAAAAGTTGGCATGGTATCATCATTTCACCCACATAGCATGTGCAAGAAAGTAGAGATGCTTACGGCAAAAACTGGATGCACTTCGTGTACAAAACGGACAATCTCTTTCGAAGTATCAGGGTTTCATACGGAAACTCCTCTGTTACAAAAGAGATTTCATTTTTTTGAACTTATTTGAACTTCATACTTTTTCTGTGTTCAAAATGCACCATTCAAAGCCACATCATCAATTTTCAACCCTTTCTGGCTTCATTTGTTATTTTTCATGCATTTACTGATTTTTTCAGCTATAAGACCCTGAAATTGAAAAGCACTACAAATGAACATGGATAGATAAGTGGCCAAATTAATAGTAGTTCATCATCACATTAAAACCAAAGTACATACATAGTTCAAATTGAACAACATATAGCTCTCCAGAGCATCTAGTTAAACCATACATTGAAACTATGTAAAACCTTTCAATGCAACAACAAATGCGATCATAATCATAACTAAGGTAACAATTGATCCAACGGCATAATGATACCAAGCCTTGGTATGAATGCCATATTTTCTAATCTTTCTAATCTTCAACCGCATTGCATCCATCTTGATCTTGTGATCATCGACGACATCCGCAACATGCAACTCCAATATCATCTTCTCCTCCTCAATTTTTTTAATTTTTTCCTTCAAGTAATTGTTTTCTTCTTCAACTAAATTTAACCCCTCGACAATAGGGTCGGTTGGAATTTCAGGTTCAACCACCTCCTACATAAATAAAATCTATGTCACGTTCGTCGGCATAATTGTCATAAACAATAACTGAACCAAATAGTTATAAAAAGATAATATATACCACATCCGAATCATAGACATGACAAGGGCCGACGGGGGTGGATACCAGAACCATCGCACTATATAATAACAAGAAATAATAAAAGTAAGAAAATTAGACAAGTATCTATCTGAAGTAAGAATTTTTTTTCTTTCGAAAAGAAGATAAGAACAAGAGGCTCACCACGGTGGTGCCGACGACGAGATCGGCGCGGGCGATCGACGGCGGTGAAGACGGGGACGGGACATGACGGACCGCTAAACCTAGAAAAATCTCGGGCAAAATGGAGCTCGGAGGTCGAGTTTCGAGAGAAGAAATATTAACTAGTGTGGCTCGGACATTTCATCGAACACCTCATGTGCATAGGAGGTGAGCTAGAGCACACAAATGCCCTCCCCTAGCCGGGCAGCAAAAAACAGAGCAATGTGGAGTGCTCTGCTCGCCGGCGATGGGCTATATATATAGGCAACTTATTTGTCCCGGTTCGTGGCTGAAACCGGGACCAATGGATGTGGGCCAGGAGCGAGGCCCATTGGTCCCGGTTCGTGCCTAGAACCGGGACAAATGGGTCTAGACGAACCGGGACCAAAGCCCACGAGGCCCCGGCCGGCCGCCTGGGCTCACGAACCGGGACGAATGCACCCATTGGTCCCGGTTTGTATAAGAACCGGGACTAATGGGCTGGCTAGGCCCGAACGAAAGCCCCTTTTTCTACTAGTGGAGGGCGCTGGTCAGCCCGGGCGTTTGAGGCGCCTGTCTGGGTCACTTTGTTTTGACCGGTCACTGACCGGGCCATTCGCCCGAACGTTTGAGACAGGTTGGGGCGCCTGGCTGTAGATGCTCTAACAAACCCTCACCATGATTAATTACGTAACATAACGGGATTTACGTAGCCTTGGACTGCGTAGTGTTGGTAACGGCCTGTCTGATGTGCATTTCACTTCTTTTATTTTTCTTTTACCGGGCGACGACCAGTCGGACAGCGCGGTACATGCTACATTGCCTATATACAAAACACACGAATATATAAAGATGCAAAGTGTACTCTCTCATGGGCGCGCATGCATGCCTGGCGCTGCTGCCACAGAGCCAGCGCTGCCATCAATCGGCAACTTCGGAACCGGGCCGCTCGTAGCACACAACCAGTGAGGCACCGTTGCTGTGTTGTGGTACTGTGCGCAGCCTCCAGAAGCGCCCCTGCAGCGGTGCATTTTCCATCCGCTGCGCCCGTACAGTCTCGAGTCCCGCCGTCTCCATCGTCGAATACACGCGCACGGTACGTACTACGGGCTTTATCACCACCACCAACATTGTATGTACTCCCTTAATCCGAAAATACTTGTCATTAAAATGAATTAAAAAGAATATATCTAAAACAAAAATATGTCTACATACATCTTATTTTATCTATTTTGATGATAAATATTTCGGGACGGAAGGAGTACCTCTTAGTTGATCGGGAGAACATGATAGACTGCATGCATAGCCGCCGCATCCCACTTCGTACGGCGCCGTTGATCATGGATAGATGGACGCCATCACCACCGTTGTCGGCCGGCAGTCGTTGTCACCCTACCATAGCGCGTCGGCGCCACCCTCCCTTCCGCAAGGCGCAGTCAATCCCGCGCCGGCCGTCGTGGCCACCTGGTTATGGTGGAGCTAGCGTCACGCAGCCATGGCCGTCTCATCCTGTTCACCCCCGCCAAGCTCCACTCTGGCCACGGTCACCTAAGATCTCGAGGCCACCACGGCTTGCTCCTCCTTCGGCCAACGTTGCCCAGGTCCGTAGGTCACCATATATATAATGCCTGAAATCTTAAAAGTGCGCGCGCTCGTTGGAGAGAACGAACGCCGCTCTGTCACATGCATGTGTACCTTTTTCTTGTCTGTTAGTGCATGTGGTCATCTTAAAGTGAATCAGATTGGTTATATTGAAAGGGAAAACAGATCCATGTTCGTTTATTTTGGGTTTTCAGATTTTTTAAAAAGTCATATCTTTCAAACCGCATGTCGAAATCCAGATCCGTCTTCACTGCTGGATTCTTCGCGATGAGATCTTCGAAACTAGATCCCACATGAATATGTTTCGACAAAAAAAATTCGTTGCCAACTTTGATGCTATATGATGCAACTTTAGTACTGCATTGTGCAACTTTAATACTGAATGATGCAACTTTTTTTAAAACTACTCACTCCGTAAACTAATATAAGAGCGTTTAGAATACTAAAATAGTGATCTAAACGCCCTTATATTAGTTTACAGAGGGAGTAATTTTTAAAGCTGCATGATCCAACTTTCTATGAGGTTGCAACCTAACAACCATGGCAACCTATTGTGCAACTAGTTTACTGCCTGGGCCAACTACCTAGTAGTCAATGTACAAACCCTCCTCTCCCTACCAGTGGATATGTAGTTTTTCAATCTTGGCACACCCTTCCCCACTTTCCCTACCAGTGGTATATGCGACTTAGTCTGTTGTTCACCCCAACTACCTATTAGTTGATGTGCAACTTCTTCCCCTCCCTACTTGTGGATACGTACTAGTTTTAGTTGGCGGGGGCAACAGATGAAGTTGCACATAGTCTGCTAGGCAGTTGGCCGGGGCAACATACGAAGTTGCACATCTCACATGCCAGGATAGATGGATGGCGAAAACTCCACATTCATAAGGGTAGTGAAAAGTTGCATATAGACAGGGTGCTAAAGTTGCACAGCCCACTAGTAGGGGGTGGTGTGGATCGGGTGCTAGCATGAAAACTACACATCCACGAGGGATACAAGAGAAAGTTGCACATCACTTTTAGATAGTTGGCCATCGCAGCATATGAAGTTGCACATCTACTGCTAGGCAGTTGACCGATGCAGTAAATAGTGAAAGCACATCCACGGGTAGGAGGAAAGTTGCACGTCAACTACTAGACAGTTGGCCTCCGCAAGAGACGAAGTTGCACATCTCACTCCAAGGGGGTAGTTTGGGGGTGGAGGTGCCATCAGTAAAAACTGCACGTCCACAGAATAGGTGCGAGGTTGCACATCCACTGCAGTTAGTTGCACATCAACTTCTAGATGGTTGCACAAAACAGGTACTAAAATTGCACAAAAAATATTTTATCAAAACATACCCATGCGAGATCTAGTTTAGAAGAGCACGTCGCAAGGATTTCAACGGTGAAAACAGATCTTAATTCGGATTCATAATTTAAAAGTTATGGCTTTTCAAAATTCATAAATCGTGAATTAAATGCTAAAAAGTCATCCACACCATGCAGGAAAAAAGCCACAACCGAATGCATGTGGATCATTTAATGCATTGTTGATGAGTTGTTTCCATTTAGCCACAACCGAATACATGTGGATCGTAAAAATATGAGGTAATAACACTAGTGGTGCCTAAACTTGCCATCGATGTTCACTTTGGTGCCTAAACTTGAAAAATACACCGAACTGGTTCTATAACTTGGCAGTATGGTTCAAATACGGTTCAATCACGTCTAGATATGTATGTATTGCTGACTAGACATGCCAGTGTGGCGTGAGGCCCACTTGCGGTGCCGGGACAGACTGCCATGAAGAGTGTGCGTCTCAATGACCATCGGGTCCCACCTGTCAGTGCACAACTGAAATAAACCAAAAAGTTGCAAAGCTGAGATTTGAACCGGCGAACTGTGCGCGGCGCAGGACATGCACCAACCAACTCCCCCATGTAATTCTGCTGTCTTTTAAGCACTGCAACGTTTTATACATCCAATACAGCCGTGGAGTTAAATGTGCTGCAGTTATTGCACCCATTTTCCACATGTTAGTTCTTTTTATTTTAGAAATTACAGAATATTCAGGTAGTATATGAACGGTCCATGCTTTTCGGAAATGTATCTCTAGTTGTAAAAAGTGTTGACTTGTTTTAAAAAAGTATATGTGTTTGTGAAAAGATATCTTTTCGAATAAAAATAAATATTACAATATGTGTGAAAAAATAAACAATGGCCTAGTGTTCCCCCGGGATTTTATACATTCTTATATTTAAATTAGCAAATTTTAAACTATACATACATTTATCTAGTTAAAAGAACATTTTAATCACCTGAATTTATAATAATACGTAAATATTTTTTAATTACATTAACATAAAAAAAATTATGCATATTATTTCTAAGACAAGTGGATACTAGCTTTATTTTATTACCATTACAATAATTTGCATAAGTTTTAGAATTAATAAAAACAAAAAAGAAACCCACACGTCGAAGGGTCACGTACAAAAGGAAAAAGAACTAATACGTGTTTTTAAAATATGAAGATTTTGAAAATTAGATTAAGATTTCGAAAATGTATAACTTTAAAAAATTGCAAAATTATTTTATTATATGTGTGAATTCTTACAAATATTATGAAACCATTTTGTTAATTATTTTTTATTATTTCAATTTTGTGCATATTTAAATTTTCATTAACATTTTTCGAGGGGTCATTAACTATTAATTCAATATTGTGACTATACTTTGAATATTTTTCTAAAAAACGAAAAATAACTAGCATGTGGAAAATTGGCCGCACTGATTGCACTCTAGTTAGCTACATAAAGGTTAGCGATGCATAATAGTCAACTAACTTTCCCTGTGATGTGGTTTGCGCAGGTCCTTCACAACGCACAGGTCGCCGATTCAAATGACAGTCGTGCTTCATTTTTATTTATTTCGGTTGTGCACTGACAGGTGGGACCCGATGGTCATTTAGACGCACTCTTTCCATGTCGGTCTGTCTCAGCACTGCAAGTGGGCTCCGTGCCACGCTGGCATGTTTAGTCAACAATAGATACGTATCTGGACGTGATTTGAACCGTATTTGAACCATACCGCCAAGTTATAGAACTAGTTCGATGTATTTTTCAAGTTTAGACACCAAAGTGAACATCGGTGACAAGTTTAGGCACCGCCGGCGTTATTACCTCTAAAAATATTTTCTAATCAAATAGGGGGAGACGAATACTTTCAAAAAAGTCCGGCTGCTGGGAAGCGTTAGCGAGCCAACGGCTGCTCGCTAGATGCATCCTATATAACGTTAGGGGATTATTACATACTCGCTGCATTGTGGGACATAGTCCGACGTGGTGCTCATTCACACCGTACCACGTGTGAAACACTGCTTCCGCTAAATAGAAAAACCAGTTCATCAGCCTAATAAATGATCCAGATGCGGCCAAATTCACTGTTTTGACCCTTTTCCTTAACTTAAGCACGATTTGACCCTATGTGCGAAAAAAATTCGGATTTGACCCTTTTTCTACTGCCATTGTCTTTGGCGGTAGGATAGCACACCCTACTGCCAAGGCCTTTGGCGGTAGGACTTACTTACACCGTCACGTCCGTTCGGTGTGAAAATGACCCTACCGCCATGGTCTTTGGCGGTAGGGGCATGCATGTAATTATAATAAGGGCACGCATGCAATAAAGATTCATTTTTTGCAAAAAGGACCCTACCGCCATAGCCGATGGCGGCTATGGCGGTAGGGTAACACATCCTACCGCCATAGACTGTGGCGGTAGGGTCTTTTTTGTAAAAAAGAAGATAACGATGCAGGTAAGTCCTACCGCCAAAGGCCTTGGCGGTAGGGTGTGTTACCCTACCGCCATAGACGATGGCGGTAGGAAAAGGGTTAGATCCAAAAAACTTTTGCATATAGGGTCAGATCGTGCTAAACTAAGAAAAAGGGTCAAAACAGTGAATTTGGCCTCCAGATGCCTCTCGTCCCAGATCCAACGATTGTTGTTAATGGTTGCACCCGCCTCTCAATGCCTCCCACGCTTATATTTTGCTCTCGCTCGCAGCCACTTCTCGACCATCACCCTGACAACGGTCGTGATCTCAAGTTGTTGCTTCAAACTTTTTTGTTTGTACTGTAGTAAGTATGTGGCCAGTGGCCTTAACCGGGTTTCCATGGACATTGTATGCGCATCATAGGCGGAGTGCATACAGTGCCCACGTGGAATGAAACAAGCACTCTTTTCTAAAGATACCACAAATTACATATAGTTCAGTGAAACTTTCTAGAATTAGATAGCACAGATGACATATTGCACAGTTTTTTTATTCATTTAGAAAAGACCATGGTACAGAATTGTTTTCCTAGAATCAACTTTAGAGAAAAAATTGTACGACAGAGTATATTTTTAGGTAATACGACAGAGCATGCTATTTTCTTTTTCATGGCAATACACGTCTCATTCATTCATTGGTATAATAAATATCAAGTTAAATGCCACGTAGGCATTGACAATACCGAAAAGACAATGAAACTCTAGCCTTTAAACAAAGGACCTACAACCAAGATAGAAAATTATAGTAATGAAGATCGAAGAACCCCTTGAACCTGACACCAAACACTCGTTACCTGCCTTCAGCATCACCGCAACAGCCATCAAAAGAAAATGTGTCGGATCACCTATTCACCCAATCTCAATGTTGCTCCATCGCTGATTTGCAACTTTTCGGATCTCTAAAGTAGTTTACCAAAGGCGAAACCAATGACGTTGAAAAAATCTGATCGCGGCAACACCCTGGACACACCATCGAACTCCAGAATTTGCCATCCCCACTCAACAATTATATCAGAGGAGGAAACCATAGCTGACAACCGCCAACTAGAACCCAAAACATGATCCACCATCTTCCAGTTGCCATCGACGCAGATCGCTATCTACATCCGCTCCTGCACTACCTCTCGAGCTCTGCGCTGACGATGGAGCAAACATCGTCACAACGTCAGAGTCCGAGGATACAAATCCACCATAGGAATATTGTCGCTGCCATACCATCCCCACATGAACATACTAGCAACCAGATCCATCACCCACCAACGAGCAGAACGTCATGTTGAGGAAGGAAGCTTTATTATTCGACGCCGCCGTCGCCCTTGCCGAAGCCATGACGTCGAACAACCAAAAACCTAAGTTATTATGACCCTAAAACCCAAAGCTACATGACCTGTATGCGCGGGATCCGGTGACAACCCCTCCCCACCAACGACCGAGAGGTCGTCGGCGGTGGGAGTCGCCGAAGGACGGTGCCAGAAGACGGGTCCCCTTGAAGCCCTAATTACCCTAGCCACCGACAGAGGTTTTAGGTTTTCGGGGAAAAATGTAAACGCCACAGATCATGTTATTAGCCTTTTTTAAGTAAGACTATGTTATTAGCAAGGGAAAGGATTTATATAGTAGAATTGTCAAAATCCCCGCAAAAAAAAGTAGAATTGTCAAAAGGGAAAAAGGGCTAGCAGTATTTTCCTCCCCTTCACACATCCACACCCACACGCACACGAGTTACTCGAAAAAGAAAAAAGAAAAAAAGAAACCCCACACGCACACGCACACACCGGTCGTCCAGCAATCGTCGTCCAGCACCACCACCGCCGCCCACCGGCGAGCGATGTCGGCCGCCGCGAAGGTGAGGGCGAGCGGCGGCAAGAGGGGTGGAGCCCAGGACCCGGACGAGGCACCACGGTCCGACAAGAGGCGGCGCGACATGGACGACTGCGACCGCGAGCTCGAGCTCGACAGGTGTGCCTCCTCCCCCTCCCTCCCCAGCTATTCGCGCCGCTGCTCTGCGCTCGGCGCGTCCCGCTCGCGGCGTTTCTCGGATGGAATAGACCGAGGGTTTCCTGGCCGCGCCCCCTCCTCCTCCTCTCCCCCACGCTCGATTTGTGTCGGATTTTCGCGTGCTTCACTGATTTGGCCGTATGATTTCTGGGTGTTTGCTCCGACGGGATCCGCCGAGACAATGACTTCAAGCAGATCGTGACGACGCTGCGCCACATCAAGGACAAGGCTCACAAGGACGGCCAGAAGAAGACCGAGCAGGCCATCTCCAGGTGATTCCACCTCCCCATGTTTCTCCCCGGTCAATTTCGCAATGCTTGTCTGCGCATTCTTTCTACCAGCCCCACTCTTATGGGAGATTTGTTGCCTGCAACACTAGGGTTCAGTGGCTACGAGTACCTGGAGTCCTGAACCTGCTGCCTGCCCTGAATCCAAACCTTCTGCATGCCCTGTATCTGAACCTGCTGTAGGCCCTGTATCCGAGCCTGATGTATGCACTGTATCTGAACCTGCTGTATGCACTGTATCTGAATTTAGGCTTCAGGAGTCTGTAATTGGATGTGAACTAGGAATTACCAGTGTCATGTTGTTTGTGAACGATCAGGTGATGATTGAAGTAGTAGGTACCAATGCAATGACAGGGCTTAGAAGTGTTGCGTGCACCTTTTGGTTTAGCATGATTTATCCACCTTGTTCAGAGTGAACCATAGCTAGTTTTTTTTTATCGAATATATGCATCGCATCCACCTCCCCATTTTGTCCATGTCTCACTCTCAAAATAGCCTGCAAAGACTTGGGGGTTATATTATTATTTCTGTTTACTGCATTGCATTTAGATATTGGAAGTCTATGTTCGCATCACCAAAGTAGCAGGACAGCACCCCGTTGTTGTCAGGTTGTTTGTGACTGCTTAGGTCTCGTATGTAATTTCTCGCCAGTAGATCCTAAACTAGCAAGGCGACATTTTAGGCACATTGCAATGTTGTGGCAGTTGATCATAAACTTATGGGAGATTTGTTCCCTTCAATGGTATGATTTTGCAGTTATGAGTGTTATCAGTGCTTCTAGCCTGCTGTATGCCTGTACCTGAATTTAGGTTCCAGAAGTCTGTAATTGGATGAGAACTAGGATTTACGAGTGTTATATTGTTTGTGAAAGTTCGAGTGACCATATGATGATTGGAGTAGTGGGTATGGTAGATGCAACGATAGGACTTGAAAGTGCTGCGTGCACCGGTTGGTTTAAGACGATTTATCCACCTTCTTTGTGGAACTATAGCTAGTTATTTTGATAGAATATATGTATTCCGCCTTCCCATTTTGTTCTTGGCTCACTCTCACAATGGCCTGCAAAGACTTGGGAGTTATGTAAGGGTTTCTGTTTACTGTATTGCATTTATATATTGGAAATCTATGTTTGCATCACCGAAGTAGCAGGATCGCGTACCATGGTTGTCAGGTTGTTTTTGACTGCTTAGGTCTCGTATGTAATTTCGCACCAGTAGATCATAAAGTTGTAAGAGAAATTTTAGGCACTTTGCAATGTTGTGGCAGTTGATCATAAACTTATGGGATATTTGTTCCCTTCAATGGTAGAATTTTGGAGTTATGAGCGTTATCGGTGCTTTTAGCCTGCTGTATGCCTGTATCTGAATTTAGGTTTCAGAAGTCTGTAATCGGATGAGAACTAGAATATGAGTGCCATGTTGTTTCTGTATGTTCGGGTGCCCATCTGATGATTGGAGTAAGTGGGCATGTACTGATGCAATGATAGGACCTGGAAGCGTTGTGTGCACCTATTGGTTTGAACACGATTTATCCGCCTTCTTTGTGGAACGATAACTAGTTTTGTTGATCGAATATATGCATCCACCTTCCTATTTTTCTCCTGACTCATTCTCAGAATAGCCTGCAAGGACTTTCGGAGTCATGTTACTGTTTCTACCTGCTGTGTTGCATTTAGACACTGGAAATCTGTGTTCGCATCTCCAAATTAGCAGGGCAGCATACCATGGTTTTCCTGATTGGTCATGACTGCTTAGGTCTTGCATGTAGTGCTGCGCCAGTAGATCATAAACTTATAAGAGACATTTTAGGCACTTTGTAATGCTGTGGCAGTTGATCATAAACTTATAAGGAAGCATAGCATACATGATCACCGGTATGAAGGATAGATTCATATGATAAATTGATGACCTCTCAGTGTGTATATTCAGTGGCTCAAAATTTGAGCCTTTCCTGTCTGACAAAGGTCCCAAGTTATGTCTATTGCACACATTTCAGCTGCTGGTAGAATTTAAATAGATTCTTTTAACTTTCAGCGTTACAACAGAGATTCAATCTATGGTACAGGACACCAAGACAGTTTGAGAAGGAAAGGTGAACTGAGCTGTTTCACTCGTCTTTAACTTTCTGTGTGTAGGAATAGAAATTTCTGCTATCCTTTTTATAGTAAAGATTTGGTATGCTCTTTTTTTACTCATTGCTTCAACATGAACACATACGTAAGCTAGTTCTTGATAATGAAAACTGTGAATGTCCATTGAAATGTAGTCTGAATGCTGACAAATGTTACTGATTGCATTAGCTGGCAGAAGGTTCTTAAAGCTCTAACGAAGGCTTCCAAAGTGGTTTTTGAACTTCTATTGATACAATGATGTGCATCCGGTTATCTAAAATAGTTTGGTTCCCAGCTTTATTTTTAGTGCAGTGTGAAGGTTCATTGAAGACCGACTACACCAAATCTCAAGCCACACTCATGACAAGTTCTGCAAAGACAAGGCTTCACACATACAGAATTTCAAAGGGACGCCGAATGGGCGTCTGCTACCATATTTTCTGAAGTCTATGGCATATATACACCCTACGTGTTACGATAAATACATACATGTAGAACATAGTCTGCTCTTGCCCTAGCTATTGACTCTAGAAGAACAGTAGCTGCTTCCTGTCTAATTATATAAGCATATTTGCGTATAAATGAGTTTATTATCGTTTCCCTGACACATGTAGGAGAATTATTGCCAAAAGTTATCCAAAGAAAACCATGTCTTTGTTAACCTTTTAAGCTGGTCAAACTGTGTGTGCAGTTTATGAGAAATCGTGCTACTGGCTATTAAATACACTTAATTGTTTATCATTTGTTTGAAAGGATGAGCCAATATCTTCATGTTATACTTGCGCATAATGAGACCTGAATTTGTAGTTTCTTGCCACATAATGAATGATCTCTATTGTCGATTACTTACTTGTCCACACGTCGTGTTCTGCAGATTTTTTTCTCAAAGTTTGAAGTTGAAAAGGAGAAGCTGATAGTTCAGTATGAGCTGCAAAGTAAGTAGATGGTTACACTACTTATGTACTCCCCTGTTCGGCTGTTCCTAAATATAAGACGTTTGGCAGTTCGATTTAAACTGCCAAAACGTCTTATATTTAGAAACGGAGGTAGTAGGAAAGATGTTTGCTGTAGTAGCTTGTCTTTTGAACAGTTCTTATGTGTGGAAGATTCTTTGCTCTTGCACAAATACTATCACTTAAACAGGGTAGAAGGAAGAGACTAGTATTTCTGATGTTGAGAAAAGAGTTACAGAGAAGCTAGCAGATGCAGAAGAATCTCTGAAGAAGTTGAATCAGGTCTGTTCAACACTCTGCGCCGATTACTACAACTGGTACTTTGGTCTTGTGTAACCACACAGCTTTAACGGAGTTGAATCAATGTTTATCGGTGCTACCCTGTAATTCTCTCTCCTGGACAAGTAAGCAACCCTGTGTTTGTGTGTTGCAGGGTAGGGTGACAGATCCATCATCAAGCTTCGCAAGTCCTTTGCCTCGTTCCTGGGCCCCCGATGACGAGGAGGACTGATACGGCTCTTGCCAGATGGTCCGTGTTTCAGATCAAAGTGGATAGTGGTATATGGTTGTGAAGAAGAGAGATGATACACATGCACAGCACAGGGGAAAGAGAGAGTAGATTCTGTAGGATTTCTACAGCTTCTTCACCCGCAGTACGGTTTCGGTATTCCGGTCATGATCAAACCTCACTTTTCCTGCTCTTACTTATATTCAGCATCCATTGCTGAACTTCTGGCCGACCTCTGCTGAAGTTTTCCAACATGTAAATTCTCTAGCAGCCTTCCCCATATGTCTGGACTCTGGACCAACAACATTCAGTAACAAACATATAGTGCTACATATACATATACTGTATCAAGCAATTATTATATAATCTTGGCATGGATGTATGTTTCCAAGGAAAAATAGAAAAGTTTACATCTATTGCAAGGTTTATCACATGAGCTATAGTTGTTTTTATTAAAAAAAAAGGTTTATGAACTACTCTCTCCGTTCCACAATACATGCCTTCCATTTGTCAAAATATAGATGTATCTAGACATGTTTTAGTATATAGATACATCCATTTTTGGACAAATGGAAATCAAGTATTTTAGAACGGAGGGAGTAGTAGCTAGTAGTAGTATATGGCATCCTTTCCTGGACCTGGAGATTGTAATCGGAAGGGGCAATCTTAACTCTGAAGACGTTGTCGTTCCCGCTTGCACGTACACGTCGTCTCGCCGGGGCCTTTCACCTTGACCATGACGCGCTTCAGGCTGGTCCGGCACCGGAGGTGGAGGTTCCGCGTGCCGGTGGACTCCATCGACGTGAGCTACGTCTCGCACTGCAGGCACCGAGAGGGGCAACGGAACGTCGGGGGCGTCGTCTTCTCGCTGGGCACCTGGTGCTGGTGGCGCGTGCAGCACGGTCTTGAACCTGACGCACCTGGCCAGCCCGGCAGCCAGCTCGCTGCCGGGGAGCCCCTCTGGCCACACCCTGCACCGCTCAAAGCGGATGCAGATGGCCGCGGCGCCTCGGGCGCGGACGGCTTTGGCGGCGTGGACTGCTTCGCCGCGTGGCGCGATCGGCACCACTCCTGCCCTGCGCGGAAGCTTCGGACCTGCCGCCTGCGGTGGTGGCGGCGCTGCTGTACCTGTAGCAGGGGACTTTTTTTTTCTTCGGAAAGGAGGTTATCCTCCGGCCTCTGCATCAGAACGATGCATACGGCCATAAATATAAGCAGGGAGCATTTGTGGATTCCGTAGTAGGATTTCTGTAGCATTTGTGGTCCATACAACGAGGGACATGTTTCAAGATGATGATGATGATTCCATACAATCAGAGCGGACACGAGGGAGAGTCTTATAAATTTTACAACATTTTTTGCTTTGCTTTATTATGAGCCAAACTTTTATAAAATTTAACCAAGTTTGTAGAAAATATTATGAACATTTACAATAACAAGTATATGTATGATATGAAAATATATTCAACGACGAGTCTAATGGTAACATTTTATAAACTTAGTCAAAGTTTATAAAGTTCGGTTTAAGAGAAAACTACTACTTGAATGTCTCCTTCTGCTTTAATTTGATGCGGACAATGCTGGTGCACCATGTTTTTGTTTTCTTTTTTGCGAGGGAGATGCGCCATGGCGGCTGCTAGTTGTTGACTTGTACAAGTCACGTACAAACTGACCTGGCAAAACTGAAAAAACTACGGAATGCTAGCCTTTGCACAAAGAACCATCAGTCCAGAATGAAAATTACAATCAAGACTGACGACTTTCCTGAGCTTGACTCCAACGCCATCATCTACCTCCGGCACAACCGCAACAACCATCAAAGGAAAAAGTAACGAATCACCTCTTCACTTGAGCTCGATGCGGCTCCATCGCCGATATGCAACTTTTTGAACCTCCAAAATAGTTTACCAAAGGAGAAGCTAGCCATTGCCTTTGAAAAAAACAGGCCAAGGTAGCACCCACCCCCCCTTCCCTGCCCCGCCCCCACTAAGATGTCGGAGGAGAAAACCATACTACCTCCCAAGCTTCGCGCCGGCGCTGGAAAAAACGCCAACGGTGGAGCCCGAGGACCCAAGTTCAACATAAGGATGTTGCCGCCGCCACATCATCCTAACTTGAATAGACCGGTTTCCAAATCCACCCCTTACTGTATGGCTGATCGCCTCGAAGGGGAAGGATTTATAGCTTCTTTATTCATCGTCGCCATTGCTATCGCCGAAGCCAAGATGTTGAATGACCCAAAAAATCTGAGCTACTAGGGCGGAAAACCAAAATCTACACGACCTACTCGCGCGGATCCGGCAACTCCCTCATCACCGACGACCGAGAGCTGCTGGAGGACGGCGGGGAAGGCTACTCGCCTGGCTGAGGTCGCTTTTCTTTCTTTCCTCTCGAAGAAAGAAAGCCCCTCAACTAGTTTGTTGACTTGCAGTTCATGCATGCTTCATGAGTGTACGTACCTCTTACTTTTTTCTTGAGGGGTACGCGCCTCTTACTTGGGCCATGCACCACGTACAACATGCGGTATGCCGCTCATGCATGCATGCATGCATGTTGAATTATTCGAGGATGGCATTACACCTGTACGGCTGTACGTCTATCTACATCTCATTTATTTCGCCTTCCTATATAAAGCATTTACGGATCCTGCATGCAACCTACAGCACGCATCCGCATCCAAACATGTACAAATTACTTCAAACAACAAATTACATGTACAAACAAGTTCACGCATCCGCATCCAAACATGTACAAACTACTTCAAACAATAAATTACATGAATTTTTACCACACACAAGAAAAAACAAATTCTGTTGAGGTGGTACACCTTACTTTTCTTTGCGGTCGCCTCCCACGCGTCTGGGATGGGACGGAAGTTCACTATATATACTCCCGAAAATAATTACCATGTGCTTTTCCCGCTCCAATCATGTACTCCTTCGTCCAGAAATAAGTGTCTAAAACTTTTAATGAGATGAGGCAAAACTTTCGCCTTCATTTCAAAAAAAGAAAAGAAATAAGTGTCTAAAACCACGACACTTATTTCTGGATGAAGGGAGTATATACTTGGTATTCTTCATTTCTTGTTATTACTAGGCAACACTCATGCCAGATTGACCCTAACAAAGTTGATAGTTCTTAATCAAGGAGCAAAAGGAAAAACATGGAAAAGAAAACAGATAAAAAAATCAAGAGGTAAACAGATTATCCATGAAGTTACTCCAGATTATTAGGATGTTTTAAAATGCCTGGCATTTTGAAATACTCGGTTGGAACCATGGGAATGGTTCAAACTAAAAATGTTTCACTTTTTATATTTCATGTTTTAGTTCTTTGATAGTTCAATAACTTTCTATGGCACAATCGATTATTCTAAATTTCACGTTTCTTCTAAATTTGTTGTTTTTAATGTATGTTTGATTAAAAAATGTGTTTTAGAATAAATTTCTATGGCTAGTAAATCCAATTTGTCATATAGTTTACGGATTTCCCCCTAATTTTCCTTCTTACTTTAGTATTCAGATAAACTTCCTCCACCTTCCCATTTCCTTGATTACGTAGCCACCACGCACGTGAAACCGCACGTCATTGATCCACCGACCAAACTGTTGAGGACAATTACGTCGGATGCCTCTCAGCAATATGTTAGTCGCACTAGGTAATTGGGAGTGAGACGCCATCACATGTCACCACATAGACACAAGACACGAGTTTAACCTAGCTTCAACCCTTTCGGCGGATAATAGCCCTAGTCCTGCTTATATCAGGTTGATCTCGAAATAGGGCACAATAGATCTTCGCCCTCCTCCATGGTGCCGGACTCAAACGACTTTATAATATGCAAATTATGAAGGCAGCCTCACCTCATCGCAAGGTACTCTTGGTCATCCACAAACAAGACTCCTTAGTTTGGTAGGGATACAACTCTTTTTTTTAGGAAAACTTGGGTACGTGGTACGCCTTATGAAGTCAGTTGCGTATGTATATATGAGTCCCATGAGCCATTGTGTTTGTGAGCTCGTACGGACTGTGATACGATACACATGGCACACAGATAATAAGATTACTTGACAAAAGGACCAACTAAGCAGTTTTGACATCATAAGAGACCAATAGTTTTCGGTATTGTGCACCAAATAATGTTTTTGGCAATGGGAATGATAAACATGCATGGTCTTCTTCCTATTATCTACCATTTGACAAGTTCCCCTCTTGTCAGTTTAAAAATCTTGAAATTATCATAGCAACAAAAACACAACTACATGATTACCGTACTCATGCAACTCCCTAAGCGAGTGCCTTATCTCTAGCCTACTTAGCCACTCCCTTCTTTCATAAATATAACCGTTTTTAGTTTTACTTGAGCCGTAGGTACGTAGTACGTGCTGTGTCATGCATGCATGTATTAATTGGAGCATGGACAAATGATAGTTCCAATATGCCTCTTATGTTTGTATTTTTTTCAGATTGTGCTATATAAAATGGCTAGGTTTTGGAAGAGAGAGAAGGTGAGAGGTCAAGCGAGGAGGAGGATCATGGCGTTTGGATGGGGGGTGGACGGTTTGGGAGGCTCATGCCACGTCTCAACTGCGACAAATTAGACAAGGGATGGTACCACAGGGACGGGACGGATTTGGAAGCTCCATTTAAGAGTTTGGTATATTCGGCCAAAAGATAGCTTGAAATAGGAGTATTCAAATAAATCAAAAAAGTTAAAAGATCGAGTTTGGTGTATTCGGCTTAGAGGCAACAAAATTCATACATTGTGGATGCTCGAGCTCTCTTACTTTATTGATCTTGGGCTCTACTCGAGCTTGACCTGCTGACGTCGGTCGCCCTCGGTTCCTTCCGTTGCATCGGCATCGAATCGGCGGCGCGAGTTTGCGCTTCAAGATTAACTTGCGAACTACGTACATGATGGCAAGTCCAGCCCCTCGATCCTTCATTAGCTAGTTATTAATCTAAGCTGAAGTTCACGTTGAAGCATTTCAAGAACTTTGAAGATTAAATTGTGAACTAGCTACTAGTACTATATATGCATACATACATTATGTAATAATAAGTCTAAGTTAAATAGATAGAAGCTACTCCCTCCGTCCCGTAATATAAGAGTGTTTTTAACTACATTAATGTCAAAAATGCTCTTATATTGTGGGACGGAGGGAGTAATAAAGAACAGAAGATTTGGCGAGCGCAAAGGTTCGGCCATCGATCGCCGGCCGCGCGCGCCTCCGACGATCCGTGCCAAGTAGGATCCGCGCCGGCGTGTGAAAATCCCGCCAAAACCAACCGCCCAACCAACCGACTCCGCTCCGCGCCGGCACATCAAAACCCCGCCCCTCTCTCCCTCTCTCTCTCGCTGCGCACCGCACCTCACCCCTCTCGCTCGAGCTCTCCCCCTGCCCGGCCTTCCCCTCCTCTCCACCACGCGCCAGGCACCGCCCGCCGCCCGCCATGAGCGCCTTCACCCGCCTCCTCGCCGGCGCTGCGCGCGTCCCGGCGCGCGTCCGCACGGCCACCACCGCGGCTCTCCGCACCGCCGCCACCCGCGCATCCGTCCTACTCCGCGCCCCCGGCTCGTCTCGGCCCCGGTTCCGCGACGGGTCGCCGCGTTGGAGGGCGACCGTGCGTCCTGCCGTGGACCAGTTCCTCCACGGGCTTCCGGGTCCGGCCGACCACTTCCGCCGGACCCGCGACTCCCTCGCCGAGCTCCGCTGGAGCCTGCCCTCCACCGACTCCATCCGCCCCGCCCTCCGGGACCTCGTCCAGGCGGTTCCGCGCCCGGGAGCTGGAGCGCTCCTCGGAGGCCGTGGGCGTGACGCCGAGGAGGCCCTCCGCCGCCGCCCCGTCGGGCTGCTCGAGCGGCTCCGCCTCCGCCGCCGCGGCACCGAGCGCCGCCCTCGCGCGGCGCACCCCTTCGAGCCCCACGGCGACGACGTCCTCGTCGACGACCTGCGCGACGACGACGACGACCGCATGGCCGCGACGCTTCACGCCGCTCTCCGCCGCCTCTCCTCGACGAGGCTGTGGAAGTCATTTTGGGACGCTTTCCTCGACTACGACCGCCTCAAGAGGTGGCTACGCCGGGTCAGGGTCTGGCGCCAGCGCAAGGGCAAGGCCCCTG
Organism: Aegilops tauschii subsp. strangulata; assembly: GCF_002575655.3. Taxonomy (NCBI): domain Eukaryota; kingdom Viridiplantae; phylum Streptophyta; class Magnoliopsida; order Poales; family Poaceae; genus Aegilops; species Aegilops tauschii. The sequence continues at coordinate 559,806,602 of NC_053039.3, read as the reverse complement.
GCCAGCGGCCGCGGAGGCTTCCGCTCCGCCCTGCCCGCCCCCGCTCGACGCCGCGCCAGCTCCCGTCCTCGTCCTCGGCTCTGAGGTGAGGAATCCCTCTCTCCCATCTCAATCTCCTCCCTGGTTGGATCTCGGATTTGGAGTGTGGACTCAAGGAGTTCTCGCTCGCTGCTGCCGTGTTGTGCGTGCAGGGGCACGACGATGGTCCACAGCGTGGAGCGACTGGAGTGGATCCTCCTCGCCAATGTGGCGGCGGTGGCGCAGCATGGTGACGAGGTCCAGGTCAGCCTCTCCGCGGAGACCCCTCCAAGGCCGAGCGTCCTCACCGTGTCGGCGGCCATCAGCGGCCCCTTCACCACCGTGGAGGAGGCGTATCCTTTCGTGGCCGCGGTGGCCGACAGTCTCCTCCTCCTGCGCGCGCGCTCGGAGGACGGCGTCACCGCCCCCTACTACGTCCTCAACATGCTCTCCGGTACATGGACTCGCCTCCCCCTCCCCGCGGGTGCACCCCTCATCCCCGGCTGCGTGGGCATCCTGTCCCACGCCGCCGCGGACTACATCGTCGTCGCCTTCGAGCCGCGAGCACCAGCGGAGGCCACCCTCCACTTCTTCGACAGTCAGAGTGGCTCATGGAGTGCGGTGGACGTGGAGGTGGAGGGCGGCGGCGGCGACAAGGAGTGGTCCGGCCAGGGTGTGTTCTCGCACGGCGGGCGGGTCGTATGGGTGGACCTCGCCCGCGGCTTCCTCTGCTTGGACGTGCTCGGAGAGGTGCCCGGCATCACCTTCGTACCGCTGCCCACGGGGAGGGAGGTTCCAGCGGGCACCGCCGGGCTGGAGAGCCTCCGGTGCGCCGCCTTGTGCGAGGGGGTGCTTCGGTACGCCCAGGTGGTGACCCTGGATGCGCTCAACCTCTCCGTCCTCCTCCTTGAGCTCTGGAGCTACGAGGAGGAGGAGCGGACCTGGCTGCGGGACCGAGCCGTGGCGCTTGAGGAGCTGTGGGACGCCAGAGAGCTGCCTCCGGGGGAGGTGCCGCGCTTGGCGCTGATCCATCCGCGCCGGCACGTGGACATCATATACGTGACGATCGGATCCATCGTCTACGCCGCCGACCTCCGCCACCGCTGTGTCGTCGCCCACGCCCCCCTGGACGACATTCACGCTCCCCCGCCGCAGCTTATGTCCTCGCACTTTATGCGCGCTTGGATGCCATCTGCAGCATGAGGATCGCCTCCGATCGTCTATTGTGTAGGACCGAACTGTGCTATTTTTCTATTGTTCCTCTAGCTTTGAACTACAGTAGCTTTGATCGACTGTTGATTGATTGGAAAATACAGTAAAAATTAGACAATCATCGCCTGCTGCTCTTAGGCTCGTAGCGTTAATGCTTTTGGGTAGTGAATGCATCGAATTGGAACTGATCTTTTCATTTGCCTCTGCATGAATTAACTTTCTTGTTGTTTCTCCTCGATGGGTTTGGTTCATAGTTACACCGGATCTCACCTCGACTTTCAGAGCGCAAGCAATTGACAAGTTAGCAGCTAGCTAGTGAACCAACAACTAGAAGAATTTGCCTCGTGGATTGAGTATCTTCTCCACGGAAAAACTTCACGTACGTGTTCCCACCACAGCTACCATGCATGTCGCAACAACAACAATCCCCTTAAAACTCACCTGACCAAGCACGAAAAAACCTCCTCTTCCTCCCGTAAGCTCTCCGACGACTTGATGTAGAGGGATGGTTGTGCAGTGGTGGAAGCATCACATGTAGCTGCTAGTATCGCGGAAAAGTGATGGTGACAACACTTGAGTGACTTCGATGGTGGTGCTACTCGAGCACCCGGCCTGGAGCTCCGGGGTGAAAGCCTAGGTCTGATCCGAAACGGTTATACCGAGCAACGACGATGTTTTTTTTTTACGTTGTTAACTTGTTGAAGGCATTGCTTGGATATGCTCAGATTGATTCTTTCTTCAGGGTGAAAACCTAGATTCCAGCCTTAGCGGTTGGATCTGGTGATGGCGACGCTTGAGTTTCGCTCCCTTTCTGAAGGCGTTGATGTTGAAGAACCTCGTCGTCCGTGTGGTGTCATGAGAAGATTGGTGCGGATATGGTCATTGTTGTAGTTTGCCGATCATGAATTTGATCGCTTGGGTTTTTCGTTTTCACTCGCTTACGCACAACTTTGGTCTTATATGACTTTGCTTTTTGCCGGCGTGTGTGCATGCATTGTGGTTGGCTGTGTGCATCCTAACTATGCAGAGGCCGGATGTGTGCTCTTTCTATTTGTATCCTCTTAATGCTTCACTTTGAGCAAATAAAAATCACCCTTTGTAAAAAAAAGCTGAAGGGCATTCAAACATCATATGTCTTATAGTATACAGACTAGTTTTAAAAACTGCACATTAAGATTCAATCGCATTTTAACACACATAGGGCTGAGATTAAACTACACACTAGATAAATAGAGCATTATAACAAGTAAGTTGTGCACTTACAGCTATGTTCTATCAAAGGCGTTGTATTGTTGTAGTTTTTTTCCCAAGGAATATTCAAGGTTTAAATATTGAACCACAAAGAGCAACGATGTTCGAGGTTATGCAAAGTCTCGTGCTAACTACCAACTATATAAATAAATATGACGTGCATGTTTAATCTATTTGAATTCATGCAAAAATAAGCCAAGCAAACTAAATCTATTCTAGTGTTCGAGCTAACAATGAGAAACATGATATCAGGTTTATCACTAGCAAACATCAAAACATTCTAGTGAACAATAGGTAACGACTAGCCATTACACTTACATGTGGCGCATTTGCAAGGGTGCTCTATATATCACCGCGCTGAACTATATCTTCTCCCACTTTACACGCACGATAACGATGGGTCAGCAAAGTAGTCTTACTACCATGGTTACAAGGGGACGAGGATTTAGGGCACACAAGTTTGGGGGCCGCCGATCTATACCAAGATTCACGACATTGGTTATGTATACACATAATTCCAATTTCATTTATGTATGTAATTCATTCGAATATCAAGCCGATATACATGTCGGTGTGGGGTCTGATACCTGTTCGTATGGGCCTTAAAAACAGAAAACGGGAAGATATGAATAAATATAAAACGGAAAAACGATTCATTAAGTCATTGTTGTGTTCTTCTTCTTAGTTCTTGCTTCTTTTTATCTTTCCGTTCCTCGTAAAATAACATCCATAGTTAAGCGTACTTTAAATCAGTTATTGAAGGGCTCGAAGATAAGAACACCCGCGATAGTATATATTGGTAGGAAAATGCACATATTTGTTTGTGGAGGTTGGTTTTCTTATCTAAAGGGAAGAGATCATCTTCTTTTTTCAAAGATTGAAGGGCTTCAATCATATGAAGGCCCGCACAAATAGGATGCTGCAAAATGGTACAAACTTGTTTGAAAAGGTTTGTTTTGTTATCCAGTCTTCTATAGCTGGGAAATATCATTGTTGATGTTCGCCCTTCTTTCTTTTTTATTTTTTATCCTAGAACAACTTTTCTGTTTGACATATGGAGTAGGGTGATCAGGATCTTACAATCCAGCTGCAATAAGTGGCACTACATATAACAAGTTGTAGTTATTAAAATTTTATTTTCTGACGGTTGATGGAGAAGCTACAAGTAATGGAACTTAAGAATAACCTTGAAATAATTAGTATACTTGCATAATTAATCATATTGAAATTGCTGAAAGTATGCCCTAGAGGCAATAATATTGTATTATTATATTTCCGTGTTCATGATTAAGAGTTTATATTCTATGCTATAACTGCTATGAACCTGGAATAAGTGATTCAGTGGAAAACTCATATGCACATGAAGAATGATAAACAGCAAAAGAAGATTCCTAGTCACGCCTCTAAACTAGCTCAAGTGTTGTTCGTGATCATGTTTTCCGGATCTTGAGATATCGTTAAGTGTAACAATAGTCTCAAAACAACATTGAGCGTATGACGTTAGAAGAACAATCAAATTGAATCGACCCAAACTTGTTTGTTATACTTTGACATAATATTGTCATAAGTCAATTGTTATAACACAGAGTGTTAACATCTGTTTTAGTTCCTTAGATATTGAGAGTACCATAGTTTATTCATACCGTACGATGAGATTTGGGTTGCTCAAACATCATCTATAACACGGTAATCATAACGACAACTTACAGGTTCATCGGAAAGTTTGACAAGGAACACAATAGCTTGGGAGTGGAATTTGCTCCTCCGATGACGGAGAGATATTTTAAGGGCCCTCTCGGTGTGACATCGTCCATCATCGTATGGCTAGACATAGGTGACAACGTCACGGGGATGCCGAAACACATCTATGAGAAAGAAGAACAAAACCGGTAACGAGGAGACCGGTATAGTGAGCATGTGCATGACTGAAGAGGATACCGATATATCTCACTTCAGGTGGTATCTTCTCAAAAGCTTATCTGCCAGATGAAAACAAGTTCATAGTAACAGGTGGCCGTTGAGCTCCTAGTTTGACTGTTGGTGCCAGACTACAATGGAAGAATGCCCATAATACTGAAATGAAGAATAATACCTCACTAATAAGAAATAGAGCAACACCCATTGTGCTTCCTTTCTTTTACTAGAGAGAGTAGTCCAAGCCTCTAAATATCTTGAGGGCTTTGTGTTGGATCTGATGGTTGAGCCTTTGTTCTTTGCGAGCCTTGCCTTTCTCTTTTTTGCTCTGCTGTGATCAAACCCCAAACATCAAACAGTTCAATAACAAGTGAATAATTCATAAGCATTTCCTGACTTCTACCAATATTACCAATTCTTTGACATTCATCACAAGAAAGGACAAACTTACGTGCATCTTCGAATAGAGTAGGCCAATGAAAACTAGACTATAATACCTTTATGTGTAGTTCTGTCTCTTGCATGGTGTCCTCCGTATGCCTCAGAATGACACTTCCGTAGGATTTGTCCATGTTCATGCTCAGGTTCACAAAGTCTAATAACAACATCAACTCCTTTATATAAATGTGGGTCATCCCAAGAGTAATGTCTTAAATCAAAGAAGAACCAATTTTTTTGTTGGTATGTGTAACTAGGTGGTATATATTTAGCAACAATATAATTAGCATAGTCTGCATACAAAGGATTACTGCGAGAAGTAGAAGCATTTATAACAAGTAATTGATCATCAGGAAAACTATCATCAATAGGTAGTGGGTCATCAAGAACGTTTTCGACAAATTACCTGCTAGAGGATTCTCAGCTCCCTTTCTATCAACAATATGCAAGTCAAATTCTTGTAGTAAAAGAACCCACCTAATCAGTCTAGGTTTAGCATCTTTCTATTTCATAAGATATTTAATAGAAGCATGATCAGTGCGAATAGCAACTTTAGAATCAACAATATAAGGTTAGAATCTATCTAGAGACTGCTAAAAACTGTTTCTCAGTTGTAGCATAATTCTTTTGAGATCTATCTAGAGACTTACTAGCATAATGAATAACATTCAATTTCTTATCAACTCTTTGACCTAGAACAACATCAATAGCATAATCACTAGCATCACACATTCTTTCAAAGGGTAGGTTCCATTCAGGTGGTTGAACAATCGGTGCAAAATTTAAGGCTTTCTTAAGTATCTTAAAGGCTTATACACAATCATCATAAAAACACTATCAAGATGCCCATGCATTGCACGGAACATCACGATGCATTTGTATGAGTAGTTTATCTTGTGGGAAAAAGGATGAATGAGGGAAGGCCTTATTTGCAAATGTGGAGAGGGGTGTGGGTATCCTTTTGCAAAATTGCCATAGTTTCCTTCCTATCCGTCGGATATAAATCGGATGGCCTATACTGCAGGATGGCAGGCACACCATCATCACCAACTCTGTTTTTTATAAGAGTAGAGAAATGGAGCATCTTTTTGCAAAAGATTAGTAAGAGGCCTAGAAATTTTATAGAAGTCTTTAATGAACCACCTATAGAAACCAGCACGACCAAGGAAACTTCTTATACCTTTGATATCTTTAGGACATGTCATTTTCTCAATTGCATCAACTTTAGCTTTATCTAGCTCAATACATCTCTCAGAATTCTATGCCCAAGGACTATACCTTCATTCACCATAAAGTGGCATTTCTCCCAATTCAAGACAATATTAGTCTCTTCACATCTCCGCAAAACTCGATCAAGGTTGCTTAGGGAACCATCAAAAGAGGTCACGTAAACGGAAAAATCATCCATGAATACCTCAACTATATTTTCACAAAAGTAAGAGAATATAACAGTCATACATCTTTGAAAGGTAGGAGGTGCATTACATAAACTAAAAGACATACGTCTATAAGCATCAGTTCCAAAAGGACATGTAAAGGTGGTTTTCCATCTCTAAAGCAAAAGTGTGTATGCTTAGATAATCTTTCTAACATTTGAACAATAAAATGCAGAGGTTAATGATCTTTTCTAGTGGCTTTATTTAATTTCGTAAAATCAATTACCATCCTATAAGATGTTACAATTCTTTGCGGGATAAGTTCATCTTTATCATTAGGAACAACAGTAATGCCTCCTTTTTAAGGACACAATGAACATGACTTACCCAACAACTATTAGCTATAGGATAAATTATACCTGCTTCGAGAATCCTTAATATTCATGTTCTTACCACATCCTTCATATTAGGATTCAGACGGTGTTGATGATCAACAACTCGTTGAGCATCGGGCTCCATATTAATCTTGTGTTGACATAAAGTGGGATTAAAGCCCTTAAGATCATTAAGAGTATATCCAATTGTAGCACGGTGCTTCCTCATAGTTTAAAGTAATCTCTTTTCTTCATGCTCTGAAAGGTTAGGATTGGTAATAACATGATATATATTCTTTTCATCAAGATAAGCATATTTCAGTGTACGAGGCAATTTCTTTAACTCAAACATAGGGTCACTCTTAGGTGGGAGAGGATCTGCCAGAGTTTCACCAGGCAAATTATGCTTAAGGATAGGTGTTTGTTTAAATAATATCTCATCTATTTAATTTCTATCATTCATATGCATATCATCATATCATTTTCATGGTCTAGCAAACACTGTTCTAATGGATCAATAGGAGGTATGAAAATAGAAGCAAATTTCATCTTTACTAGACAATTCTTTCTCATGAGGTTGTTTACTAAACTTGGGTAAACTAAACTCATGAGATACATGATATGTCTCCGTCGTATCTATATTTTTTTATTGTTCCATGCCAATATTTTCTACAACTTTTACATACTTTTGGCAACAATTTATATGATTTTCTTGGACTAACATATTGATCTAGTGCCCAGTGCCAGTTCCTGTTTGTTGCATGTTTTTTGTTTCGCCGAAATCCATACCAAACGGAGTCCAAACACGATAAAAACTTATGGAGATTTTTTTGGAATATATGTGAATTTTGGGAAGTGGAATCAACGTGAGACGAGGCCTGAGGCGGCGACAAGGCAGGGGGCGCGCCCCAGGGGGTAGGGCGCGCCCTGGGCCCTTGTGGCCACCCCGTAAGGCAGTTGGTGCCCTTCTTCGGCTGCAAGAAAGCTAATATCCGGATAAAAATCATGTTAAAATTTCAGCCCAATCGGAGTTATGGATCTCCGGGAATTTAAGAAACGGTGAAACGCCAGAATCTGCGAGTGCAGAAACAGAAGGAAACAGAGAGAGAGATCCAATCTCGGAGGGGCTCCCGCCCCTCCGCCGCCATGGAGGCCATGGACCATAGGGGAAACCCTTCTCCCATCTAGGGGGAAGGTCAAGGAAGAAGAAGGAGGGGGGGGGGGCGCTCTTCCCTCTCTCCCGGTGGCGCCGGAACGCCGCCGGGGCCATCATCGTGACAACGATCTACACCAACAACTTCGTGCCGTCACCACCAACTCTCTCCCCCTCTATGCAGCAGTGTAACACCTCTTCTCCCCGCTGTAATCTGTACTTAAACATGGTTCTCAAAGCTATATATTATTTCCCAATGATGTATGGCTATCCTATGATGTTTGAGTAGATCCGTTTTGTCCTATGGGTTGATTGATGATCGTGATTGGTTTGAGTTGCATGTTTTATTATTGGTGCTGTCCTATGGTGCTCCCCGTGTCGCGCAAGCGTGAGGGATCCCCGCTGTAGGGCTTGCAATATGTTCATGATTTGCTTATGGTGGGTGGCGTGAGTGACAGAAGCACATACACGAGTAGGTAGGTTGTTTGCGTACGGGAGTAAAGAGGACTTGATACCTTATAATGCTATGGCTGGGTTTTACCTTAATGATCTTTAGTAGTTACAGATGTTTGCTAGAGTTCCAATCATAAGTGCATATGATCCAAGAAGAGAAAGTATGTTAGCTTATGCCTCTCCCTCATATAAAATTGCAATAACGATTACCGGTCTAGTTATCGATTGCCTAGGGACAAATAACTTTGTTGTGACAAAAAGCTCTCTACTAAAACTAACTTAGTTGTTTCTTTATCTAAACAGCCCCTAGTTTTTATTTACGTGCTCTTTTTTATCTTGCAAACATATCCAATCACACCTACAAAGTACTTCTAGTTTCATACTTGTATTAGGTAAAGCAAACATAAAGCATGCATAGAGTTGTATTGGTGGTCGATAGAACTTGAGGGAATATTTGTTCTACCTTTAGCTACTCGTTGGGTTCGACACTCTTACTTATTGAAAGAGGCTACAACTGATCCCCTATACTTGTGGGTTATCAAGACCTTTTTCTAGCGCCGTTGCTGGGGAGCAATAGCGCGGGGTGAATATTCTCGTGTGTGTGCTTGTTTGCTTTATCACTAAGTAATTTTTTTTGCTGTTCTAAGTTGTTCTCTATATTTAGTTATGGATATGGAACATGAAATAAAAAAATTAGGTTTACTTGCTACTCATGGAGATGGGGAACCTCCTAAAAGCCTCGATGCTCATTATGTGAAGATATTATGTGCTACTTTAATAATCCTGAGAAAACCCCATTCAGTTATATAATGGGAGACATGTTGGATCAACGTGAATACTTTAGGGATTATCGCTTGACTCAAAAAGGGAAACTGTTATGGGATCAAATTCATATGTTGCATTGGTATGCTCGGAATTTATGCTTGAGATATGATTATATTTGTTGCTCTAGGATGAAGGCTCCACACCTTCCCTTTTAATGTAAATTTAATGATAATGAAACCTTGGCTTCTTATGCTAATGGTATATATGATTACTATGATGTGGAATGAATAGAAGAACTCGTTGCTTTTAAGGGTGCTTATGAAATTGAATCTTTGTTTGAAAAGTATGAAGCTTTTGATGATGATGTTTATAGGCCTGAAAATTCTTCTATACTTAAATATTGCTATGAGAATTATGAATATAATGCCGATATTGATGCGTTTATTGAGAAAGTCTCCGTTGTCCAAGAAGAGACTAATATTTTGCAGGAAATAATGGAAGAAGAAATTGATGACACTGTGATCTCATTAGATGAAAAAGATGACGAGGAGAGCGAAGAACAAAAGGAGGAAGAGCGGATTAGCTACCCGTGCCCACCTTCTAATGAGAGTAACTCTTCAAATCATACATTGCTTGATTTCCCTTCGTGCTTATCGAAGGATGAATGCTATGATCCCTTGGATTCGTTTGAAATGTTCCTTTTTGATGAAATTGATGCTTGCTATGCTTGTGGCCATGATGCCAATATGAGTGATGCTTATGAACTTGCTATAGTTCCTTATGTTATGAAAGAAATTGTTGCTATTGCACCCACACATGATAGTCCTCTTATCTCACTACAAAAAAAAATACACTTCCGTGATGATACGTGTTTGTCACAGTAGGTCGCGTTTTCTGTCATGCATGTACATCCATGACAAATTTATGACAGAATCAAGATAGTCATACCTGTGCTGTCGTAGAAGTGTTCCATGACATTGCCAAAATTATCATCATGGAAGTGTCCACTTCCATGACGATAAATCGCGTGTCACAGAAGTGCTTTCGTCAAGGGTGACCGACACATGGCATCCACCGTAACGGAACGCCATTAAGCTATCGGGTCAGATTTTGGATCCGATAACCCGTTAACATCCACGACCAATGCCGATTTTCCACGTGTAAAATTCTCATTGGCTGACGGATCCACGCGTCAGCTCCACGTTGGCACAAGTGTCACTTATCCAACGGTCGAGATGGGCCTATGATATGTTGACACATGGACCGGCCCAAAAGTGGCCCACAAAGTTTAAATGGGCCGACCCAACCGAAGGCCCATAAGATTTAGCGGACCATAATGGGCCGGCCCAGCTAAAGGCCCACAAAATTTAGCGGACCATAATGGGCCAGCCCAGCTAAAGGCCCACACGATTTTGCAGACCATAATGGGCCGGCCCAGCTAAAGGCCCACAAGATTTTGCGGACCACAATGGGCCGGCCCAGCTAAAGGCCCACAAGATTCTGTAGACCATAATGGGCCGGCCCAGCTAAAGGCCCAACATTCTCTGTCAAATCGGCCCGTCAACGGCCTGTCCTAAACTTTTCATCAACGCGGCCCATGGTCACTTCTGGCCCGTTAACAGTCCGCTAAGTAATTGGGCCGAATTACGGCCCGATGTATTTCCGGCCTGTTAAAGGTCCGGCTTCATTTGGGCCCATTTACAGGCATCAAAACTTTCAGCCCATAAACGGCCGTGAAGGATTTGGGTCATATTCGGCCATGTCTGACATTCGGCCTGTTAGAGGCCCACTATAGCTTTGGGCCACTTTTGGCCTGTTGTCATTTTCGGCCTGTTAACGCCGGACGTAAACCATGGGCCATATGTGGCCCAACGTCATATCGGGCCCATTAACGGCCCATATAAAAATGACGATAATCTAGCCCGACCGAAGTTCCGGCCTGTTAAAGGCCCGTGTATTAGGTCAGCGCATTTATGACCTGTCTGAATTTCGGCCTGTCAAAGATCCGCATCGTAAATGGGCCACCATTTCGGCCTGCTAAGTCCAGTGGGTTATTTGGCGCAATCAGGGCCCAATCTCACTTTCGGTCTATTAAAGGCCCATGTTTTTTATGGGCTCGAGATATTTACACCTGTAAACGGCCTATTTTTACTGAGGGCCCAAATTATGGTTAGGTCTGTTAAAGGCCCACTATGGGCACATGCCTACCAGAAAAATATGAAAGCTTATGCTGATTTAGGCCCAGATATTTTTAGTGGGCTACATGCCAATTTCGGCCCGTAATCGTTTTTAGCCCAATTGGAATGGGCCCGACGAATGTTGGCATGTTGGGCTCCTATGAAGCTTTCGGCCGAATACATTACTAAGATAAACCTACACTATACAAAAATAGCGTCGTAATTACTGCAGCCTGAGGCAGCATCATAAATGTTGTATCACAACAAAATAAATTCCAACCATACAACAAAAGGCCTGTTGGCATAAAGTTTACAGTCCTTCCAGATAAAAGCACCATCAGATGTATAGAAGCACAGATCATTTGACCTGAGTGCTAATGTTTCAGGCTGTAGAATCTGATGGAGCAGCACGATCTCCACCTTTTTTCCGCCATTGCTCTTGAACAACGAAGCGAATGTCTGATAGTTTGGTTTCAAAACTATTCATATCTTGACGACATTTCTCAACCACTATTCTTGTTTCCGAAACAACGTCCATTAGGGATTGGACATGTGTCTGGAGCACAGATATATCACTCTGTCTAGCAGGAAGATTTTGTTCAGTAGGCGATTTGGACGAGGTTACCTTGACAACCAACCCAGAATTACGCAGGAAGGTGCTTTTTGCACTATTAGTGGAGAGATACTGACGCACTGCAGCAAGAGGTGACATTGTGCCTGTAGTAGCCTCGTCACCTTCAGGTGGTTGTGGCTGTTCAATCATTTGTTCCATAGCTTCCTGAAAGTTTGAACTTGTAGATTAGTGTACCAGATAAGTTACTAATGAGACAAAAACAAACAAAGTAGTTTAAACGTTTATACATAACTTATTTTGGTGAACTACTGTAATACATTAGCATGTATTGTAGTGCCAACTACATAATAAAATCACTTTCGGAACATATGTCCATGTAGCATGCCTACTGTATTGTCTATTTCCTCACATTCGTTGACATCTAAGGATAAAGAGACATGGTTTAAAGTAGGACGAACATAGTATGACATCATTCATATCATGGGCAAACAGATATAAAACAAACAGGCTATTTTATCATTGTGTGCGCACGTGAACATAACAACTAGATTACAGATCAAGACCAAAAGAATATCCTTCATCTCTTTTAAACCATGTAAGGTGAAATGATACGTTAAGACAACTGTGAATAAAGGTGAACAGAGTAACTGACATTGGCTGCAAACCAAGTAGTTAAACGAACACATCACAGTACCAATCAGTTCAAGGCAGGAGGAGTAAGGACTTACAACAGCGGCCTGAACTGGTGTGCTCATGCCCTTCATCTTGCTGGTGTGGCAATCCTGCATTCGGTTCAGGTTCTTTTTGGTCCGCATGGGCTTTCCTCTGTATTTGGAACAAGTCAATATAGATACGATAATATGGCACAAAAAGAAGAAGGAAGTAGCAGCTATTTACAGGAGCCTCGCAGTGTGCAATATAGCTACGAGATCCTGTTGTCTGTTGGAATTTCACTTTAGAATGGTTGGTTTTGTTCTTCAAACAGTTAGCCTAGAAGAAGATACACTTGTAAGGCACATACATAAATACAAGTTCAATATGTGGTCTGATCAAATACATATAGCCTACCTGATACTTTGGATCAGACCAGTGTTTAACGAGGACTGTCCAGTCTTCATCTGTAATATATTCCACTGGAGATGTTTGGGCGATTTCATTGTTAGCCTTGCCTTCAAAGTGAGATTTTCTAAGGTGGTACCGATACTGTCGCAGAGCAGACTGAAAAACATGAGTGCATGCTTGTTTAGTTGCATCATCTTTCGGATCCAACTTGAACCTCACCTGTTGAAAAAAGAATGTGAGTCTTATTAGGAGGAAGCTAGAAAGTATGGGACAGAGCAAGACAATATTACTAATTGCGATGAATAACATTACTTACGGATAAATGGTCAAGGAAGGTGTTAAACTGGGTATTGTCTTTCTCATTCCTGTACTGGATCCACGTTGGGAGGATATGTGCATGACACCTAACGGCAACGGCTGCCTCTGATACTAACTTGGCTGACTCTTTAGCATCACGTGGCCTTTTTAAACCTGCCCCAAAATGGATCTCCATTCTTCCTCCTTTAGATTTTGTTAATCTGTCAAGCATTATCCCTGATGTCTGTTTCCGCTTGCGCCGTGGTGCTAGTTCAACAACGAATATGGAAAGTGCCAGTGTACATCAAACTATGAGAGTACATATAAAGGAGCATGCAACTGCAACTTGACTCGGTTAGGTACCGTCTTGGTGTTGATGCTCATGAGGTTCATCTGATCTTGCCAAGTCCTGTTGTGTCAGCAGTGCTTCGGAAGTAGTGTTAGGTGTGAAGGCAGCTTGGGAACTGGCCAGTTCCGGAGCAAACGAACGAGTAACTGGTTGAGATGCTGGTACAGTTGAAGCGGATGCTGCAGCTGGTGGAGCAGGTGATACTGTGTTTGTAGATTTAGCTGGTGGACTTGGACCTTCTACTGCACTATAAGTACCAGCAGAATCTCGACGGCAGAACCTTTTCCGTTTCACCCGACGAGTAACAGCACTCCCTACTATATTATTTTCCTTGCTCTTTTTTGACTTTGCCATGTCAAGCTGTACCCACAACACAGAAGAATAAAATCACTCTTCAGAACTCATTGATGCATGATACAGACAAGCAATACTTTGATGTAAGACAACCGTATGAGGATGGAATATGTAAGAAAAACAGGACGACATGACATATTCACAGCTACGATGTGCAAACTAAGCAGAAGGATTTTCAAGAAAATAGAAGTAATGGAAGCTAGACACCATATGAAAGATGCAACCAATATTACTCTGCCAAGTTAAAAGTGTCTTGTCATAAGTGGCAATTCGAAAAATTAGAAGCAGTACAACGTAGAAATCAATGCAAGATGCAACCACTATCAAACTGCCATGTTAAAAGCGTCCAATCATGAGTGACTGATGCGGGATACACAACAGCAGTACTTTGATGTAAGAACATGGTATGATAGATAGATGCAGTGTATTCTAGACACAGAAAGCCATGTCATATGCACATGTATAACGTATGAACTCAGCACGTGCAACTTAATCAAAATAGAAGAAATACAGGCTAGACAACATATGCAACATGAAACCAACTATCACACTGTCAACTTAGAGCAAGCACCTGCGATGGTGGAGTATGGGAGATGAACTCATCTTGTAGACTTGGGACTTCAACTTCATTAGCAGTAGCAGTGGCAAATCTAGAGAGTCTCTGTTTGCGTCGGTCTGGAGGACCACCAACATCCCCTAACTTACTCTTTTCCTTCCTATTTTCTGATATTGCCTTATGAAGTCAAAACCACAAGAAGATGAATAAAATTAGCTCTGCATAATTGGTTGATGCATGATACAGACGAACACTACTTTGATGTAAGGCAAGCGCAGGATAGGAGGATGGAATATATACAAAAAAGACAGGGTTTCATATTCACACGTACAATAGGAGGATGGAATATGTATGAAAAAACAGTAAGCGGAAGGCATTTCAACAAAATTAGAAGAAATGAAAGCTAGGCACCATATGAACATGCAACCAATATCACTCTATCAGGTAAAAAGTGTCTCGTCGTAAGTGCCATTTCAAGAAATTAGAAGCAGTACAAGCTAGAAGACAATGCAAGATGCAACCTACATCACAGTCCCAAGTTAAATGTATCTTATGGGTAAGTGATCGTTGCAGGTATAAGTTGTAAGCTACGCAGATGCAATTCAACATAATCAGAAGCAATACAAACTAGACATCATACGGAAAACGCAACCACGTATAACAGTTGTCGGAGTAAATAGCCACGGGTAGCCTAACCGGCTACCCCTGGTTCTCCAGAAGAATTATCAGGCCTTTAGGCCTTCAAGCACTCCAAGCATTTGGGCCGCCTTCCCTGGCCGACTACCCCTAAAGCCGACTCCCGGAAGGCGACCCAGCCTCACCGACTCCTCCCCAGGACGACTACGGGGTGGCCGACTCCAATAAGCCGGCCAAGAAGGACGCTGGCTCCTAGGAGCCGGCCAAGATCGCAACTACTCTCACATAACGGCGACGTGACGGGGTGTGGCCACAGTGCGGTCCACTACCCCCGAAGCCCGAGGCGGGCGTGGCTACAGGAGGCCGTACGGGACGGACGTCTCCCGTGCGGCTCGGCACTGTAGCCATGCTAGCCTCGACGTCGTCCACGACCCACTCCTGTACGGCCCAAGGACTGCGGGCCCCTCCAGCCAGAGAGAGGCGCGAAGGCGGCCCGGCCTTTCCCAATCGGCCAAGAGCATAGCCGGCCTCCAGAAGCCGGCCACTCCCTTCCTCGAAGCAGGAGCCCCATTAAGGAGACAAGATGAGGTAAGGCTACAGTGATAGCCCCCGAGGCAGCCCACTATAGCCACGCTTACCAAGACAAAGCCCTCGTCATCACAAGCGAGGCTACAGTAAGCAGCCGCCGACAAGAACCTAGGCGGTGGGGCCGGCCTGTCGACCAAGTAGCCAGCAGCCGGCGGGACCCACCAGCCGGCGGGACCCAGCAGCCGGCGGAGAAGCCGGCAAGCGTAGACACTGACGGCTGGGACCAGTTCCCGGTCGGATTACCATTGTACCCCCGGGGGGGTAGGCCTATATAAACCCCCCGGAGCACCCATGCAAAGGGTTCGCCTCTGAGCATAGCACACACACACCATAGATAGAAAGAAGCAAGGCTAGCCTTGTTCTTCTTCTCCCTCGATCTCAGCAGCTCTAGGAGCGATTGTAGCTACCTTTTATCGATCTAGTGATCATGCGGAGACCCCGCAGAGCAGGACTAGGGGTGTTATCTCCTCGGAGAGCCCCGAACCTGGGTAAGATTCGCCGGCGTGCATGTCTTCGCCTCATCCCGTTTCCGGGCACCGGCGACGTTTTATTGGCTCCCACAATGATAAGCCATCCCTTGGCATATGTCGCACCAACCACCCGACATTTGGCGCCCACCGTGGGGCCAGGTGCACCATCGTCCGGAGACCTGTTCTGGACGGGAACCCTCTTCCTCCCCCGCGAGCGCAGCCAGCCTGCTGCGCCCGATGGCGTTTGCCTCGACGCGCTGCAAGGCGTCGACGACGCCTGTGCAGCGAGCCGCCTCGCCGATCTGCTCGGCGAGACTCGCATCTCCGACGAGCCTGCGACCGACGCAGGCACCGACTACCCCGAGAGCCGCCTCGTCAGCCTCCTCGACCAACTTCACGTCTCCAGCGAGCCTGCTGCGGACATGGAGTCTGTCGGCTCCACCGACCCGATGCTCATCGACTCCGACACCGCGTCGCTCGACGCCTACCCCTCCGATGTGGTGGTCTTCGACGACCCCCTCCCTCGAGCTGACAGTGGCAGCAGCGCTGTCACCGAAGTGCTGGTCATCAGCCACGTCTCCAACTCGGGCGAGAACGCCCGCGACGCTCAGCAAGCGGCGATGCACGACCTCTCCGTCCCCATCCCGGCCGACGCCGACGCCGAGACCCTGGAGGCACGCCGCCTTGCCCTCGTCGCGGAGGGCAAGAAGATAGCCTCGATGAGACGCCTCACCGAGGCCCACCAGCGCGAAGTCGACCGCGCCGCCTTCGGCACGCCGCCGCCTAGCGGCCCGAGCCGAGCCGGCTTCGTCCAGAAGCGCGGCGCGGCCGTTGCCAGCATGCTGGGCGCAGATCGCCCCGTCTACGCCACCCCGCTCGAGAATCTGCGAGCCGCTCAGGTGGCCGCAGAGGAGCTCAATGGGCTGGGAGCCGATGAGCTCCCCTACATGACAAGAAGGATCCAGCAGCTGATCGACGCGGCTGCAGAGCGGCACGAAGCCGGCGCCCGCGCTGATAGTCATCCCCCGCGCCGGGAGCACGCCGCAACGTCCCGTTCGCCGACTGCGAGCGGCGCGCGCCAGAAGAAAGACAAGGAGCCGGCTGCCAGCCGCAGCCGGACTCGCATCACCATCGAGCGTGACGTGGATGGCCGCCCTCGAGCGGTAGAGCACCAAGGGAATCTGCCTCCTCCCCCGCCTCGAAGAGAAAGACGCCTTACTCCGCCGCCTGTCACGCATCCGAATCTTGGCGACCGACTCGGCCGCCGAGAAGGAGTCGGCGAGAACGACGCCCGCCACAGGATCGACCGCCTTGCTCGGTCCTTGGCGTTAGAAGAAGAAGACGATGTCGGCCCGCCATGCTTTGGCCCCCGCATCCGCGACGAGCCCTTTCCCAAAGGGTTCTCGCTCCCCAGAGACACGCCCAAGTACAACGGCTCGGTGAAGCCGGAAGATTGGCTCATCGACTACTCCACGGCCGTCAGCATAGCCAACGGCAACCGGCGCGTCGCCGTGAAGTACGTCCCCCTCATGCTGCAAGGCACGACACGCACATGGCTCAACAGCCTCAAGCCCTACAGCATCAACAGCTGGCTAGACTTCACCGAAGTCTTTGTCCGCAACTTCACCAGCACCTACAAGCGGCCTCCCAAGCCTCGCCAGCTCTCCCTCTGCGTCCAGAGGCCCAACGAGTCGACCCGCGACTATCTCACGCGATGGGCCGAGCTCCGCAACTCCTGCGAAGGGGTGCACGAGGTCCAAGCCATCGAGTACTTCACCGCCAGGTGCCGAGAGGGCACCCTCCTCACACACCGACTCCTCTGCGACGAGCCAGCCACCCTCGATGAGTTGCTGATCATCACCGACAAGTACGCCACTGCCGACTCCTCGATGAAGACCGAGCTCCGAGTGGATGCCTCGGGGAAGGTGATCGCTCCGGCCCCCAAGACGCCGGCTGGCGATTCCAATCGGCGCCCCTACCAGAACGACCACAAGCGCAAGGGCCCCATGCCGACTTCCTCTAGTCGGCAGGTGGCCATAGTTGAAGATGAGCAGCCCGAAGAACGGCCCGCTCCCAAGAAGAAGGGCGGCCGGCTGCCTTGGCAGCCGGCCTTCTCCTACGAGCAAGCACTCGATGCTCCCTGCAAGTTCCACAGCGGCGCGAAGCCGTCCAACCATACAACACGGAAATGCCACTGGCTCACCCGCATCACCAAGGGCGAGGGAATGCAGCCGCCTCCTCCTCCTCCCGGCCCGCCGCCTCCAGCCCCTCAGCAGCTGGCAGCTCGGCCGACAGTCGGCGCCATCCAAGACGAGTTCCCCGAAGCGCACGACGCCTACGTCGTCTTTACAAGTCAAGCCGACGACAAGCGCAGCCGACGCCGGCAGCACTAAGAAGTGAACGCAGTCGCCTCTAGCACCGTCGAGTTCATGCACTGGTCGGAAAAGCCAATCAGCTGGAGCCAGGCCAACCACCCAGAGGTGATGCCTTCGCCTGGCTCCTATGCTATGGTCTTGGACATCACCCTTGCGACGGAGAGGCGAGCTGCCATATTTTCCCGCATCCTGATAGACGGCGGAAGCAGTATCAACATACTGTACCGCGATACCATGGAAAAGCTGAACATCAAAGCGAAGCAGCTCATGCCGAGCCGCACCGTCTTCCATGGTATCGTACCCGGCCTATCTTGCTCTCCAATCGGCAAGATCAAAATGGATGTTCTCTTCGGAGACAAAGATCATTTTCGCCGGGAAGCAATATGGTTCGAGGTGGTAGATTTGGAGAGCCCCTATCATGCACTACTTGGCCGGCCTGCTTTGGCCAAGTTCATGGCTGTGCCCCACTACACCTACCTGAAGATGAAGATGCCGAGCTCAAAGGGCATCATCACGGTAGCCGGCGACTACAAGAAGTCCATCGAGTGTGCCATGGCCAGCAGCCGGCTGGCCGAGTCCCTCGTGGTAGCAGAAGAGAAGAAGATGTTGGAACGGGTTGTGGCCATGGCCGGCAAGCAGCCGGCCTTGTCGCCTAACCCCAAGGATTGTGATGCGCAGGGCTCCTTCCAGCCTGCGAAAGAGACGAAGAAGATACCTCTAGACCCGGAGCACCCGGAGAGGTTCACCGTGATTGGGGCGAACTTGGACAGTAAATAGGAAGGCGAGCTCGTCGACTTCCTCCGTGAGAATCGAGACATCTTTGCATGGTCCCCAAAGGACATGCCGGGTGTCCCGAAGGATTTCGCCGAGCACAAACTACATGTCCGAGCTGATGCGAAGCCGGTCAAGCAACCCCTCCGCCGACTATCAGAAGAGAAGCGAAGAATTGTGGGAGAAGAAATAGCCCGGCTCCTTGC
Organism: Aegilops tauschii subsp. strangulata; assembly: GCF_002575655.3. Lineage (NCBI taxonomy): Eukaryota > Viridiplantae > Streptophyta > Magnoliopsida > Poales > Poaceae > Aegilops > Aegilops tauschii. The sequence goes on along the minus strand of NC_053039.3, from coordinate 559,787,233 downwards.
CGCCGGCTTCATCATGGAAGTGTTCTTTCCAGAGTGGCTTGCCAACCCAGTTCTGGTTTTGTTGAGGATATAGACCTTAGAGTCACCCGCCAGGAGGGGCCGGGTTACTCGTACGGTCATTGCCAGAAGCCCAGAGCCAAGTTTCAAGATGATGGACCAGAGATGGGCTGAGACCCGGATATGGCTTAAGGCCCGTAGTTACAATCATTATTATAGTAGAACTTGTAGCGTAAGGCAAGCATAGTTTAGAGTCCGAGCCGGACACTCCTATGAGCCGGCCGGGACTCTAAGGGCTGCTGGGTGTGTTCCTCCCTATATAAAGGGACGACCCGGCAGCGGTTTGAGGGCAACAACAATCTCATCGAGAGCCGGGCATAGCTGTTTAGCTCCCTGGCGATCGTAACCCTAATCAATATCACCTCAAACTGGACGTAGGCTTTTACCTTCACCGTAAGGGGCCGAACCAGTATAAACCCTCGTGTTCCTTGTCCCACATAACCCCTTCAAGCTTCCTAGTTGCGATGGCTCCACGACTAAGTCCTAGCTCGAGGACATCTGCCGTGACAATTCCACGACAGTTGGCGCCCACCGTGGGGCCAGCGCACGGTGGATTTGAGTTCTTGAAGGGCAGCTTCGAAAGGCTCAAGGGATATGCTGTGGGCCGGATGACCAAGAGTTGTCGCAGCAAGCTTTACATCGACAATGCAAACTGGGGCCCCGACGCCGGCTCAATTGAGTATGGGTACCGGGTCCCCTTCGGCGGAATTCACGTTTTCATTGGCAAGATTGGTGAGCCGGGCCCAGAGCCGGGTCTCTGCGCTGATCTCATCGAGACGGCTCAGCTTGCGCGACCCGCCCAGGCCCGGCCTGCCTTAAGGCATGCTTTTGTGGGATGCATCCATGGAGGGCCCTCTGATCCATCTGGGTCTGGGGATGAGGCGGCCGCCGGCTCTGACGGCGAGTCGGCCACTGATGAGTCAAACTCGTTGTACCAACTTCAAGGTGGCAGGCTCATGGGTTGTTCCGATGGCGACAGTATTCCGGACCTTTTTGAGCCGCCAAGTCAGGTTGGAGTTTTTATGGCTGGTGCGCAGCCTGTTCAGAACCCCGCTGCTGGATCGGGAAACCCGGTGCCTTCTCCGGCTCAGGTGCTGATGGATCTTACGGACAAGATGACAGCCCTGTTAACCGCCACGGTTGACCCGGCGGATCAAGCTCAGCATGATGCGGAGGTGGCGCAGTTAAAATTGGATCTGATAAAAGCTAAAGAGGATCTTGCAGCAGAAGGGATCAGGCTGGCTGCGGAGCGGGCGGCTCTCGACGCCCGGACTCAGCTGATTCAGGCGCAGTCCTTCCAACTCACAATGGATCAGAACGCGGCCAATGAGGTCATGAGAAGGAGGCATCAGAAGGCCCAGTCTCGACTCCCACCGGTTTACGATCCACACAATCTCTTCAACACGCCGGGTGCAGGGTCTAGTAACCCGCCAGGGGTCATTGCGCCCGGGTCTGGACCCCTTACTCAGCCACGGGTGATGGGGCCTCCCCAGGTGCCCCCTGCCCCGCCTCAGTATGTGCCAATACCCCCGGGTCATTATGATAACCCGCTAGAGAACATGGTAGCTGCGGCAGCACGGCTGGCGGCTCTCCCCGTTGACGGCGATTCTCCGGCGGCCATCGAAACCCCCCGGGTCAGGGAACTCCTACAGACGGCACTGGCACAGCAAGAGGCGTACTCCTACAGCCGGGACCGGATCCACTCGACCCCTCGTCCAGGCCAGAGCCCGAGTTACAGCCGGCACATGGTCTCAGCAACCGGCTCAAGTAATGTCCGACGCCATGACCCGCCCCCTGGCCATGGCCCGGCTCATAATGGAACCTTTTACGCAGCAGACCAAGCGCGGCAAGAGGCGGAGCAGGTACCTCAGTTGACGGCTTATTAGACCCCCCGGCTTATCCGACGACCTCCGTTGATGTGGGTATCCCTACCAGGACCGGGGGTGTCCCTTGTTTGGTGCCAGCTATCCATAATCAACGTCTACCTAAGGACTTCAAAGGCCCTAGGAAGGTGCCTAACTATACAGCTAACTTGCAGCCTGCAGCCTGGATTGAGAGTTATGAGATGGCTATGGAATTACTGGAGGTCAGTGAGGCGGCCATGGCCAAGTATTTCACCATGATGTTAGATGGAACTGCTCGCACGTGGTTGAAAGGGCTACCACCGAATTCCATTGGGTCCTGGGCTGAGCTGAAAGCCCGGTTCATCCAAAAATTCAAAGATACCTGTAGGCAGTCTATGTCAATTGTGGATTTGACTAACTGTAAGCAGCAGGAGGGTGAATCCACGACCCATTGGGTTCGCCGGGTCAAGGAGATCATACATTCGTCAGATAAGATGGATGCCGGCTCTGCAGTCTTAATGTTGGAACAGAACTGCCGCTTTGTGCCCCTTAAGATGAAACTCGGGCGGCTTAAGCGCGACTGCACCGATATGGGTACACTAATGGCGGCTCTTGTCAAGTACGCCGATTCCGATGGTACCAAGGATCCCCCTTTAGATGATGAAAGGACAGGGAAGGGAAAGAAGAACGGCAATGGCAAGGGTCCTCAGTTTAACCCGGGGAACCAAGGAGGAGGCAAGCGCAAGGCCGATGGCAGCCTGGAATTTGTAGCCAATGCCAACTCCCAAGGTAATAACCAGCGACGCAAGGGGAGGCCCCCTCCCCGAGGCGGCGGGTCAGGTCCGACGTTGGAACAGCTGTTGAATGAACCTTGTCCAAGGCATGGCTCTAGAGAGAAGCCAGCGACTCATCTGTGGAAGGATTGCCCGATCATGAAGGCCTTTAAGAATTACAATGGCCCGGGTGGCGGTTCAGGTGCTGGCGGCTTTCATGGCCCGGGCGGCGGCTCAAATTCCGGTCCTCAGAACGGTCAAGGGGGCTTTAATCCACAGTCTGGCTAGGGTCATCAACAGCAGCAGGGGGGTTATCAGACCAATCCAAAGCAGCTAAGCGGTGGACAGTATCATGTATTTACCACTAGTCTGTGCAAGCGAGATCAGAAGATTCACAAGAGGGCTGTGAATGCTGTTGAGGCGGCAGTCCCACGCTACTTACGATGGTCTGAGCAGCCCATAGTGTGGAGTAGGGAGGATCATCCTCCTCGGGTGGATAACCCGGGCCACTTGGCCTTAGTGGTGGCTCCTCAAGTGGGAGGTTATAAGTTCACAAAGGTGCTCATGGATGGAGGCAGTAGCATCAACATCCTCTATTATGAGACTTTTCGCCGTATGGGGTTAGTTGATAAGAACCTCAGCCGGTCAAACACTATCTTCCATGGTGTGGTACCTGGTAAGTCGGCTTATCCAGTTGGCAAGATCGAATTGGAAGTGGCTTTTGGGGATGAGAATAACTACAGGGTGGAGAAATTGACCTTTGAAGTGGTCAACATAAGAAGTCCATACCATGCTATATTTGGACGGCCGGCTTACGCCAAGTTCATGGCACGACCGTGTTATGTGTATTTACAGCTCAAGATGCCGGGTCACAATGGGACCATTACGGTTCACGGAAGCCGGAAGGTGGCTCTGGAGTGTGAGGAAGGTGAGGCAGCTTATGCAGAGTCTGTTTGTGCTACAGAGGAGTTGAAGTTTTACAAAGACAATGTTGACCCAACAGATATGACCTCTCTGAAGAAACCAACTACGGAGACTGAGCCGGCAATGAAATTTAAGTCGGTTGATGAAACTAAGCTTGTTGATTTTGTTCCAGGAGATTCATCTCAGCAGTTTAGCATCAGTGCCAATCTGGATCCAAAATAGGAAAGCGCGCTCATCGAGTTCATCCGTGAGAATAGGGACATCTTCGCATGGAAACCTTCTGACATGCCAGGTGTACCTAGAGAACTCGCTGAGCATGCTCTCAATGTTGATCCGAAATTTAAGCCGGTCAGGCAGTTCCTTCGACGGTTTAATGAGGAGAGGCGGAAAGCCATTGGTGAAGAAGTGGCCCGGCTCTTGGCGGCCGGGTTTATTGTTGAAGTCTTTCACCCGGAGTGGTTAGCTAACCCGGTGCTCGTGCTCAAGAAGAATGGCACCTGGCGGATGTGTGTGGACTACACGGACTTAAACAAGGCGTGTCCGGCTGATCCTTTTGCCCTCCCCCGTATTGATCAAATCATTGATGCTACGGCAGGTTGTGCACGCTTAAGTTTCTTGGATGCTTATTCCGGATATCATCAGATTAAGATGGCAGTTAAGGACCAGGAGAAGACGGCGTTCATCACTCCTTTTGGAGCCTTCTGCTATGTGTCTATGCCCTTTGGACTCAAGTGTGCGCAGGCGACTTACCAGCGTTGTGTACAGAATTGTCTTCATAAGCAGATCGGGCGCAATGTTCATGCATACGTGGACGATATTGTGGTTAAATCCATCAAAGAGGAAACCCTGATAGATGATTTAAGAGAAACCTTTGATAATCTCCGGGTCTATAAGATGATGCTTAACCCGGCCAAGTGTGTCTTTGGTGTTCCTGCAGGCAAGCTCTTGGGTTTCTTGGTTTCTGACAGAGGCATTGAGGCTAACCCGGAGAAGATCAAGGCCATCACCTCCCTGGCTAAGCCGGCGTGTATAAATGATGTTCAGCGCTTGGCGGGTCGCATCGCTGCTTTAAGCCGGTTTATAAGCCGTTTGGGTGAAAAGGCCATGCCCTTATATCAGTTGATGAAGAAAACTGATAACTTTGTCTGGAATGATGCAGCTAATACCGCTTTTGAAGAATTGAAGAAACAACTGGCAGAGCCCCCGGTCCTTGCTGCTCCGGTTGATAAGGAGCCCTTACTACTGTATGTGGCGGCAAACGCACGAGCAGTCAGCGTGGCTATTGTGGTGGAGCGCAAGGAGGCGGGTAAGGAGCATCCGGTTCAGCGGCCGGTTTATTATATCAGCGAAGTGCTCATTGAGTCTAAGCAGCGGTACCCACATTGGCAGAAGCTTGTGTATGGTGTGTTCATGGCGAGCCGGAAGCTTAAGCATTATTTTCAGGGTCATCCCATCACTATGGTCAGTTCTGCCCCTCTTGGTGATATCATTCAAAACAGAGAGGCCACAGGGAGAATTGCTAAGTGGGCTATAGAACTTGGACCCCATGGTCTCAAATATGTGCCACGCACTGCTGTTAAATCTCAGGCTTTGGTGGATTTCATCAATGATTGGATAGAATCACAAGTGCCCGAGCAGAAGCCGGATAACACATATTGGACTATTCACTTTGACGGGTCCAGGCAGTTGGAGGGCTCGGGGGCTGGTGTTGTATTAGCCTCCCCTAAAGGTGACAAGTTCCATTATGTGTTACAGTTGATGTTTCCTTGCACTAAACATGCGGCTGAGTACGAGGCCTTGCTCCACGGTCTTCGGATGGCTAAGGAGATGAGCTTGAGCCGGGTAAGGTGCTTCAGCGACTCAGACTTGGTGGCTCAACAGGTATCAGGCAAGTGGGACTCTAAGGACCCTCTAATGGCGGCTTATCGCCGCGAAGTTGATGCCATTGCGGGGCACTTTCAGGGCTACCAAGTAGAGCACATTGATCGCAGGAAGAACGAGGCGGCTGATGCTTTAAGCCGGCTAGGCTCTCAGCGAAAGCCGGTGCCGCCTAACACTTTCCTGGATGTCCTGTATAACCCTTCGGTTAAGTTGCCTATAGAGGAGGACCTGGCTATCCCTGACCCGGAGGCACGACTGGTGGCGGCTCTTCATGTCATACCAGACTGGACAATGCCATATCTGGCTTATATAACCCGGGGAGAGTTGCCTGAGGATGAAACTTTGGCCAAGCAAATAACCCGGCGGGTTAAGTCAATGATCATCATCGATGGCGAGTTACATCATCGTAGTGTTTCAGGGGCATTTCAGCGTTGTATCTCCCCTGAGGAAGGCCAAGAGATCTTGCGTGAGATCCATGAAGGGGATTGTGGCCATCACGCCGGCTCAAAATCCCTTGTAGCCAAGGCTTTCCGTCATGGTTTTTATTGGCTGACGGCTCATGCTGATGCAGAGGACTTGGTCAGTAAATGTGATGGTTGCCAAAGGTTCTCACGACGGGCTCATGTGCCGGCTCAGGAGTTGAGGATGATCCCAATCACTTGGCCCTTTGCGGTCTGGGGGCTTGATATGGTTGGGCCTTTTAAACGGTCCAAGGATAAGAAGACCCACCTCTTGGTGGCAGTTGACAAATTCACAAAGTGGGTGGAAGTTGAGCCAGTTAGCAAGTGCGATGCAGCCACGGCGGTTCAATTTATGAAAAAGGTGATTTTCTGCTTTGGTTTTCCACACAGCATTATAACTGACAATGGCACCAATCTCTCCAAAGGCGCCATGGAAGAATTTTGTCAACGAGAGCATATCCGACTTGATGTTTCTTCAGTGGCTCATCCTCAATCCAATGGTCAGGCTGAGAGAGCTAATCAGGAGATTCTAAAGGGTATCAAGCCCCGGCTTTTGGTCCCTTTGCAGCGGACGCCGGGTTGTTGGGTGGAGGAGTTGCCCTCCGTCTTATGGAGTATCAACACTACTCCTAACAGGTCTACATGCTTCACGCCTTTCTTCATGGTTTATGGAGCAGAAGCAGTCCTTCCTAGTGACATCCGTCACGACTCACCTCGCGTGGCGGCTTACGTTGAGACGGATAATGAACAGGCGCGTCAAGATGCTCTTGACTTGTTGGATGAACAGCGTGATGTGGCAGCAGCCCGGTCAGCGATCTACCAACAAGACTTGCGCCGTTATCATAGCCGCCGGGTCAAATCCCGGGTCTTCCAGGAAGGCGACCTTGTGCTCCGGCTCATCCAGGATCAAACAGATGCACACAAGTTATCCCCACCTTGGGAAGGGCCCTTTGTGGTCAGCAAGAACTTGCACAACGGGTCGTATTACCTCATTGATATTCGGGAGCACAAAGATTCACGTAAATCTGAGGAAGAGACCCGTCGGCCGTGGAACATAGCTCAGCTTCGGCCTTACTACACTTGAGCTACCGGCTCTCGTGGTGTACATACTTATCTCAGCCATGTATATATTATGATAAGCAATAAAGCAGGACCTCTGTCCTTTTCTCTCCTCCAAATATGTGTGTGTTCTTTTTATTACAAGATTACATGCTGACTTAAAGGAGGATCCGGCTTACGATCGTATTCGAATCTAGCCGTACGCAGTAAAGTCACTTGGGGGCTTCCTGTTCAAACATGGGTCGTATTCGAACCAAAGAGAACATAGCTGTCGATACCCATTTGATTGGCAAAGTGCCGAGCTCATTGGGAGGTTATCTTTGGTCATATTTGAATCATAGTTTAACCCCTCTGAGAACCGACGTGGATCGTATTCGAATCAGCGTCGTTAAACAATTTTAAATCATTTGGGGGCTTCCTGTTCAAACATAGGTCGTATTCGAACCAAAGAGAACATAGCTATCGGTACCCTCTTGATTGGCATCGCCACACCCACTGGGGGCTATGTGATCGTATCCGAATCTTAGCTTAACCCCTTTGGGCCGGGTTTCTGGTCGTATTCGAACCGGAAGCCCCTAAGTTCTTATATTTTATCACAAGTTTACTCTGATTACGTCAAGGTGTGTCCTGCCGGGTCTCACTTGCCGGCTTAATTTTGGTTTATCTTGTTAGTTGAACATCATGGATGTCATCAAGGAAAGTAAATTAGAGTTAAGGTACCAACCGTGCTACCCGGGTTATTTAAACCGGGAGTATGCTTACAGGCCGTTAAGTGTGTTATCACGGCTATGTTCATAGTATAATTAAGGACCACTCTTTTTTGATTCGTATTCCGGGTTATCCATCTCAAACACCTGATTCTCAGGGCGGTAAGCCGCCTTGAGACTTGTGATTTGCCTTTCTATGCAGATACTTAACGGCACCTTTTAAGGTTGAGAAGGACAAAGGGATGATTATGACCCGGAGAAACATCAAAAGGATAACTTCAAGGGATTTCAGCATTCATTACGTGCACGATGGCACGACAGAGATAAATTGTTGCACCTATTCTATTACAAAATTCATCAAGTCTCAAGGATGGAGCATTGTTCGGTGAACCGCCAGCCGATTTATGATGCCTGCTGAGTCGAAGTCTCCAGCTCGTTCCTGTCCTCTCCTCTGGCTGATCCCAAGACTTGGAAAGTTGATGACTTCCAGTCGATGCCGCGGAGAGCTTCGAATTGGGCTTCTTCATCAATTAACCCCGCCGGGTCAATCTCTGGGGCAAAGGTGTGCTGACGAGCCGGCGGAATTAAACTCAGGTCTTCATAGCGAGGGGTTGGAATCCTCTGATTCTCCGAATTGTAGCCCGGTTGGTACTTGGTTAGATCAATGTCGTCCCCGATAAGGGTGGCCATCGGGCGTACAGCCTTCACGCACGCTGCGAAGTCCTTCTGATCGAACGCTGAGCCGTCTTCCTTCAGGCTTGGATAACCCAGGGCGATGTCCGTCGGGTCTAGCTCCGGCAGAAATGCCTTGGCCCGGCTCAGCGCGGCGATCGCTCCGGCTCTCGCAGAGGCCCGTCGCAGCTCTTGGATCCGCTGAGGCAGAACGGCGAGCCGGCGCAGGACTTCGGCCAGATGAGTTGGCACCTCGTTGGATAGGGCCACCACAGCTAAAGCGCGCTGTGACCCGGTGTAGAGCTGTTCCACCAGGGTGTACACGACCTTTAACTTGGTGACCACACTCTGGTTGAGGTTGGCACTCCTGGGACCTGTTTAACAGAATCAGATAAGCCGGTGACAAGGATGAATCATGACATATACAAACTTGATGAAAGGCGGTGAGGCGACTTACCAAAGATAGCAGCCACCATTTGGGAAACCTGGCGCTTTAGGCCGGAGAGCTCGGCGGTCTTCTCAGCGAGGGCCTTCTCCGCCTGTTCCGCTCGGGTCACCAGTGCGGCCTTCTCTTCGACCCAGGCTTTTCTCTCAGCATCAAATTCAGTCTTCAACTTTTCTTGAGTGGCGATGCTGGATACAAACTTGGCGTTTGCCTTCCGGGTCTCCATCTCCTGCATCTTTAGCCGGCTCTTGAGATCCGCAAGATCCGCCTCTAGTTTCTTGCCAGCAGCCTGTATATGTTTCCAGATTACTTAACAGTCATTATATAAGTCCCAAGCGCTTTCCAAGCAAAGACTCTTGGCACTTGGGGGCTAATGCATATTGAACGTATCTATCTACATACCGCCGGCTCAGTTGAGTAAGCCGGAACCTAAGTCTACAACATATTCAAGTATAAGTTGTCGACTTGGGGGCTAGCATGGCAAAGGTAACTATGCGGTAAGGTAAGAAGACAGCAGAAGGATACCTCAGATTTTTGTTGGATCTGGTTGACCATGGCAACCTCGGCGTCCCGGCTCTTGTGTACTTGGCTGATGTAGCCAGAGACGAGCTCTCCAATGCTCAAGTCGGTGTAGTCGGAGAGGTCCAAGTTCACCTGGTGGGGCTGCAGCAACTCCCCCTTTGCGGAGCATTTGGCCAACGCGGTCGGTCTCCCCGGTTCAACGAATTCCGTCCGGGTGATTACCACGTCCGGTTCGTCTGCTGGTGGAGCTGAGCTGGAGGCCTCCGGGTTAACCGAAGCTTCAGTCGTTGCCTTGGTAGCCGGGGCAGGGGCCTCAGGCGCCGTGTCCATTGGAGTGGTGGCTTCGGGGGCGGAGGCAGCTGGCGGCTCTTGAGCCATCGCCTCCGGGTCAGGTAAGTCTGGCACTCCGGCTGACCTGGTCTTCTTCACTCTTTTGGTGAGCTTTGCCTGGGCACTGAAAAGACAGAAGTGTTAGACACACAAAGAGTAAGTACAGACAAGATAATGTAAGAAGATTGTTGTTACCCGGGTGCAGTCTTGAAGGCCGGCAGATTTGACTGCATGGAGTCACCCGAAGAGGGGGAGGTCTCCTGATAATTGGAGTCAGAAGAGTTGAGTGGCTGACGGATAACACCCGCCAATGGATGAAAAGGGTACAAGTGAGAAAAAACCTCAGTGCGACGCTTCCTTGTTGCGTCGGGTAACCCGGCGGAGAGGTCAGTGTCCTTGCGGGCCCGGGTGTGACGCCGGCTTTCGTGAACCTGCTGCTTCAAAAGAAATTGAGGGTCTTGATGAGCTAAAGGATGTGAAAAGCTTACTTTTCGCGTTACTCTTCGGACTTTCAGCTGTGGCAAGGGCTCCGAGTCGGAGGAAAGTGACATTACCTCTTCAACCACCGGGTTACTGGCACCGGTGTCATCCTGTCAATGAGCAAGTGTTGATAAGGCGGACAGCAACAAACAACGAATATAGCAAGAAGTTAAAGGTTTTAGGGTTACCTCTGACTCGGAGCTGTCGCTTAATTGCATTAGCTCCGAAGCAGTGGGTCTGCTTCCCTTTTTGCGAGGGGCGGCTTTCTTGGCGGCTTTCTTCGCCTTCCTGGCCTTCTTGGCTGCTTCATGGTCATATTTGACCCGCCAGAACTTATCATCAGCCTGAAAGATACAATGATTGATTCTTAAAACGGTTCAGATAAAGGTTATACACAGACGAAGATAAAAGTTAAAGTCAGCGGCTTACCGCTGGGGCTGGATTGGTCTTGCAGAAGGGGGCTAGCCCGGTTCTTCCGCAATCTGCCAGGCTCTCGTTTAGAAGAGCCTTGGTCTCTTCCTCTGCAACGTCTTCTGGAAGATCATTGCGACTGTGCCTCTGCGGGTCATCCTTTCGCCCGGTGTACTCACACATTAAGCCGGGGCGGCGGCTCAATGGGATCACCCGCCATGAGATCCAGACCCGGACCAGGTCAATTCCGTTCAGACCGTTGCCTAGCAGGGCCTTGATCTTATTGATAGTTGGAAGCAGAGGCTGGCGTTCTGCTGCAGTCAGTTTGTCCGACAGCGGATGAGTCGGCTCTAGATGTGTTGGGCGAAAGCCGGGCAGCGGGTTTTCATCAGCCGGAGACGTATCTTGGCAGTAGAACCAAGTCATATTCCAGTCCTTGGGGTGGCTCGGCGGCTCTGCATAAGGGAACAGACAGTCCCTACGCCGTTGGATGGAGATGCCACCTAACTCCAGACTTGGCCCGTTGGCGCATTCATTCTGGCGGTTTAAATAAAACAGCTCTCTGAAGAGCAGCAGACTAGGCTCTTCTCCAAGGTACACTTCGCAAAAGACTTGGAAGTTGCAGATGTTGGATACGGAGTTGGGTCCTATATCCTGAGGCCGTAGGTCAAAGAAGTTGAGCACGTCCCTGAAAAACTTTGAGCCGGGCGGTGCGAAGCCCCGGCTCATATGATCCGCGAAAATCACTACCTCCCGTCCCTCGGCTGTGGTCTTTCTTCTGACGGGTCAGGGGCACGGTAGGACATCACTTCCTTCTTGGGCAGATATCCGGACATAACAAAATTGGCTAGGGTCTCGTCGGTGACGTTGGACATCATCCAGTTGCAAGTGATGGGAGCCTTAGGAGGCATGGTGAAAGTTGGTGGTCTATGACAAAGGGGAAAAATGTCCGGGTTAATTATAAGCCGGCGATATACAGTTTAAACTAAGGTGGCGGCGTATGAAGGGGACTAATGATATATATTCAATTAAGCTGGAGAATTCTACAAGGCACGGTTCTCTTTAAACCGGAGGATTCTACAACGCGAGGGTTCTTTAACCCGGGATTGTAAGCCGCCAAGATTCAATGGTTGCAGTTTTTACTAAGTATGGTAAAACAGGTTTCACATATGGCAGTAACTTTTTTGGATCAAAATGGTCGGGTGAAACGAAAATTTTCTAGACCTAGAAACAGACGAGCGGATGTTCTTGAGCTCGAACGAGGCATCTATACAGTAGAAGAAGATCTACTGGCACTTAAAATGAGGCCTAAACAACTACCGCACTAGTTTTATACAAGGCTAAAGATCAAACAAGTGCAGTGACTACGAGAACTACCGAGGTTTGCGGACAATGGCGAAGAACACGGATGAACTGTTTGAACTCTACCGCAGATCTGTTCTAACAAGGCAGAAGAGACTCACCGGAGTTGGAGAAGAGCGGAAGTCGCCGCCGTTTATCTGGTCCGAGTCAGGGTGATGCAGCGGCCGGGTTGATGAAGATCGGGGGCGCGACGGCGGCGGCAGTGGCAGAGCTCGGGCAGAGGAGCGACGGAGCGAGGAGGAAGAAGAGAGCGTGAGAAGAGCCCGTTGGGCCTGCCTATTTATAAGGCGAGATCATACGTGGGCGCGAGATTCAAGGAGACCACAGCGTGGTTATCTCCCCCCACGACGCCTCGATTTTCGGAATGACAGTAAAAGCAAAGATCCGTTGCGGATCTGGCGGAGTAAAAAACGGACTTAATGGAGGCTGACGTCACGGCGGATTATCCGGAGTCCAGATGTCAGGACCCCGATTCCAAATCACACCGATCCAGCCTGTAACACCTCATATCACATTGCGGCCTCACGCACGGTACTCCCACGGGTGTCGCCTTACCAAGGGCCGGGACCGTTTGCGCCTTTTGGCTCACGTATATGACAATGTCGCTAGCATCCATATGACAGAGAACCCGGGCCGACATGGCTAGTCGTGAACCCAAGCGGCACTAACGTATGGGGACAGGCATACATGAATCAATATCGAACGTGTCGGTCAGCAGCGTGTGAATCCGGGCTGTAGCACTGGGCTAACAGGACTCCGGGAACCCGGGCTGTAGCAGGCTAGGCAGGACTCCGGATGTCACCGCGTGACATTTCCCTGAAGGGACAGACACAGGAACGATATGAATCACATGCCGGCCAGTTAGGTGTCCAGAGCAGTAGTGCTGGGCTAGCAGGACTCCGGTGTACCGGGCTGTAGCGGACTACTATGGCTCAAGGAGGCACCAGACTACATTTCCCCATAAGAGAGGCTGCTAAAGATAAACAACTAGATTGTCGGATCCCACACATACCAAGCATTTCAAACATACACACAATATGCTCGATATGTGCAAATACAACATGGCATCACAACAAAATTCTACAACTCAAGTACTTTATTTAAGGGGCTTCGGAGAGCCTTACATAGCTTGTTCATACAGATAGGGGTCACATGACCCGACACACAAGTCATACAATCATACAAGCACATGCGGAAGCAAACTGTCTGGGTACAGACACTAGAAAGAAAAGAAGGCTTGACGAAGCCTGTCTATCTACATAGGCCCTTCACAAGCCTAGATCACCACCTGGGTGGCGCGTCACTCGTCGTCGTCGAGTTCTACGTAGAACCCGTCAGAAGGGGCGGTGCTGTCGTCTGAAAACAGTAATTAAAGCAACATGAGTACAAAGGTACTCAGCAAGTCTTACAACAGATCCTACTTCACATGCTCATTCTCAAGAAGGTAGTGGGGTTATTGCAGCAAGCCAGCTTTGACTCTTGGCTAAGCTATCCTACGATACACCACTTGTGAAATAGTTTTCGCACACGAGTCCACTAATCACCATCTCAATACTCCACTGTGGATCCTCCCTCGTCATCCAACGAGAGGGCCATCCGCGGTACTCACACTTATCTTGAGGCTTTTAGTAGTATCCATTTACTTGTCTATGAACTGCATAAGCGACCAAGTAGTCCTTTACCGCGGACACGACTATTCGAATAGTTTCATACCCTGCAGGGGTGTACTTCGTCACACACGCTCTCACCACTTATCGTCGCTACACGACGTGTACTCGGCAACCTTCAAGCGGAAGCCCAACGTGGGTGTCGGCCACAGCCTACCCAAACACTCGAGTCTCTAGTCCAGGTTTATCGCCTATTCAGGTTCCATCCGCAGGGAGTCCGGCCGAGGTTTCCACATACGGCCCCGAACGATGTGTGCAGGGTTCCCGGTCACCAAACGGGCGACTCGGTACACCGGGCCACGAGCCTACCGCATCACAGCCCACCCCTTGGTCAGCGCTGTCCACGGCCTCCAGCTTACTACAAACACCAGAAACTACGTGCAACTCCTGGACAGAGGACAAGGGTGATTAAGAAGCCGAGGGGGTCCATTGGTTTCGGGCCCAATGTGTGGTAGTAGCTGAATCTTAAATCACGCATACAGATCTCAGTTCTTAGGGACGGTCTCAATGAAACAACCCACCATGTACTCCTACATGGCCTCCCATCAATACCTTTACCAAATCGTATTCAACACTTCACTCTCTTTACGACACACACACTTTCACTCTAGTTCATCACCCTGATGAGCCAGACCTGACACAACTCTAAGCATAGCAAGCATAGCATTGTAGGAACACAACATGGCTCAATCAACTCCTACACATGCTAGTGGGTTTCATCTAGTTACTGTGGCAATGACAGGTCATGCAAAGGAAAGTGGGTTCAACTACCGCAACACACAGCAGTTTGAATCGCGTTGTCTTAATGCAGTAAACGAGAGCAGAAGCGAGAAGATGGGTTTGTATCGAAATGATCAATGGGTTGCTTGCCTGACGGAGTGGTGGTGGGATACTGCCCTTCAGTTGGATACTCGTGAATATCCTCGGAGGCAGGACCTACCACAATGAATACATCGAAGCACAATCAACACCAAGCAAGTGCAACAATATGATGCATGCATGAGACATGGCAAAATGGATGTATTGGGCTAATGCAACTAAGACCAGATGGGTTTGGACTAATTTGAATCAAAGATTCAAATTCCAAGTTCATAAATGGCCCAAATTAGTGCTTTATCTTGTTCTGTATAAAACAGTAGGTTAACTTGCTTAATCATGCATGAAACCAGTACAGATGGATAGAATGGATTTTTCTGATCATTTTTCATATATAAATCTTTTCATTCTGAGCTATAGATTATTTTCTATGATTTTTTGAAGTTTGTGATAATTTCTGGAATTTCCAATATAAGAATAATTCCAGTAAAAGCTTTACTGCGTCAGCCTGACGTCAGTGTGACGTCAGCAGGTCAACGGGGTCGTCCAGGTCAATCCTGACGTGTGGGTCCCCTGTGTCAGTGTCACTGTTAGGTAATTAGTTATTTAGGATTAGTTTTAACTCTAACTCAGATTAGTTAGCGGGCGGGCCCCACTCGTCAGTGACCCTGGGGGGGGGGGGGTTGACCCGTGGTCAAACCACGTTGACTCGCCGGCGTTTAGCCGCCGGCGACGTCCAGACACGGCGGAGGAGTGCGGGATCCCTCTCCGGCGACCAAAAGGACGGCGGAGAGTACCTACGTGTAGCTGGGGGCGAGCCGCGTCGACTGGTGGTGGTAGTGGAGCTGGGGGTCGCCGGAATCGACGCCGGCGACGAGCCGTGCGGCTGCCGGGGTACGGGCGTAGTCGGAACCGTGGCTAGAGAGCGCGGCGAGGAACGTGCGAGGGTGCTACGGGTTCCTGGCGTTGCGGTGAAGCTAATGGCTACGGTGGTGTGGCCGTTGGATGGCCGGAGCCTCGTCGGCGACGAGCTCATGCGGCGGCGCGTTCGGGTGAGCTTCGGGCGGTAGCTACAGAGCTCGAGAGAGAGAGAGAGGAGAGGATGGGAAGGTGGCCATGCTCACGGTGGTTGCGACGGAGCAGACGGCGAGGTCGGAGACGAGCTGTAGCAGTGGCGACGGCGGAGGGGATCTCCGACGGTGAGCGGCGAAGGCGAGGTCGGTGACGGAGCTTCGGGGCAAACGAGCGCTCGGGGCTCGGCTTGCTCGGAGGAGTGGGCGACGGCGGTGCTGTAGGACACGGTAGTACGGCGCGAGGTCGACGGTGGCCGCGGTTACTCCGGTGAGGTGGCTGCGGCGGCGTCGGCCATGGTGGGGAGAAGGCGAGGGAGAGGCGATGGGGAAGAATGGCAATGTCCAGGGGCTCGGGGCGCGTCGAGAGAGGTCGGCCAGCTCATCCGCGGCGAGGGCGGCAAGCTGCTGGCGCCGTGGCGAGCTCACGCTCGCCGGCGTCAGCTCTCTGCCTGCTCTGGCGAGAGCAGGCAGCTGACTGGCGCGGGCCAGCACAGTGCTGGGCCGCCAGGTGGGCTGCCAGGTAAGTTTTCTGCCTTCTGTTCTTTTCTCTTTTTATTTATTTCTGTACTGTGTTTTGAAATAGTAAAAATACTATTTCATTTGGAAAAATCCTGGAAATATTCTGAGGCACCTTTGAGATTATTCCCAACAGCCTAAAAATACTTTCCAGATTATTTGGGCATTTGAAAATATTTATAGCATTTAAAATGCCCAAATGCAAATACTTATGGCTTGTGCAAAAATCCAAAATGGCCCCCAAAAATATGAAACCATTTTTGGCAGAGGTTTTAGCCAAGACCAAAGGTGGTGAACATTTATGGAGGGCATTTCAGGTTCATTGGAAAGAATTTTAGTAAACCCTAGTTGTTCCAGGGGGGGTGCTGGGGGTTTTCTGGCATCCCCATTTCAGGTTTCTGTGAAATGTAGACATGATGCAACACTCTAATGCATGAACTAACTAGGATGTGACAACTCACCCCCACTCAAAAGAATCTCGTCCCGTGATTTAGGATCCGTTGGGAAGAAGGTGGGGTACTCAAGTCGAAGACGATCCTCCCTTTCCCAAGTAGCTTCTTTCTCGGAATGGTGTGACCATTGAACTTTGAGAAACTTGATGTTTCGGCGTCGAGTGGTACGCTCGGCTTGATCAAGGATTCGAACGGGATACTCCCGATATGTGAGATTATCTTGGAGATCAAGCGTTTCGTGGTCCACTCCACGGATAGGATCCGAGAAGCAACGCCTGAGTTGGGAAACGTGGAAGACGTCATGAACCTTGGAAAGATGCGGAGGTAGCTCCAATTGGTAGGCAACTTCTCCTCGCTTGGCAAGAATGCGAAAGGGTCCAATGTAGCGAGGGGCCAATTTGCGTTTGATACCGAATCGGTGGGTTCCCTTTAAAGGGGTCACCCGGAGGTAAGCCTTCTCGTCAACCTCAAAAGCCATAGCCTTATGTTTGCGATCATAATGGCTCTTTTGGCGAGATTGGGCTGTTTTCAATTTCTCACGAATAATGCGAACCTGCTCTTCTGCTTCCTGGATCATATCCGGGCCGAAGAGTTGTCTTTCCCCGGTTTCTGACCAGTTAAGAGGTGTTCGACATTTTCGTCCATAGAGAACCGCGAAAGGGGCTTTGCCCAAACTAGCTTGGTAACTATTGTTATAAGCGAACTCGGCGAATGGAAGGCATTTCTCCCAATCCATGCCGAAAGAGATGACAGAAGCTCGGAGCATATCCTCCAGAATTTGATTAACTCGTTCTACCTGACCACTTGATTGAGGGTGAAAGGCGGTGCTAAAGGAGAGACGAGTTCCCATAGCATTTTGGAAACTTTCCCAAAATCGAGAGGTGAAGAGACTTCCACGGTCTGAGTTAATTTCCAATGGAACACCATGCAGCGACACTATTCGGGAGATGTACAAGTCTGCTAGCTGGCTAGCAGTTATACTCTCACGAATAGGTAGGAAGTGGGCTACTTTGGAAAGACGATCGACAACAACGAAGATAGCATTGTTTCCCCTCTTGGTCCTGGGAAACCCAGTAATGAAATCCATACCGATTTTATCCCATTTCCATTCAGGAATAGCCAGAGGCTGAAGGGTGCCAGCAGGTCGTTGATGCTCTGTTTTAACACGACGGCAGACGTCGCAATTTGCAATGTATTGAGCAATTTCTCTCTTCATCCTAGTCCACCAAAACCTCTGGCGTAGGTCTTGATACATTTTAGTACTACCGGGATGAATGGTGAGAGGAGATTCATGAGCTTCCTTAAGGATCAATTGCCTCAGGTTGCGTACCTTGGGAACCACTAGGCGGTCTCCAAAGAACACAACACCTTGGTCATCAACGGAAAAACAATCCGCAACTCCTTTCTTGATGTTCCTCTTAATACGGGAGATTCCCGGATCTACCTTCTGAGCTTTGATGATCTGATCCGTAAGGGTAGGTTTCACCACCAGGGTGGATAGAAATCCTTGAGGAACAATGTGAAGGTTAAGCTTACAGAATTCCTCGTGGAGAAGTGGTTGACTTTGTTGTAACATCAAGTTGTTACAATAGGATTTACGGCTTAGTGCATCAGCCATGACGTTGGCTTTGCCCGGGGTGTAAGTTATTCCTAAGTCATAGTCTGAGATCAACTCGACCCAACGTCTTTGCCTAAGATTCAAATCCGGTTGGGTGAAGATGTATTTCAGACTCTGGTGGTCTGTGAAAATCTCGCAACGATTACCGAGAAGGTAATGTCGCCATGTTTTGAGTGCATGGACTACGGCTGCAAGTTCTAGATCATGTGTGGGATAATTATCCTCATGTGGACGCAACTGCCGGGAAGCGTAAGCAATCACATGACGGTCTTGCATGAGTATGCAACCTAGTCCTTGTCGCGAGGCGTCGCAATAGATAACAAAGTCCTTAGAAAAATCTGGTGGTACAAGTACGGGGGCAGATGTCAGGCGTCTTTTCAGTTCCTGAAAGCTGAACTCGCACTGTGGGGTCCACTCGAACTTTTTATCTTTCTTGGGGAGTTCGGTTAGAGGTTTAGCAACCTTGGAGAAGTTTTTGACGAAGCGGCGGCAGTAGCTCGCTAAGCCAAGAAAACTCCGAACTTGCTTGACCGTTTCGGGGGGAGTCCAGTCAAGGATGGCTTGAACTCGCTCGGGATTGACAGCAATACCCTTACCAGAGATCACGTGGCCTAGGTAGGTCACTTCTGGCAACCAAAATTCGCACTTGGAGAACTTGGCATAAAGGCGATGCTCTCTGAGTTTTTCTAACACAAGTCTAAGATGTTCGGCATGCTCTTCCTCGTTCTTGGAGTAGATGAGTATATCATCGAGGTATACTACGACGAATTTATCCAAATACTCCATGAAGATTGAGTTCATTAACCGAGAGAAGGTGGCTGGAGCATTGGTTAACCCGAAGGACATGACTGTATACTCGTATTGGCCATAACGAGTAACAAAGGCTGTTTTAGGAATGTCCCCGTTCTTGATTTTGATTTGATGGTAGCCCAACCTCAAATCCATTTTAGAGAAAACTGAGGATCCAGCGAGCTGATCATACAGGTCGTTGATCCTGGGAAGCGGATACTTGTTCTTGATGGTGACTAGGTTGACGGGTCGGTAATCTACAACGATCCGATCCGTACCATCCTTCTTCTTGACGAAGAGGACGGGGCAAGCCCACGGAGAAGAACTAGGACGGATGAAACCCTTTTTCAAGGACTCATCGAGTTGTTTCTTAAGCTCGGCTAGCTCTAGGGGTGCCATCTTATAGGGTCTTCTAGAGATTGGGACGGTTCCTGGAACAAGGTCTATCACGAACTCAACATCTCTGTCAGGTGGAATACCTGGCAGTTCTTCAGGGAAGACATCCGGAAAGTCACGGACTACCGGCACATCTTCGAGGTCTGGGAGAGGGTTGGCATTTAGTGAGTAGAGCTGACGCTTAGACACTCGGGTCAAAACATTTACTGTCTTGCCCGACGGATGGGTGAGTTGAACAGTCCTAGTAGAGCAATCAATCTTGGCATAATGGGCTGACATCCAGTCCATACCCAAGATGATGTTTATGTCCGAGGACTTGAGAGCTATTAGTGATGCAAGGAAGACCAATCTGTCGACAAGAATTTCATTTCCATGGCTTATCCTAGAGGTTTGCCATCTAGAACCAGGAGTTTGAATGTCCATGGAGATGGGCATATCACTAAATGTGGTGTTATGTAATCGAGCATAGCTCTCAGAGATAAATGAATGAGATGCTCCAGTATCGAAAAGAATAGTCGCCGGATGGCAATTAACAAGGAGCGTACCAAGGACGACGTTGGGATCCTCATGAGTTTCTTCAGCTGAAACATAGTTGACATGGCCACGTGCAGTGGTGGCTGGCTTGGCGTAGTAAGTCTTTCCTGCTGGCTTACCACGGCCAACGGACTGTCCAAGTTGATTGAGGTTGTTTCGGGGGCACTCGCGCAAATAGTGACCCGTTTCTCCACACTTGAAGCATGTCACAATATTGGGGCGTGGAGCAGCATTAGCAGCGGGGCCACCATAAACCTTAGGCGGTGCAAGCTGCTGGTTGGGGCGAGGCGCCTCGAAGGATGGCCTCGGAGTGAACCTGGGTGGCAAAGCAGTATTCGGAATCCAGACCCGGCGCTTCTGGGATCCGGAGCCAGATGAGGAACCAAAGTCACGCGGGTGCTTGCGTGCAGCGTCATAGTCAGTCTGTCCTGTCTCGGCACTGATGGCCTTATTAACCAACTTCTGGAAGGAGGTGCACTCATGCAGACGGAGATCACGGCGAAGCTCGGGGCTAAGTCCCTTGCGGAACCTTGCCTGCTTCTTGGCGTCGGTGGATACCTCTTCAGGAGCATAGCGTGCTAGGTTTCCAAACTCACGGCTGTAAGCATCCACGGTCAGCCTGCCTTGGGTGAAGTTGCAGAATTCTTCCCGCTTACGATCTATGAGACCCTCCAGAATGTGATGCTCACGGAAAGCCTCACTGAATTCAGCCCAAGTAGTGATTTGGCCAGCTGGGCGCATAGCCTCAAAGTTTTCCCACCAAAGGCTAGCAGGGCCTTCGAGGTGATAGGCAGCGTAGGTAACCTTATCAGCTTCGGCTACGTTGGCAGAACGTAGCTTATGGGTGATGCTGCGAAGCCAATCATCCGCATCAAGGGGCTCGACGGAGTGGTTGAACTTCGGTGGGTACAGCTTGATAAAGTCAGTGATGGACACCAGGTCGTTCCTCTGGTGACGTGCAGTATTCTGCTCAATTCGCTCTAGCAAGCGGTTAGTCTCACGCTTGTTTCTTTCTGCCTCCAGCATAACTTCGGCCAGTGAAGGCGGTTGGGGCAGAACCTCCGCCCTGGCTGCATTGGCTTCATCCTGCGCCTGGACAGCAGGGTTGTTGCGGGTGTTAACCATCCTAGGAGAAACAAAACAACGGTTTAGACGAGGATGGCTAAATCTTGGTAGGGAAAAGCGGAATGTAATGGATAACACGGAATGCAGAGATGACCATCGGTATGACATGGTAACATAGCATATACCAACGGTCATACACGCCATACATAGTTTAGTACAAGCCAGGCTAAGGTACAACTACGATGAAAGACGATACATCTCATCAGAGGCATTCCAAGCTCCTATACATTATTTTTCTACACCTCCGGAACGTGATACACACCAAGTCGTATCCCACAAGACACGCAGGACTGTGGAGATTACAACTGTTACAATACTAGTGGAACTACTACCAACTCAGACGTCTCCGTAGTAATCCTCATAGAAGTCACCACCATGTCCTGGAAGCTGAACATGATCATCTGGAAACTGTCGGTCCTGTGGAGCTTGCGGTCCATAGGGACTCGGGTGTGGCCTTGGTCCAACAAACGGTGGCAGACGGGGTCCACGAGGAGGGGTGAGGCCTCCTACATCACGCCATTCCATACATTCTGGCAGACCAGATCGCACGGGGTATATGTCCCTCATGTCCATGAACCCAGCTTGCACGGCAGGTGCAAACCGTGTCAAAGTGGCCCAGTGATCAGCACGAGCATTAAAAAGCTCCATTCGCAAGGCACGATTCTCACGGTCCTTGTCCTCCAGCATCTCGGTGGTGGTACGGAGTAGTGAGTCCTCATGGGTAGAATCACAGTAAGTGGCCTGATAGTACCCCTGTGCCCCAGGGAGTGCTGCTGGCATATAACAGAAGTCGGTGTTCTGAAGCAAGGCAGTTCTGGCTCACATGATAGTCATCATTGAGTAAGCTGCGTCCCGCACAGACATGTCGATAGTAACCCCAAGTCCATAAGAGCAATGGAGGGGTTCAGTGGCTCCAGGATAGGATGGGTAGATCCTGACTGTGCAAAGATACTGACTTTGATTAAAGTCTCGGAACTGCTCCTCGACGGTATACTCGGGATACCAACGATAGCCTGTCTCAACCATCACTCGGACCAACATGGCCGTGTGACCAGGTACGCCGATGCACCGGGTCAGACGAACCACTTGGTTCTGGGAACGGGTGGCCATCTGAAAGCACGAAATAATGCAAGGCATTAGTATTTCTAGGAAATTTCGGACATCATAACGGCTGTAAATGCTCGAAAAAGGATTTGAGACATTCGCAACAGTTTGCAATACCACTCAACAACATCATGTCAAGGTTCTGGTTCAACCGACAACATACTAGGGTAGTAGAAACTGAACCGAAGCATGGAACCAACAATCCTATAAGTTACTACGGATTAGTAACACGTGAACCTGATAGGGAGGAGAAAGCCTAGTCCTTAACCCACGTAGAATGAGAAGAGTATGACTCAGATCATAGGGCATGAGGTAAAGGAGTAAAAGCACCTTACGTTCCCTCCCACAATCAATTCCCCTACATATAACTAAAGCATTTCTAGACTCGACATCGACCAGTTTGGCTTATCGTACCTACAGGCAGTCCGGCTCTGATGCCAACGCTGTCAGGACCCCGATTCCAAATCACACCGATCTAGCCTGTAACACCTCATATCACATTGCGGCCTCACGCACGGTACTCCCACGGGTGTCGCCTTACCAAGGGCCGGGACCGTTTGCGCCTTTTGGCTCACGTATATGACAATGTCGCTAGCATCCATATGACAGAGAACCCGGGCCGACATGGCTAGTCGTGAACCCAAGCGGCACTAACGTATGGGGACAGGCATACATGAATCAATATCGAACGTGTCGGTCAGCAGCGTGTGAATCCGGGCTGTAGCACTGGGCTAACAGGACTCCGGGAACCCGGGCTGTAGCAGGCTAGGCAGGACTCCGGATGTCACCGCGTGACATTTCCCCGAAGGGACAGACACAGGAACGATATGAATCACATGCCGGCCAGTTAGGTGTCCAGAGCAGTAGTGCTGGGCTAGCAGGACTCCGGTGTACCGGGCTGTAGCGGACTACTATGGCTCAAGGAGGCACCAGACTACATTTCCCCATAAGAGAGGCTGCTAAAGATAAACAACTAGATTGTCGGATCCCACACATACCAAGCATTTCAAACATACACACAATATGCTCGATATGTGCAAATACAACATGGCATCACAACAAAACTCTACAACTCAAGTACTTTATTTAAGGGGCTTCGGAGAGCCTTACATAGCTTGTTCATACAGATAGGGGTCACATGACCCGACACACAAGTCATACAATCATACAAGCACATGCGGAAGCAAACTGTCTGGGTACAGACACTAGAAAGAAAAGAAGGCTTGACGAAGCCTGTCTATCTACATAGGCCCTTCACAAGCCTAGATCACCACCTGGGTGGCGCGTCACTCATCGTCGTCGAGTTCTACGTAGAACCCGTCAGAAGGGGCGGTGCTGTCGTCTGAAAACAGTAATTAAAGCAACATGAGTACAAAGGTACTCAGCAAGTCTTACAACAGATCCTACTTCACATGCTCATTCTCAAGAAGGTAGTGGGGTTATTGCAGCAAGCCAGCTTTGACTCTTGGCTAAGCTATCCTACGATACACCACTTGTGAAATAGTTTTCGCACACGAGTCCACTAATCACCATCTCAATACTCCACCGTGGATCCTCCCTCGTCATCCAACGAGAGGGCCATCCGCGGTACTCACACTTATCTTGAGGCTTTTAGTAGTATCCATTTACTTGTCTATGAACTGCATAAGCGACCAAGTAGTCCTTTACCGCGGACACGGCTATTCGAATAGTTTCATACCCTGCAGGGGTGTACTTCGTCACACACGCTCTCACCACTTATCGTCGCTACACGACGTGTACTCGGCAACCTTCAAGCGGAAGCCCAACGTGGGTGTCGGCCACAGCCTACCCAAACACTCGAGTCTCTAGTCCAGGTTTATCGCCTATTCAGGTTCCATCCGCAGGGAGTCCGGCCGAGGTTTCCACATACGGCCCCGAACGATGTGTGCAGGGTTCCCGGTCACCAAACGGGCGACTCGGTACACCGGGCCACGAGCCTACCGCATCACAGCCCACCCCTTGGTCAGCGCTGTCCACGGCCTCCAGCTTACTACAAACAACAGAAACTACGTGCAACTCCTGGACAGAGGACAAGGGTGATTAAGAAGCCGAGGGGGTCCATTGGTTTCGGGCCCAATGTGTGGTAGTAGCTGAATCTTAAATCACGCATACAGATCTCAGTTCTTAGGGACGGTCTCAATGAAACAACCCACCATGTACTCCTACATGGCCTCCCATCGATACCTTTACCAAATCGTATTCAACACTTCACTCTCTTTACGACACACACACTTTCACTCTAGTTCATCACCCTGATGAGCCAGACCTGACACAACTCTAAGCATAGCAAGCATAGCATTGTAGGAACACAACATGGCTCAATCAAATCCTACACATGCTAGTGGGTTTCATCTAGTTACTGTGGCAATGACAGGTCATGCAAAGGAAAGTGGGTTCAACTACCGCAACACACAGCAGTTTGAATCGCATTGTCTTAATGCAGTAAACGAGAGCAGAAGCGAGAAGATGGGTTTGTATCGAAATGATCAATGGGTTGCTTGCCTGACGGAGTGGTGGTGGGATACTGCCCTTCAGTTGGATACTCGTGAATATCCTCGGAGGCAGGACCTACCACAATGAATACATCGAAGCACAATCAACACCAAGCAAGTGCAACAATATGATGCATGCATGAGACATGGCAAAATGGATGTATTGGGCTAATGCAACTAAGACCAGATGGGTTTGGACTAATTTGAATCAAAGATTCAAATTCCAAGTTCATAAATGGCCCAAATTAGTGCTTTATCTTGTTCTGTATAAAACAGTAGGTTAACTTGCTTAATCATGCATGAAACCAGTACAGATGGATAGAATGGATTTTTCTGATCATTTTTCATATATAAATCTTTTCATTCTGAGCTATAGATTATTTTCTATGATTTTTTGAAGTTTGTGATAATTTCTGGAATTTCCAATATAAGAATAATTCCAGTAAAAGCTTTACTGCGTCAGCCTGACGTCAGTGTGACGTCAGCAGGTCAACGGGGTCGTCCAGGTCAATCCTGACGTGTGGGTCCCCTGTGTCAGTGTCACTGTTAGGTAATTAGTTATTTAGGATTAGTTTTAACTCTAACTCAGATTAGTTAGCGGGCGGGCCCCACTCGTCAGTGACCCTGGGGGGGGGGGTTGAACCGTGGTCAAACCACGTTGACTCGCCGGCGTTTAGCCGCCGGCGACGTCCAGACGCGGCGGAGGAGTGCGGGATCCCTCTCCGGCGACCAAAAGGACGGCGGAGAGTACCTATGTGTAGCTGGGGGCGAGCCGCGTCGACTAGTGGTGGTAGTGGAGCTCGGGGTCGCCGGAATCGACGCCGGCGACGAGCCATGCGGCTGCCGGGGTACGGGCGTAGTCGGAACCGTGGCTAGAGAGCGCGGCGAGGAACGTGCGAGGGTGCTACGGGTTCCTGGCGTTGCGGTGAAGCTAATGGCTACGGTGGTGTGGCCGTTGGATGGCCGGAGCCTCGTCGGCGACGAGCTCGTGCGGCGGCGCGTTCGGGTGAGCTTCGGGCGGTAGCTACAGAGCTCGAGAGAGAGAGAGGAGAGGATGGGAAGGTGGCCATGCTCACGGCGGTTGCGACGGAGCAGACGGCGAGGTCGGAGACGAGCTGTAGAAGTGGCGACGGCGGAGGGGATCTCCGACAGTGAGCGGCGAAGGCGAGGTCGGTGACGGAGCTTCGGGGCAAACGAGCGCTCGGGGCTCGGCTTGCTCGAAGGAGTGGGCGACGGCGGTGCTGTAGGACACGGTAGTACGGCGCGAGGTCGACGGTGGCCGCGGTTACTCCGGTGAGGTGGCTGCGGCGGCGTCGGCCATGGTGGGGAGAAGGCGAGGGAGGGGCGATGGGGAAGAATGGCAATGTCCAGGGGCTCGGGGCGCGTCGAGAGAGGTCGGCCAGCTCATCCGCGGCGAGGGCGGCAAGCTGCTGGCGCCGTGGCGAGCTCACGCTCGCCGGCGTCAGCTCTCTGCCTGCTCTGGCGAGAGCAGGCAGCTGACTGGCGCGGGCCAGCACAGTGCTGGGCCGCCAGGTGGGCTGCCAGGTGAGTTTTCTGCCTTCTGTTCTTTTCTCTTTTTTATTTATTTCTGTACTGTGTTTTGAAATAGTAAAAATACTATTTCATTTGGAAAAATCCTGGAAATATTCTGAGGCACCTTTGAGATTATTCCCAACAGCCTAAAAATACTTTCCAGATTATTTGGGCATTTGAAAATATTTATAGCATTTAAAATGCCCAAATGCAAATACTTATGGCTTGTGCAAAAATCCAAAATGGCCCCCAAAAATATGAAACCATTTTTGGCAGAGGTTTTAGCCAAGACCAAAGGTGGTGAACATTTATGGAGGGCATTTCAGGTTCAATGGAAAGAATTTTAGTAAACCCTAGTTGTTCCAGGGGGGGGGTGCTGGGGGTTTTCTGGCATCCCCATTTCAGGTTTCTGTGAAATGTAGACATGATGCAACACTCTAATGCATGAACTAACTAGGATGTGACACCAGAGCATGACGTCACTCCGGGTTATGGCCTTCACATGAATGGTAAGCCGGAGATTTTTTCTGTCAGAAGAGTTGAAGATTGACATGAGCCGGCTCAAATCAATCTGGGGCCTAATGTTGAGGATATAGACCTTACAGTCACCCGCCAGGAGGGGCCGGGTTACTCGTACGGTTATTGCCAGAAGCCCGGAGCCAAGTTTCAAGATGATGGACCAGAGATGGGCTGAGACCCGGATATGGCTTAAGGCCCGTAGTTACAATCATTATTATAGTAGAACTTGTAGCGTAAGGCAAGCATAGTTTAGAGTCCGAGCCGGACACTCCTATGAGCCGGCCGGGACTCTAAGGGCTGCTGGGCGTGTTCCTCCCTATATAAAGGGACGACCCGACAGCGGTTTGAGGGCGACAACAATCTCATCGAGAGCCGGGCATAGCTGTTTAGCTCCCTGGCGATCGTAACCCTAATCAATATCACCTCAAACTGGACGTAGGCTTTTACCTTCACCGTAAGGGGCCGAACCAGTATAAACCCTCATGTTCCTTGTCCCACGTAACCCCTTCAAGCTTCCTAGCTGCGATGGCTCCACGACTAAGTCCTAGCTCGAGGACATCTGCCGTGACAATTCCACGACAGGTTTTGAAGAAGAATAACAAGTGGCGTATGTGTATAGACTACACAAGTTTGAACAAGGCCTGCCCAAAAGACCCGTTTGCTTTGCCACAGATTGACCAAGTGATAGACTCCACAGCCGGATGCGAGCTGTTAAGTTTTTTGGATGCATACTCAGGGTATCATCAGATCAAGTTGGACCCGGCTGACCGCCTGAAGACTGCCTTCATCACACCCTTTGGAGCTTTCTGCTACCTGACAATGACATTCGGCTTGAGAAATGCCGGTGCCACTTTTCAGCGTTGCATGCAGAAATGTCTCTTGAAACAACTCGGCAGAAATGCCCACGTCTACGTAGACGACATTGTGGTGAAGACAGAGAAGCGCGGTACCTTGCTGGAAGACCTGAAAGAAACATTTGCCAACTTGCGCCGATTCCAGATCAAGCTCAACCCCGAGAAGTGCGTGTTCGGAGTGCCAGCCGGCCAGCTGCTAGGCTTCCTGGTCTCCGAACGCGGCATTGAGTGCAACCCTGTCAAGATCAAGGCCATCGAGAGGATGGAGATTCCCACCAAGCTGCGAGATGTGCAGAAGTTCACTGGCTGCTTAGCCTCCCTGAACCGTTTTATCAGCCGACTAGGAGAGAAGGCTCTCCCTCTGTACCGACTCATGAAGAATTCCACTCACTTTGAGTGGAATGATCAAGCCGACCAAGCCTTCCATGAGTTGAAGAAAATGTTGACCACTCCGCCTGTCCTGGCTGCGCCGACTGAGAAGGAGCCCATGCTCCTCTACATCGCCGCGACAAGCCGAGTCGTCAGCACTGTTGTTGTGGTCCAGCGCCCGGAGGAAGGCCGAGCCCAGCTAGTCCAGAGGCCGGTCTACTATCTCAGCAAAGTACTGCCTAGCTCAAAGCAAAACTACCCGCACTACCAGAAGATGTGCTATGGGGTGTACTTCGCTGCCAAGAAATTGAAGCCCTACTTCCAAGAGCACCCCATCACGGTCGTGTGCACTGCCCTGCTCGCCGAGATCATAGGCAGCCGGGATGCATCCGACCGGGTGGCCAAATGGGCCATTGCATTGGCACCCTACACGATTTTCTATCAACCCTGCACCGCCATCAAGTCGCAAGCATTGGCCGACTTCCTCGTCGACTAGGCCGAGACCCAGTACTTACCGCCGGCTCCCGACTCTACCCATTGGCGGATGCACTTTGACGGGTCCAAGATGCGCACCGGCTTGGGAGTCGGCATCGTCCTCACCTCTCCCAAAGGCGACAAACTCAAGTACATGCTGCAGATCCACTTCGCCGCCTCCAACAACGTGGCCGAGTACGAGGCGCTCGTACACGGGCTCCGGCTAGCCAAAGAACTTGGCATACGCCGGATCCTGTGCTACGGCGACTCAGACTTGGTGGTCTAGCAATCATCCGGCAATTGGGACGCCAAGGATGCGAACATGGCGAGCTATCGTTTCCTCGTCCAACAGATAAGCGGATACTTCGAAGGGTGCGAGTTCCTCCACGTGCCAAGGGCCGACAACGACCAAGCAGATGCCCTAGCACGAATCGGCTCCACCCGACAAGCCATACCGACTGGCGTCTCCCTCCAGCGCCTCCTCAAGCCGTCCATCAAGCCGTCTCCAGAGTCGGATTCCATCTTCGTGCCGCCTACGCCAGAAACAGCCGGATCCGACTGGAGAAATCCCGCAGGCGGCACGGGGACTTCGATGCCTGGCCCGAGGACTGCTGTAGTCGCACCCGGCCCGGGGACTTCAGAACCCAGCTCGGGGACTGCAGCAGTCGGCCCGGGGACTGCAACGACACAAGAAGCGGTGGCCGACTCCAACGCAACACCCAACCCACCCGCCCGAGTCATGGTGGCCACATTGACAGAAGAAGAAGTCACAGCTTCCTCATGGGCCCAGCCCATCCTCAAGTTCCTAGTCAGCAGAGAACTGCCGGCTGATGAGATCTCAGCAAGATTAGTGCAACGACGAGCTGCAGCATACACAATAATCAACAGAGAGCTGGTGAAGCGCATCGTCACTGGAGTCTTCCAGCGTTGTGTCGAACCAGAAAAAGGAGTGGCAATCCTCAAAGACATCCACCAAGGCGAATGCGGCCATCACGCAGCCTCAAGATCCCTCGTGGCCAAGGCTTTCCGTCACGGTTTCTTCTGGCCGACTGCCTTGGAGGATGCTAAAGAAATAGTCAAGAGCTGCAGAGGATGTCAAGTTTTTAGTTCCAAGCAACACCTGTCGGCTTCTGCCCTCAAGACCATTCCCCTTACTTGGCCTTTTGCCGTCCGGGGACTGGACATGGTGGGCCCTTTCAAGACAGCCCGCGGCGGCCTCACACATCTACTTGTTGCTGTGGACAAGTTCACAAAGTGGATTGAAGCAAAGCCAATCAAGAAGCTGAATGGGCCGACTGCCGTAACATTCATCACCGACATCACCACTCGATACGGCGTACCGCACAGCATCATCACCGACAATGGCACGAACTTCGCCAAAGGAGCACTGGCACGTTTCTGCACGACGCAGGGCATCCGACTGGACTTAGCATCCGTTGCCCACCCGCAGTCAAACGGCCAGGTCGAGCGAGCAAATGGACTCATCCTCTCCGGCATCAAGCCCGGACTGGTTGTACCACTGGAGCGATCGGCCGGCTGCTGGCTCGAAGAGCTGCCGGCTGTCCTCTGGAGCCTGCGCACTACACCCAACAAGTCAACCGGCTTCACTCCATTCTTCCTTGTGTACGGTGCCGAGGCTGTCATCCCAACAAACATCGAGTTCGACTCGCCTCGGATCACCATGTACACGGAGGAGGAAGCCAAAGAAGCAAGAGAAGACGGCGTCGACCTACTGGAAGAAGGCTGGCTGTTAGCCCTCAGCCGGTCCGCCATCTACCAGCAAGGGCTGCGCCGCTACTACAACCGCAAGGTCAAGCCAAGATCCTTCCAAGAGGGTGACCTTGTGCTCCGGCTGATCCAGCGAACAGCCGGCCAGCACAAGCTCTCGGCCCCTTGGGAAGGCCCCTTTGTCGTCAGCAAGGCACTCGGCAACGACTCCTACTACTTGATCGACGCGCAAAAACCAAGAGCACGCAAGAGAGACGACTCCGGCAAGGAGTCGGAGCGACCATGGAACGCAAACCTCCTAAGACGATTTTACAGCTGAAAAGCAGTATGTATCACGCTACCCTTTTTTTGTATTAAGTACAAACCAACAGGCCCCCCGAACAGTACTCGGGGACTGCCTTTTATTTATCTATGAATGACGAGTGTCATATCCTTGAATGTATTATTACATTTTGAATCCTTGTCTGGCACCGGGTCCGACTAGTCGGCCCGAGGACTGGCCGCCTTGAGCTATGTTGAAAGTTCTTCCTGAAGTCAGCAAAGTAGTGTGCCGGCTCCCAAGTCCTCTCTTGTTGAAAGTCGCAGCTCAAAGAACTGACTGTTCGACTAGCAAGAGAGAAGACAGAAAGGCCGCCCACACGAAAAATGGCTAAGGAACAACGAACCTATATAGCAAAGAGACGGCCTCAAAACATACATGCCGGCTGCCAGAACAGCCGGCTGGCCGGCTTCCTAAAAAACTTAGCTTTAGTCCAGCAGAGCTAAAGTACTTCCCCCTCCCCAATCGGCCAGGCACCCCCCGGCTACAGATTGCAGAGCAACTGTTTGACTGGGGAGGTGGCAACCAAGGGAGGGCGGCAAAGGAAAAAAGCAGAAGGACAAAAAGCAAAAGTACAAGGAAAGACCAATTGCATAAGTTATATATACATAAAGCCCCCAACAGGCAGCAACAGACATAAGTTCGAATACACCCAGTGGGTGGAATTGTGCAGACTTAACCAAACATTGTTCAAAAGTAACAAGACAGGAAAAACAAAAGAAAGAAGACTAGGGCGCGACATGGAGGCCGAGTTGGTCGGTGAAGGCGACCTCGCCGGCTGAAGGAGTGGCCGCCTAGCTGGTCCCGGCTTGACCACCTCCGGCGGCAGGAGGCGTGGAGGCGCGTGGCGTAGTGCTGGAGGAGCGGTCAAGCTGAGGCTGGTCGGCCGCTCCACCAGCTGGCTCGGCGTCCTCATCCTCCTCCTCCTCCTCTTCGCCCTCGTCGCTGGAGTCGATCTCCTCCGCCGAGTCCTCGCCATGCGCCGGGTCCAGCCCGAACCACTCTTCCGGCTGGGCGACTCCATTGTCGTCCACCTCGGGGGCGAAGACATTGGTGTCGGTGTAGTCGGCGATCGCCGAAGCCCGCCGAATGATGGCCGGTCGCGCTGGCTCCAGCTCCGTGTCAGCTTGCTGCCGCCAGGTAGCCAGCTGGTCCAGGCTTAGGCCGGGGTACCAAGCCTTGACGAACTCCAGCACCCGCCTGGCACCGGAGCGAGCCGCCGACGCCTTCCAAGCCTCGAAGCGGCCGACTGCTACCTCCAGCCAGTCGGCGGTCCGACTGGGGGTGCGAGGGACCACTTGGCCGGGCCAGAGGGCGGCCAAGACCTGCGCCTCGGCACGCTGAAGCCAGCGGAGCAGCCGGTGAGCCGGCTGGATGCGAGCCTGGATCGCCAGGAGCTGTTCCTCCAGCGAGCGGCCGGCGGTTGACGAGATCTCGAAGCCGGCCTGCCTCTTCGCTTGGCGACGGGCCTCGATGGCCTGGTTGGCGGCAGTTGAGTAGCCAGGGAAATACTCTGCGCGAAGGATAAGAAAGGAAGAGAAGAACACCAAATATCAGAAAACAAGCCAAAGTGGCAGATGGCAAGAAAGGACGAAGAGGTAGGCGGCTTACCGTCAACCAGATCTTCGATCTGGCCATAGCCGGAGACCAGAGTCTGCCTGGCGTCTGCCCAGCCGGCCGCCTCCGTCTCGAACTCGGCCTGGAGAGCGGCTTCGCGGTCTTGCGCCGCCTTCAGTGCCGCCTTGTGGCCTTCCTCCTGGTCGGCTAGCTTCTTGACCAGGCGGTCGCGCTCCTGCACCAAGGCGGCGAGCTCGGCGTCCTTGGCACGAAGAGCAGTCTGGGACTCCCCTAGCTGTGCCCTCAGACCGGCGTTGGCCGCTGCAGGAGCGGAAGAAGAGGAAGAAAAATAAGAAATCGTCAAGGAAGATCTGAGCCGACTGCTCAGCAGTCGGCCCGAATCTCGGGGACTACACCCAGTGGGTGCGCTGACGCGCCCCCACATGAGATAAAGATCAAGTCACATACCTCGGCTCTCTGTAGAGTCGGCGGTCTTCTGAGCCAGCTCCCGAGCCTGGGAGTTGAAGGCGGCCGCTCGGAGGTTGTGGTAGTCCTGCAAGACGGACAGAAGACCGAAGTGAGAACAAAAACAGCAAAGACAAAATCTCCAAGAAGTTCCAAGCCGCCTGCTCCGCAGCCGACTCGGAACTCGGGGACTACACCCAGTGGGTGCGCTGACGCGCCCCCACGAGAGAAATCAAGATCAAGAAGAGAAATCAAGATCAAGAAAGAACAAGATAGGAATACTGACCCGGATGGCCGCCCGTGTTGCGAGGAATTCGTCGGTGAACTGCCTCAGCGCCGTGGCTTGGCTTTGGAGCCGGGTCCGGACGTCTTGTGCAGCGACGTTCACCACGGCTGTTCCTCCGCCTGGCGTCCGCCCCGAGGTAGCGCTGGCCGCCTCCGCGTCTCGGGCCGATGAGCTGGAGCCCACGGCCGGCTGTGGCTCCGACGCGGCCTTCTGTGGCTCCGACGCCGCCTTCCCCGCGCGCCGGCTTGGCGGAATCCGGACCGTCACCTCAGCCCCCGCGGCCGGCTCACCCTCCGCCGACTGTGCAGGCGGCGGGCCAGGCCGGCCGCCTTGCGCCGTCCCAGTCGGCGGGGTCGGCTCCGGCGCCTTCTCCAAGATGACGACGTCGTCGCCGCTTCCTCCCAGCCCCGGCTGGGAGCCGCTGGCTCCCCCTGGCGAGGGTTCCATGCCCCCAGGCGCCATGACGCGCAGCGGGGTGACCATCAAGGCCTCCCCTGCCGCCGCCGCGGCCTCAGCCTCTGCCTGGGCCTTGGCTGCGGCGTCGGCGAGTGCCTTCGCCGCCTCCTCCTCCTCCCGTGCCACATGGGCGGCGGCCGCCTTCCGTGCCTCCGCCTCCCGTGCCTCCTGCTCCTCCCGCGCCTCCCGCGCGTTCCTTTCCGTCGCCGCCTGGAGGTTGGCGCGGGGGTCCACGCGGCGGGTGGTGCTCCCAGAGCCCCTTGGCGACTCGACGACGGAACCGGCGGCCGCCCGCTCAAGCGACAGCGGAGCTCTGACCGTTGAAGAAAAAGACGAGAGTTCAAGAACCACCAAAGAAAAGCAAGAGAGAAAGCACATAGAGAAAGAGAACTTACGCCGACACGGTCTGCGGCTGCTTCACCACTTTGCGGAAGCTAGCCGCCTTCGCGGCCGCCTCTTCCCGCCTGGTGGCTGCCGCCCCACCCCTGGGCTTCTTCGTTCGGCTGCCGAACAAGCCCTGGGCGGCGCGACGCTTCTGGCCTCTACCCCGAGCAGGCTGCGCGCCGGAGGAGCCCGCGCCGCGTCCGGATGCCAGCTGGCGGCGCGGGATGGCTTCGGCTTCATCCTCGTCCGGCCAGTCCTCGAAGGTAGCCGTGAATCCAGAGCCGCCTGCTTCGTCACCGGCTTGGCCACTGGCCGGCTCGACGGCGTCGTCCATATGGACCGCCCCCAGGTCGGGGTCCTCCAGGTCGTGTTCCGTCCGGTCGGGGACGAAGCGACGCTCCGCGTCTGACCCGCTGGCCGGCCGAAGCAGAGGGCTCTGTCGAAGAACAAGCCGACTGAGTTAGAGTCGGCCCAGAGGAACTCGGCAATAAGGCTGAGAGAGAAAGAGAGAAAAAGAGACGAGGGGAGCGTATCGTAGGCGGAGGATTGGCACGGCTATATGGCTCCTTGCCGAATTGCCACTCTTCAGAGAGTTGGCAGTTGGCGAGGTAGTTCACCATGTAGGCGACCTCGTGTTGTGGCATCTCCTTGGTGCACATTCGGCTCGGATCGAGCTGGCCGCTCATTTGACAGATCAGATGCGGCCGGCTCTGGAGCGGAAGGACCCGGCGCGTGACGAACGTAGCCAGAAGATCGGGCCCCGTCAGGCCCTCCGACTGGACCATCACCCGCAGTCGGGCGATGGCGGCGTTTCCAGCCGGCGACAGCGTCACCGCCCGGAAGGACCACTGGGGCAGCCTGCCCGCCGGTGGGCCGGCTACGTAAGCCGGCAGGTTGATGTAGTCGCCCCGTGGAGCGATGTTCCGCACGTAGAAGTATGACTTCTGCCACTTCTTCACCGATTGGATTAGCGTGATGACGGGGAAGGGGTTGTCAGCACCCGATCTCCGCGACGCGATGA
This sequence comes from Aegilops tauschii subsp. strangulata, assembly GCF_002575655.3. Classification (NCBI taxonomy): domain Eukaryota; kingdom Viridiplantae; phylum Streptophyta; class Magnoliopsida; order Poales; family Poaceae; genus Aegilops; species Aegilops tauschii. The sequence continues at coordinate 559,752,737 of NC_053039.3, read as the reverse complement.
AGGCGCCGGTATGAGCCGGCACGCCCCGCATGCGCGTGCCCAGCTTCGACTGGAAGAACTCCCCCCAGAGCTCGAGGGTGGGGAGGACGCCGAGGTAGCCCTCGCACATGGTGACGAAGGCGGCCAGCAGCACCACAGCGTTGGGGGTGAGATGGTGCGGCTGGAGCTGATAGAATTCGAGCCAGGAGCGGAAGAAGGCGCTCACTGGCAGGCCGAAGCCGCGTAAGAAGTGTGAGCGGAAGACTACCCGCTCGCCCTCCCGCGGCGCCGGCCTGATTTCCTTCTCCGGCGCGAGGCGGACCTCCACTTTGTCCGCGCTGGGCAGCCGCCGCGTGTCGCGGAGGAAGTCGATGCGGTCTTCATGGACAATGGAGCCGTCCCAATCCCCGCCAAGCTGCTCTACGGCGGGAGGCATGGCGAGAGCTAGCGCGGCGTCGGAGGAGCGTGTGGTGGAAGAGCGCGACGGCGAGGCGCTGTCGCGAGAGCAAGCGAGGGAAGAAGACGGTGGAAGTGGGAGGAGCGTGCGAGGGCCTGCCGCCCTCCACCTCCCCCTACTTATAGCCTCGCGAGGCCGAAGAGGCCGGACGTGGGGGGAGACGTGGGATCAACTGCGCCCACTCCCCCCACGTCTCGCGATTATTGCGCATGAATGCGAGCCGAAACTGCCGCACGAAACATGCGGGCGGTTTCGGGATACAAAGGATCCGCGCCTGGGCCGGGGCGCGGACGTGGCGGGCCCCCTCCCCGCGGCGACGTCCCGTCACGCGCGTGGGCTGGCAGGCTTTTCGGCCACGTGGCTCGCCAACGGCCCGTGGCTGGCCCGCGGCCCGGTGCACGTGCCCGCGGGTTCCCGCCCTCCGACTCCAAAAGATTTCGACTCATGCGGCGCGCCTGACCAAGGCCGCCTCCCAGCTGCCGGCTTGTCACGATAGGAAGCTGATCGAGCTTCTCAAGTCCCACTCCACCTCGAAGCCCAATCAGCTTCGGGGACTACTGTCGGAGTAAATAGCCACGGGTAGCCTAACCGACTACCCCTGGTTCTCCAGAAGAATTATCAGGCCTTTAGGCCTTCAAGCACTCCAAGCATTTGGGCCGCCTTCCCTGGCCGACTACCCCTAAAGCTGACTCCCGGAAGGCGACCCAGCCTCACCGACTCCTCCCCAGGACGACTACGGGGTGGCCGACTCCAAGAAGCCGGCCAAGAAGGACGCTGGCTCCTAGGAGCCGGCCAAGATCGCAACTACTCTCACATAACGGCGACGTGACGGGGTGTGGCCACAGTGCGGTCCACTACCCCCGAAGCCCGAGGCGGGCGTGGCCACAGGAGGCCGTACGGGACGGACGTCTCCCGTGCGGCTCGGCACTGTAGCCATGCTAGCCTCGACGTCGTCCACGACCCACTCCTGTACGGCCCAAGGACTGCGGGCCCCTCCAGCCAGAGAGAGGCGCGAAGGCGGCCCGGCCTTTCCCAGTCGGCCAAGAGCATAGCCGGCCTCCAGAAGCCGGCCACTCCCTTCCTCGAAGCAGGAGCCCCATTAAGGAGACAAGACGAGGTAAGGCTACAGTGATAGCCCCCGAGGCGGCCCACTTTAGCCACACTTACCTCGACAAAGCCCTCGTCATCACAGGCGAGGCTACAGTAAGCAGCCGCCGACAAGACCCTAGGCGGTGGGGCCGGCCTGTCGACCAAGTAGCCAATAGCCGGCGGGACCCAGCAGCCGGCGGAGAAGCCGGCAAGCGTAGACACTGACGGCTGGGACCAGTTCCCAGTCGGATTACCGTTGTACCCCCGGGGGTAGGCCTATATAAACCCCCCGGAGCACCCATGCAAAGGGTTCGCTTCTGAGCATAGCACACACACACCATAGATAGAAAGAAGCAAGAGCTAGCCTTGTTCTTCTTCTCCCTCGACCTCAGCAGCTCTAGGAGCGATTGTAGCTACCTTTTATCGATCTAGTGATCATGCGGAGACCCCGCAGAGCAGGACTAGGGGTGTTATCTCCTCGGAGAGCCCCGAACCTGGGTAAGATTCGCCGACGTGCATGTCTTCGCCTCATCCCGTTTCCGGGCACCGGCGACGTTTTATTGGCTCCCACAATGGTAAGCCATCCCTTGGCATATGTCGCACCAACCACCCGACAACAGTTCCAAGTAAGAGCAAGCACCTGTGATGGTGGAGTAGGGGAGATGTGCTCATCATGTACACGTATGTTCTAGAAACAGGAACACATGTCATATTCACAGGCATTATATGTATAGTAAGAAGATGCAATTCAAGTTAGAAGTAATACAAGCTAGACATCATACGCAACATGCAACCACATATAATAGTGTCAAGTTAGAGCAAGCACCTGTGATGGTGGAGTAGGGGAGATGTGCTCATCATCTACACAGCTACGTTGACTGTCCAGCCTTGTGTTGTCTTGCGAATCTTGTTGGGAGGATGGCGGAGTAGAATCTGTAGAGACCCCCTGTTTGAGTTGCTCCGAAGGACCACCATCATCCACTGCCGGACTAATTTCCTTCAGCTGTAATGATTTTGCATTGTGAAGTCAAACCGATAAGAAAAAGGAATAAAATTCGCTCTTCAGAACTCATTCATGCATGATACTGACGAACACTACTCGGATGAAAGGCAAACACATGATGCGAGGATGGAATATGTATGAAAAACAGGATGGTGTGACATATTCACACCTATGATGTGGTAACTAAGCAGAAGGCATTTCAACAAATTAGAAGCACTGCAAGCTAGACACCATATGAAAGATGCAACCAATATCACTCTGCCAAGTTCAAACTGTATGGCGTTTCAACAAATTAGAAGCAGTACATGCTAGAAATCATATGCAAGACACAACCAATATCACAGTGGCGACTTAAAGGTGCCTTATCATAAGTGACTGATGCGGGATATGCAAGAATAGTAGTCTGATGTAGAAACAGGAACACATGTCATATTCACTGGCATTATGTGTAAAGTAAGCAGATGCAATTCAACAAAGTTAGAAGCAATACAAGCTAGACATCATACGCAACATGCAACCACATATAATAGTGCCAAGTTAGAGCAAGCACCTGTGATGGTGGAGTAGGGAAGATGTGCTCATCATCTACACAGCTACGTTGACTGTCTAGCCTTGCGTTGTCTTGTGAATCTTGTTGGGAGGATGGCGGAGTAGAATCTGTAGAGAACCTCCGTTTCAGTTGCTCGGAATGACCACCATCATCCAATGCCTTGCCAATTTCCTTCAGCTTTATTGATTTTGCATTCTGAGCTCATACGGACAAGAAAAAGGAATATCATTCGCTCTTTAGAACTCATTCATGCATGATACCGACGAACACTACTCTGATGAAAGGCAAAGTCATGATACGAGGATGGAATATGTACGAAAAAATGGACGGCTTGACATATTCACACCTATGATGTGGTAACTAAGCAGAAGGAACTTCAACAAATTAGAAACACTGCAAGACACGGAAGGTGCAATCAATATCACTCTGCCAAGTTAAAACTGTCTCATCATAGGTGGCATTCATCAAACTAAAAGCAATACATGCTAGAAATCATATTCAAGACGCAAACCAATATCACACTGCCAACTTAAAGGTGTTCCATCATAAGTGACTGATGCAGGATACACAAGAAGAGTAGTTTCATGTAAGAACATGGTGTGATAGACAGATATAGTATGTACCAAAAACAGGAAAGCGTGTCATATTCACATGTATCATGTGTAAGCTAAGCAGATGCAGTTTACACTAATTAGGAGCAATACGAGCTAGACACCATATGCAACATGCAACCAGATATCACACTGCCAAGTTAGAGCAAGCACCTTGGATGGTGGAGTAGGGGAGCGGAGACTTGGACCTTGTAATGCACTATCAGTACAAGGAGAATCGGTACAGATGCTCCGTTTACGTTGCTGCAGAGGACCACCATCATCGCCTTCCTTACTCTTTTCCTTCCTCTTTCTTGATTTTGCCTTGTCAAGTCAAACCCACAAGAAAAAGGAATAAAATTTGCTCTTTAGAACTCATTGATGCATGATACTGACGAACACTACTTTCATGTAAGGCAGCCGCATGATAGGAGGATGGAATATGTATGAAAAACAGGACGGCGTGACATATTGACATGTATGATGTATAAAGTGTAAACTAAGCACAAGGTGCTTGAACTTGTTAGAATCGATGCAAGCTAGAAACCATATGAAAGATGAAACCAATATCACTCTGCCAAATTAGAAGGGTGCCCTAACCAATGTATTTGACCAAATTAGAAGCAATACATGGCAACAGGCTAGAAATAATATGCAATATGCAACGAATAAAGGTGACTCATCGTAAGTGATTGATGCAGGATAAAGAAGAGAGGTAGTTTCATGTAAGAACAAGGTTAACACATAGATGTAGTGTGTACCAAAAATAGGAAGGCATGTCATATTCACAGTTATAGTGTGTAAACTAAGCAGGTGCAATTTACCCTAATTAGAAGCATTACAAGCTAGGCACCGTATGCAACATGCAACCACATATCACACTGCGAAGTTAAAGCAAGCACCTGTGATGGTGGTGTAGGGGAAGTGCGGTCTTCAGGTACAGAGCTACGTTCAATATCTTCATTTAGGCTTGCTGTTTCTTGAGAATCATGTGGAGAGGATGAAATTGCATTCTTTATAAGAGTATAGCGTCTCATATTAACCCACGCGCGTGACTGTCTCATCATAAGCGATAGACGCAGGATACACAAGAACAGTAGTTTGATGCAAGAACATGGTGTGATAGGCAGATGTAGTATGTACCAAAAACAGGAAGGCGTGTCATATTCACATGTATAATGTGTAAGCTAAGGAGATGCAATTTAACAAATTAGGAGCATTGATGAGGGATACACAAGAAAAGTAGTTTGATGTAAGAACATGGTTAATAGAAAGACTTAGTATGTACCAAAAACAGGAAGGCATGTCATATTCACAGGTATAATGTGTTAACTAAGAAGATGCAATTTATCCTAATTAGAAGCATTACAAGGTAGACACCATATGCAACATGCAACCACATATCACACTGCCAAGTAAGAGCAAGCACCTGCGATGGTGGTGTGGGGGAATTGCGGTGATCAACTAGAGAGCTACGTTGACTATCTTCATTTAGCCTTGCTGTTTCTTGAGAATCATGTGGGGAGGATGACACTGCACTATTTAAACGAGTAGGGCGTCTCACAGTAACCCACTCGGGTGACTGTCTCATCATAAGTGATTGACGAGGGATACAAAAGAGCATTAGTTTGATGTACGAACATGGTTAATAGACATATGTAGTATGTATCAAAAACAGGAAGGCATGTCATTATCAAAGGTATAATGTGTAAGGTAAGCACATGCAATTTAACCAAATTGGAAGCAATACAAGCTAGACACCATATGCAACATGCAACCATATTTGACAGCGCGAAGTTAAAGCAAGCACCTGGGATGGTTGTGTGTGGCAATTGAGATCATCAACTGTAGAGCTACGTTTACTGTCTCCAACTGCTGACACTTCACCCATTAGAGTGCTGAAACGCTTAGTGCTTATCTTCGAATTACACTGGAGCGACTTCTATCTTTTCTTTTCTGCATTCATCAACACCGCGTCAGAGTCTGAAATACCCATGCATAAAAAACAATAGTGTGAGTATGGGTGAAGTGTGTGCACAATTAGTACAGTGTAAAGGTAGCAGATAGCAGGTCGGTGAGAAATAAATGACGGGAGACATATGATAGCTCTACAACATGCATGGCACACTAAATTACTACAAGATTCTATGAAAATAATAGTCGACTGAAAGCAAATAGGTCAGTCCATTTTTCTGCACCGTCCGATGTACAAAGCACGGGCAGATCGCCTTCATCTACCTCTAGCCAGTCAGTGTTGACGATCTTCCTCGAAACGGCAGCGACCATCGGCCCAGTATTCCTCCCCTGCCTGCACCCTCCCCTCGACCTCACCGCACCGCCGTGCTTGGCACCGCCCCCCGGCCATCCATTCAAGCCCCGCCGACCTCCAGATCGGGCGCAAGCAGGTCCTGCGCCCCACACCCCTATGATAGACACCGATGCGCCGCTTCCCCGGGGAACAGGCGGACTAGGTGCTCCGCGCGCCTAAGCGGGTGCTGCTTCTTTTAATTACGGTTCGACTGACCCTGAATTGAAATCCAGGCGGGCTACTGACCTCTAGCAAAGGTGAAATAGTAAAAGGGAGGAAACCTTGTGCATTTAGTATCACGAAGAAGATGCAGTAAGAAGCGCTCAACTAGTTTCTTTCGTGGGATGAATACGGTGTGAGCGAAGACGTAAGATTTGCACGAATAAGGGAAGAGGAGTACCTCTTTCTGCTGGCAGTGCTGTGTCCTCCTTCTGTTTTTCCGATGATCTTCTTGTTGTTCGCCGGAAACCAGAAGTTGTGGAGGACGGTGCAGCCTTGGACGAACCCATGGCCAAGTTGTTGAGTGTGGTGCGGTGGCCGTCTGTCGGCGGCGGGGAAGCAGATCCGAGGCGGCGAACGACGGCGTAGTGGGAATAGCTCCGGTGCGGTGGACGGTTGCGACAGTGGAGCCGCAGCAGTGAGGCGCAGGACGGCGTGGTCGGAGTGGTTCTGGTACGTCGCACGTCAGCGTCGACGTCGTGGAGGCAGCCCTGCCTCGGCTTCAGCTGCTAAGTCCTTGAGGGCGTTGCGGTTGCGGTTGCGTTGGACGACGACGTCGGGGTACCGGCTCCGGCGTGATGGAGGAGGGCGGCGGTGGATTGGCTGCTATTGGGTGGAGGACCGAGGAGGCTGGGGTTTCGCGGCTGGTGGAGAGGGCGTTTTCGCACCCACGGAGTATGAATGGGGAAACGGAGGGAGGCGGGGAACTAAGGGGGAACAATGTTTCGGTTTGAGACGCGCTTGTTTGAAATTTGGGGAAAGTTACAAACTTTGCCCCCATCTAAAGTTTCGGACATATTGCGGGTTGGGGGTAGGACAGTCATGTCAGGTGTCCCAAATGTGGGCGGGATAGATTTCGGCCGAGCGCATGGGTAGGTGCCCATGGCGTATGAATGCTTCTCGTAGGCGGTTGAGACTGGCGTCTTGGTGAAGTTACAAACCTACCCCGGTTTAGACATTTGGACATCGGGCCGATAGGCTACACGGGCCAGAGTCAGGACAGTAATTTCCTACCACCAAAACATTAGTCTCGCGTGGTTTCGGGTGACCAGAGGCCTATTTGGCGCTTCATTCAATATTTGGGAGCAGAAGCATTAACGTTTTCAGTTCTCTTGAATTGAACTTTCAGGATTTGTCAAACTTCACAAATCTTTACTCTTGAAAATCCTAAAGCTACGATTATTTTGGAATGGAGGGGGTACATTTGAATATACATTGTACACGAGTATATATTAAAAAATATGCAACTTACCTCAGTTCATGCATGGTTCCAGATATAATCTCCTTGGTTTCAAAAAAAAGTTAGATATGCGTATGAATATATATATAGCATGTTCAAACTCACAACAAAGATTGATGCCCCCTTTTACATCTGATTTACAAATGCCATTATCTCGGGTTCAAATAGATGAATGCGCTTCCTATGAATTCGAATCTTCAAAACCCCCTTTATGTTGAATTCGACATGTATTCTATTTCCTAGCTAGCAATTTGGAATGTATCCATGCAAGTGACAAATGTATAAAGTGCTCCACACTAACAACATGGAGTGCACTAATTAATGTTTATATATGAATTGCAAAAGCATCCGTTGCCTGTATTTCAAACCGCTCTCACTCTATGGATCGATAATATGAAATAAACACATGCACATGCTAGAATTCAATAGAGTATGGGTGTCTGATAGACCGATTTTCGTCCATACGCAATTTGCAAAATTCATGATCTCATCCAAAAATAATAATGCCATTTATATTTTAATTTAATGCGTAGAACCGCCTTTTACACGTAGATGCACTATGCCTCGCCCCGTTCTCACAAACGCATTATATATTTCTCTATCTAACGCATAAGTGCACACACTTTATATGCATCGACATTTCTCTTTCACACATGCTCACAATCTCTCTCAGGGTGTCGGGGTGTCTCACGCACACGCTCTCTCTGTTTCTCTCTCTCTCTCTCTTTTTGACTACTATGTACCACTCTTGTCACTAATCTCATTTGGAAAACACTATTTCTCTCACATGCATATATACACATGCACGGTCTCTACTAGCCCTCTATACGCACATATATGTGCCTACGTGTCTCCCGCACGCACATTATCTTTAGGCCTCTCTCACACACATTGCCCCCCCGACACACCTCTCTCTTAGTAGTTGGCAGATATGATTTCGTCATATCATTCGGTAGGATACCCCTAGCTATTAGGCTGGATGGTAATACAAGGCAAAGTTTTACCCTAGTTCAGATCGGACCCTTGCAGTTGGAGAAAGAGCCTACTCCTGGTACTGTATATTAGTGATAGGGGTGTGTACAAAGTACACGTGAATACCAGGCATTGTGCGTGTGTGTATACTATCGACGAACTAGCCCCCAAGCTTGTATAACATACTAAGGGCCTAGGGTTACAAATCATATATAGTCGGCTTATCACCAGTGGGGATAGAGTCCTCCGCGACTCTGGTAGCTTCATGTTGTACGTCGAGTCCTCCACATGGGTCTTCGTATAACACGTCTCGGTCCGACCTATATGTGGCGCAGGATGGAACCGACCCATGAGTTTTCATGTTGACCCACCACAACTAGAAATGATGTGCCCACCACACCACACACGCAATCGGCCACTAAGAAAATAAGCATATACAATAGTACAACTGTATCTAGCTCACGATACGTCTCCATATTTTGTTGATGACACTGACGGACTTTGCATTTGATGCGTGCTCCGTATTTTGTTGACGACACTTACGGTCATTGTATTTGAAGCGAAAGCACGATATGGTCACTGGACTTCAGAATAAGCTCATCACGGTCACCACATACATTTTGTCGTGCTAACCAACATGTGGTTGGATGGTTAGAGGATAGTGGTTTCTCGAGCCCACCAAGGTTAAAGTCCCGGTGCTCGTATTTATCTTGTGTTAATTTCAGTATTTTCCGGCGATGTACGTTCAGTGGGAGGAGACGTTCCACTCGACTACGAGGCACCTATGGTGACTTCGTAAAATCTCAAGATCATATATGCTGGTCCACTCTCTCGAAGGTGCTCATAGGGGTAGGGTTCACGTGTGTGCGCTTATAGCGGTGAGTGCTTGCGCGTATATATGAGCCCTTGCGTCTGTACCGTGTTAAACAAATACATATCATGATTATACGGTCACTGGCTCACCCGTACAACTCCGTATTTTGTTGATGACACAATCAATTGACCAGTCAAACGTTCCACGCGGCGCAACTAGTGTTGCACCATTGGGGCGCGTAACCGTGGGGCCCACCTGTCAGCCCATATATGAAAGAAAGAAATGGTAGTTTGAGTCTGTACTGTGTTAATAGAATAGGAGTACATTTTAGGGTGATCATACGGTCACTGGCTCACCATAGAGCTCCGTAATTTGTTGATAACACGATCAATTGACCAGTCAAACGGTCCACATTCAGCAGCGCACATTACCCTAGGGCCCACCCGTCAGTGCGTATATGAAGGACAGAAATGGTAATAAATTATTGGTCGGTGGGTATTCGAAGTCGTGAGACCTCTGGTTGGCAGTCACCGGCGGTTGGGGGGTGCGTTCATTGGGCAGTGGGGTGGGGATCCCTGGAGAAAAAGCTTGGCGGGGGGGGGGGGGGCTAGAGGGATGGCTGGTGCGGTGGCGAACCGGCGGTGGGGAGTGGTTTCGGGGAGGGCGGGCCGGCCGCGGGCGGCGGGGGCTAGCGGTTCGGCCGGTGGTGGCTCGCGGCTCAAGGGGGGTGGAGTTTGATGATAAACTGGAGGCCCTTGATTTCGTATCCAATGGCTGGAAAATCTAATAACCAGAGATGAAAAAATCAGTCGACTGACGTGTAGCCTCACCTCGCACGTACACATGCACGCACGCAAGACACGCACGCATGTAGGCGTGCAACACTGACACGTACACACGCACGCATGCTGGCGTGCAACACTGACACGTACACATGCACTCACGAACACACGCACGTACGCACCCATGCATGCAACACTGAAACGTACCCTTGCACACTCGCACGCCTGCATGCACACAACACACGACGCAAGACACACGCTCAACCTATACGTGCATGCACCCTTTGTTAAGGATATGGATTGTTACGGGTATTAATCAATCTTATCTGTGATAAGCAGAACATTGATGTTTGCAGCGGTCTTTATGAATCACAACGTATCGAACGGGCTATCAACATAGTAGGCTTATCTACATGAAAAAGATGACGTCACACTCAATGAACAATCATCGGTTTATGAAATGCCCGCTTCTGACCGCCCTGGCCCACCAAAGGTTCTTCTGCTGTGCGCTGCCTGCGTTGGGTCACTGACATGCAGGCCATGCACCCAAAGAGCCCACACGTCAGTGGAAGAATGGTGCGGTGTCCTAGGTCAGAGTCGAGGGCGCCACTTGTGGCATGCCCGGCTGAACACGCCTCCGTGCCGCATTCAAACGCCTCCATGAAACCCGCCCGTGTGGAAGCCGAGAAACCCACTCTGGACACACGTCCGTTCATGACTGGGCCGGCGTTAAACGCAACGCCGTCCGAGCTCCTCCCGTCCGCCGTCTATTTAATCTCCTATTTAAACGAGGCCAAATGCCGGCCAAGAATCGCACACCTCCGCCGCTCCCCTATTTCCTCCACCATTTTGTCCACTCTTACAATTGCTTACGAAGAGTAGTTATTCCGCATCCAAGCCGGCTGGGTAGCCCGCTGGATACGAGCTATGCAGCTCGCTGATCCACCTCCCTCCCCTCGCCCGACGGAGCCAGTTGCCGCCCCAAGCCGGCGCGCGGTTCAGCAACTCGCCGCTCCAGGCCAGCTCGACGAGGAGTGGCGCACAGGCGTTGTTGCTGCCCTCCACGCCGCCGCCTCGTACCGCGTCTCCCGTTTCTGTGGCCGAGACTCCCATGCCGGCGGCCGCGCCATGCAAGCAGCGACAGAAGCTGGGTGTGCGGAGAGCGACGAGCCGGTGGCCAGCGCCTCCGCGTCCGCCGCCATCATCGAGGAGAAGTAGAACACGGGGGCCGCCGCCGCTTGGGTCCCATGAAGGCCACCGCGGAGGCGACGCCGGCGTACACAGTAGGTGTCTTGCCAGATCCTTTTGTTGCGAGGACCTTCGTCGACCCCGCATGGGCTCCACGGAAGAGGGGAATGTTAGGATGAACTCGAGCCGGTGCCGACCATGGCGAAGTAGTGGCCGGTGATGAACTCGAACAGGTGCCGGCCACCATCATCTTCGGCACCAGCTAATGATATCAGTTGGGCAGTGGGGAAGCGAGCCGTCCTTTGCGCTGAAGCATATATCTCCGGGGCTCCTGGCAGTCCGGTGATCGTGCTGCCGGACATGAGGAACACAAATCGATCGGCGGGCGACCATTTAGGCCAGGTATTATATACCTGTGCTGTCCAGAACTAGCACCGCGTAGTTCATTTGAATGTAATGAAATCCGTCATGTTTGTATGAAAATCCGGTATTTTATATGATTTCCGTCGTTGTTTATATGAAATATCAGTTTGTCTACGTGTTTGCGTGAATTTCGTCCGGTTGGTTGAGTTGCTGTCATAATGTGTGCGGCTACGGTTGGATGGCGTAATTTGCGGGTCGCCGGTCGGTCTACGGGCGGCTCGGGTGGCGTTGTGGGACAAAAAAACACAGCTCGTGCGAGCTCGTCTCCAACGTGTGCGCTGGAGGATGCATGACAGCATGAGCACCCGAGCCATTCCTCGTTCATTGGTGGCAAAGGCATCGGTGGACAAAAGGGTCGCCAATATTTTGGCTACCCCGGGCAAGATCCAAACAGCCCCTCCCAACAGATTCAAATCCCTCGTTCGCCGTGGAATTTTGCCATGTGTTGCTTTCATGGACTAGCAAGATGCCCGTGCATTGCACGGAACATCAAGATGCATTTTTTTACAAACTCCCGCATGCATGCAAGGGATAATTAATGTCCTCCTTTGCTAGTACCACGAGGCAAACACCATTAATATTGCATTGATTAGTGTTAGTGGCCTTGTATATCTGCAAATTGTAATTTTGATAGTGGCCCCTTGTATATAAAAATGGAGGGAGAAAGATGAAAGATAAGGTGAGGAGGAGTGGGGCGTGGTGGTGACTGGTGGTCGGACTGGGCGGAGGCATGGGGATGGACGGCGCATTATGTCTAGGTTTGTATCTCTCTCACACACACACCAACGTAGGTGGGGGATGTGCACGAAGAGAAGAGGTGCACGCATGGCGCACGTACTCCCGTCTCTTTCCCAACCACACCCGCGCGGGTACACGGTGGAGCTCATTTTTGTACGAAAAAGGCAGCCCACGTCGTAATTTGGCACGTGTACTGGTTGTCCACTTGGTGGAGGGAGGATCGTCTACCACGGGTGAACAAACAAATTGCGACTTGACGCGTTATGTTAAATTGAAAAAAGAGGCAAACCATGTGGGGCCTACCTTAGAGGCAAGGCTCTATACACTGGAGTACTTTTGATGTGTCCCGTCAACTCGCAGAATGAGGAGAAGCTTGCTTAGTACGCCGTCTCCCCCGCCCACGGGCGCGGTGGCTCGCAGGATGAGGTGAAGCTTGCTTACGAGTAGTAGTAGTACTACTACTACTACTGTACGCCTTTACGCCCGCTCCCTCGCCCATGCGCGCGGTGGCTCGCAGCACGAGGAGAAAATTTTACTACTCCCTCCGTTTACTCCTCGTCCCTACTACATACTTTGGTTAGTACTCCCTCCATTTACTTATACAAGGCCACTATAAAAAAATACATTTTGCATCTATACAAGGCCACAAATAGTAATCGAGACAAAAGTTACTACTCCCTCCTTTCTAGTTTATGGCTCAATTTCAAAATCTCTCCAACCAAGGTAGACGGTGAGTGGTCGAATTAATTTCGTAGTTTGCACAAGTAATTAGTACGCTCGTTTTTCTCAACAAGTTATGTTTACCGAGGCATTAATTAGAACGAATGCATGAATGACCACTAAATTTCCATGAACTTGTACATGCATTGGTTAGTTTCCTCTTGACACTGCTTGCGTCGGGTGATCTAACGCACCTCAAAATCCAACATGTAATGGTACTACTACTAGTATAGTAGAATTGAGACTTATCAAACAGAAAAACGAATGTTTTTTAGATGAGCCCTATAAACCCTAGTGGGTACGTACTCCGTAAAAACAGATTTTTCCAAAACTAAGTCGCTCCCTTTCATGAATTCTGTAGTATACTCCTCCGTCGACGCTCCCTTTCATGAATTTTGTACTTCCTGTCGCCGACATGTGGGACATATAGCAACCGGGTCGACGTGTCAAGCACCAAATAACAGTGCAGAACAGCAGGGGGACGCACCCCACTCGTACCGGCCCAGTAGTAGTAATGAGCAATGAGACGTCAAATCACAATGCCGCACCTTCCCAGACGGATGAAGCAACCATTATTTCACACTTCGGTTCGCCATCATCTCAAACCACGTAGTATTGCTTCTGCCTCAAGAGGGACACGCGCATCGCCTTGGTACATCATGACACGTGGGACCGCATGACAGGCCATGCTCCCCCGCCGGTCGCTCGGTAAAATCACCTCATTTTTACTATACTTCCTCCATATCGGTTTACTACATGGCATGCACATCGTTCTAGGTTGAGAATTTAACTGGCTATATATGTGATGAACAGTACTCTAGCCTTTTAAAAAATGTATACTTTTGTACAGTAGTACTATCGATGGATTGCGCCATGGAGCAAAAATTGAAATAAAAAAAAGGTGGTACATATAGAGAGCGCTCGTCGCCAAATTATGCATATAGTACTATTAAAAAAGCTAGTACGTGCTTAATTGGGGTGCTAAATTCTATTAAAGAAATACTAGTAGTATGTACATACTGAAGAGTTAAAGTAACGAGAAGAAACATAACATAGTTTTGCTGGGGGCTCAGCACAACACACCCCTCAAATTAAATAAGCACACCTGAAATTAAACTATGCAACTAATCCGGTAGACACTGCATTAGAAGTTTAGAACCACCATGAGCAACGACACTGCCACCTTACTCGGAGTCCTCGTCCACGTCCTCGACTTTGTCCTTGTCCCTCTTCCTCTTGGCCGATACTTCTTTGCTTGAACCGCACACTTGGCTGTTGCGCTTCATCCAACCCTTGTAGATATTGAAGCAAAGGTAGCCTCCATTGCAGCATAGTGGATGTGGTCTATATCTAGTACATTCCGCTGCCATGCATGACAATGAAATGTGTATGGAGGTTTCTCCAGTTTACCGTACGAAGGATGAACCATGGCTCCTGCCAGGGTCAGCATTGAAGGCTGACAAGAGGACACCAGCCGATTCTTCTGGAGGTCGAAGGTGTTGCCTACAACGAGGCTTATCTGACGCAGGACTTCTTTGTCGTTACCAAAGTCTACAGTAACGAATTTGACTAGGTTGCTCTTGAGGAAGTCCTTAAAATCCTGGCACTCAACGTCGGCATGGCATATGTGGTAGACCAAGCATAAGTCATGCACGCAAACCTGGATCACGGCGGGCTTCTTCCTCTCCTCGTCCTTTAGATCCTTCTCTCGTCCCAGGACTGTGGTGTACTCAACATCTAGCCCAGCGACCCACTCATCATCTGAGTCTTCGAACATGCGTCTGAAGCGAGAAAGGCATCCTTTCACCGTCGCGGAAGAACGGGTGTAGATGACGTCGAACTCATCGCCGGTGATGGTTCTAATCTTGTACTCACTGCCGATCGTGGAGATTTGGGACGCCATGGATTTGGGAGGAGGGTTAGGATTAGTGGAACTGCCGTAATGTGAATGGACGGGACGACTAGGAGCGAACCGCCGTAGTATTGAAGGACGTGCGGGGACGAGTAGGAGCGAACTGCCAGCGTGAGAACGGCAGGGTAGTGGCTTTCCATTCTCCCATGATACGGGCTTCCTTGAGCCCTTGGATCTGAGATCGAACGGTTGCATGGCGTGATTCTAGACCTATGGGTGAATATCCTATCCTGGAGGGTTACTTTGCAAATTTTTAGCAACTTAGCATGCGACCGTTTGATCTCAGATCCAAGGGCTGCCAGCAGCCCGTATCATGGTCGCGCCTACCACGACCGTCGCGTCGCTCGCGCGGTCGCGCCCTTGGAGATTTAACACGGTGCGTTAGGCTATCTGATGTTGGCATGTCATACATAGTCATCACTTAGTCACTCATACTACAACAAGGTTGGCTATAAGTGTAATTTTTTTACTCCTCTCCATCTCTTTCTTCGTACTCCCTCCGTCCCATAATATAAGAACGTTTTTGACACTAGTGTAGTGCCAAAAACGTTCTTATATTATGGGACACAGGGAATACTAGTATTTATTGCATTTGCCAAGGAGTGACCTCTTCCAATGAAATGGTGTTGCTAAGTTTGCTTCATTTAATTAGCTATAGACTCAAAATTGTCTTTTCACCTAGGTACAAGCGCTTAGCACCGTTTCTTCCTTGGGTCACCAAACTAGTCTCTCTCTTCTTGATTAACTTGCCACATCAGACTTTATGCCTATGTGGCAAGCTTAAGCACCTGTAGGAGCAAGTAAAAGTAAGTACAATAGTGCGCTTTACATGGCATTTTTGCATATGTGGAGGAAAGAGAGGCAAGGAAAAAGTGGAGAAGTGGGCTCTCATGCAAGAGCCAGCCTCTACTACATCGTGGAGCATTGGGAGAGGCACCTGTACGGAGGTGGTCAGGAATCGGGACACTCACGCCGGTCGTAGCGCCGCAGTTAAAATGATAATGCCAAGTCAAATCATGGGGCCCCACCTGTCTAGCAGTAACTCGCTGTCAAATCACACAGCCCTACGTTTGCAGCAGCCTACTCCCTCGTCTTCTCGCGTCTCTGTCGAACCGACTAGGCGGAACTGCCCCGCCTACCGCGCAGGAAAAGCCCCGCCCTCGACTTTTAAATACAACTACATCCGCTTAAGAATCCAATGATATACTTTTTGTGACATAGTAACTCATATTTAGTTAGTCAAAGGGATGACCTAGAACTACGTGCAGGCCCTATAAACCGAGACGCCTAAAAATAAAAAAACCGAGACGGAGAGGGTAGTTCAGCACGTATCATTTTAGATCAATATAGTCGGGATTCACCAAGGAGCAAAACCAAGTGGTAGGCTGCTCCTGTCGTGTTGGCGTAGCAACTCAAGCAGGGTCAGTCCGCACATGAAATGGCGACACACTTAATAGGACCCCTTTGGCCGACATGTGGCTCATCCACCGTCTTGTTCCACGTGCGATGCACCAAATTACAGTTCGGAGCAGCGGTTGGAATTGAAGGCACCCCGGTCGTAGCGCCGCAGTAGTAGAAAATGAGCGATGAGGGGTCAAATCACAAAGCCCCACCTTTCCCGCATGAAGCTGGACGGACGAAGCAACCATCATTTCACTCTAGGGCGCAAGAGCATAAAGAAAAGAGAAAACAATGAAGTGTGCGGCAGCTACCTAGGGCACCCTAGGGTAGGGGTCTCCACTACAGATCCTTTTTTTGGAAAGCGCCTCCACTACAAATCGGCTTCTCCCTCGTCCTCTTGAAGAAAACCGATGATGAGTGCGGCGGTAGGGTTTGTAGGAGTACTACGGCGTGCGGGGCCACGTCGTAGTAAACGGGTTCGAGTCAACGCCTTAAATATGTGTGGGCCGCTTGGTTTTACGGGAACAAGGCAGCATTTTGGGTTCGGGGACCAGTGGAGATATAGTACGTACAAAAAATTGTGGACGTAGGTTCGACCGAAAGGCAATGATGCATGGGCCCTGCATTTTGATATACCCGGGGCCGCGTGAAATTTGCTACTCTACTCAAAACTAGTAAGGTACACATGTATTCAATGCATGAGATTTTGAAACCAAATTACGAATAAATACACACTATAGCATGTAAAGTTTTGAGTCATATATGCATGATGTAGATGTTCGTTTAGTTCTGATAGTTCATCTCATTCAAAATCAATTAGTTTTATAAAAATGTTAAGATTCATGGGGTTGTGCATTGTAAATCATAAAGTAAAAAACAAATAATGGCAATTCATTTAGAAAAAAATAATCAATTATGATACAGAAGATTCTAGAACAAAGGAGAAGTGCTTGTGTTTTGAGGTTTGTGCATTATGCTTAAGTTCAACCATGGAGTCTTCTAAATTGTACATGTGGCAGATCTGGTGGAATGTTGATGATATCCAACGGCCAGTAGTGCTCGGATTGCCTATCTCTGCACTGTCGGGTTAGCTTCATCCAGCGACCATCTTTCAAAGTTATTTGCACACTATATAGTTCTTGTGCCATAGTTGCATGTTTTGGAAAAAAGCTACTAGTGGGTTGTACTATCTATTTAGGAATAGAAGATGTATACATGGAAGTTGTAGGGAAAGAGATGACATGGAGCATCTCAATTCCTATGAGTAGGGATTGGAAAAGAGATGTCATTTGGTTCACATCATAGGAACTTTTCTATTGAATCTAGAGATGACATGTATCTCAATTCCTATGAGAAGGGATTAGAAAAGAGATGTAATTTGGTTCATATCATAGGAACTTTTCTATTGAATATACGCTAATGTTTATTTTCCTTTGAAATTAAGGGAGTATAGGAATCCATTCATATGAACCAAGTGGCTCTAAAGCTATAGAAATGATATCATGTTTATTTCCTTTGAAATGTGGAGTATATGAATCTATTCCTATGAACCAATTGGCTCTAAAGGAAAAAAATCCTATAAAAATCATATCATATAGAGTTCCTATGATATTCCTCGACACAAAAGGATGCTTGAAATTGCTGCGGGTGATACGATGGTCTTTCTTTGTAGACTCCTCACCCATCTTTATAGTTACCTCTCGAAGATAAATGAAATGATATATACATGGTATTCTACATGTGCAATTTGGTACACGAAAACTCGGTAAAAGTTTGCGAGGTTCGAATTTTCAATAAAGCTATATGCACTGCATTTCGGAACGGAGGGAGCATACGGCAGTTGCTAACACTCACGTGGAAGATTTGTGTGTAGGAGGAGTGGCTGTTCTGTTAAATGACATGGCAAAACTGACACTGTCGGATGCCGATCTAACGGTTCTTACGGCGTTCGTCAGGAAAAGGGTTGTGGCGAACGTTTGTTGGATAATGATTTACGGACACATGCATTGCATTGATACGTGCCCCCTCTCTCTCACGCACACGCACCCTCACGAGTCACGACTCTCCCGAGTCCTCTCGCAGACTCGCACGTCGCACCCACCGTCTATCTGCAGGTAGACGTCACGCACATATGTGCTCTTCACACCCTACCCTCAGAACTTCTAAAAAACAAAAGACGGCGCGCACATTTTATTTTAGCTCACACGTCACACACTTATACTATTACTCTTGCGGCGAACGTTCTTTGGGCATAGTATATTGTACTCTCACGAAGAGAAGCGGTGCACGCACGCACTAGTTCTCTCACACCCACTCGCGGGTACACGTAGGAGCGCATTTTTTTGAAGCTGGTACAACAAAATCACTCCACTATATATAGAAGCAGGAGCCTTAGCGCTTGCTTTACTAGGGTTCCTCTCGTTCACTCTCTCATGCTCTCTAGATCTAAGCAACACATAGGCGGCCACACTCTCTCTCAGCTCACGGCTGGTCACAAATCTGGCCGGATAACCTCGACCGGGGCAGGGGTGTAGGTGCATCGTTCACGCTGTCGTCGGTGGCGAGGGAGGAGATCAACGGCTGCCCACGCGTCCCGATCGGCGGCCGTGCCGTTCTCTCCGAGAGAGCGCTGACTCGGGAGGGCCTCCGACCCCTTCTTCCTCCCTGCGGTATTGTGGCCAAGATGCGGCCTCCCGACGCCGTCTTTGCCACATGCCGACGACCCTCAGGTATATATTCCTTCGAAACCTGCCTTGCTCTACTGCCCCAGCTCCCTTCGTGTGGATCCTTTTCTACTTCCGTCCGCTGTTCCAAAGTCACCTAGACTTCTACTATTATTAGAAGTAAAGCTAGTTCATACAGTCGACTCAAAGCGTTGGTTCAAACAGGGAAGAAAGTGGGAAAGATGTAGCATGAATCTAGGACTTGGTTCTAAGAGGAAACGGGGGAAAGTAGTAATATCTGTCACTGTTTAAATAACCTTATTTCGTATTTGCGCAAACAGGGATGTCTGTCTCCGTATCGTTTCTATCCGTGCAATCAAAAGCACACACCTCATTTTTAGTACAACTGCGCAAAATGAGATGGCTATCCCTCGTTGCCGTCGTCTAACCTCCCGTCTTCAAGGTATCCCTACATTGGTACTAGTAACTAAGGTAGAATGACCAACGCAATCTAAAAGAAGCTGATTCGTACGTTTTACTTCCTGATTGCAGTGCAGGGACGAGCGAAAACAACTGCATCCTAGTCCGGAATGCACTTTCTACCAGTTCATCCATGGACCGAGGACTAGCTGGCACGGCTGCACGGCAGTTTTTTGGACAGGTGCGTGGACAAGAGGCATTGTGGTCTGCTTATTTTTGCAAATAGCGGTGCTTAAATTTAGTGGAATGCACAAGCATTTCAGCTGTTCAGTACACTACATGGTTCAGTTCAGCATTCCAGCTGAGACCACAATTATAATTGGTTATTCTGGAATGAGAGAACCTAACCCTGAATGGTGGCAACAAGGAAAAACCAGAGTGAACTCCAGGAAATTTAAGCCTGCCAGGAGGCCCTTTGCACAGAGAAGCCTTGCTTGTTTTTTCCTGATTTGTAAACCTTCTCACAACTTTGTCTTTTGCTGTGAACTAGTATATGTTTGTTATGTTCTGTGAATCATTGAGATGTATAAAATTGCTTAACTTATGCTTTTCAAGTTCTTTTTGAAGACGAGTTTAATGTGAGTGTTCCACATGAGCGCTGGACTAGCGTGTGAACGTTTGGAATTTATTACATTGTGGCCTCAATTAACTGCATGAACCACTGTAACAAGATACATAGTTGATTATATGTCAGACAGCAGATTGTTGATTGTTAGCTGGTCGATAGACTAGTGTTGAAGCGAGCTGAGCCAATGTGCCGTGTTTTGCACAACTGCTTACAAGCGGGGTAGCACCAACAGTGTTTACAAGTACTTATGTATACGTCAGCGCACGGTTCTCGAACGAGTGCTCTATTTCATCAAAACACACACTGCTCGTATGATAAACCGTGACAACTTATGTCTTACCATGCCATATTCATGAAAAAACTAGTGAGGACGCATCTGTTTCAGCAACAATTACGATGGTTCTCACATGATTCACGGGCACACAAAAGTAGCAGCAGTTCCCATAGACGGATTCAAACAGAGTACTAGCCCCAGAGGGGACGATAACAGGCAAGGTTCGGATAATTAGACACAATCCAAACCACTATTAAACACTAGCTGGGGCAACTATTTCATGCCTTGATCTAATTTGGGCTGGACACAAGACGGACCTTGCCATGAACATCATCGAGGACGTCCCGCAGCAGCTCAATCCTGTGAACCTTCATGAAGACAACCTTGTGGCCTTGCCACTGATAAACTTGTTTGTGGAGGCATGCCACGTCATCTTCCTGCGTAAGCTTGACAAGAACAGTATGCCTCACAAACGAAGGAGTAGCTATGAACTTCTTGTGCTTCAGTACACCCTGGACAACACGCCTAACAATAGTGAGGCTGAAATACAACTCTTCATTGGTATAACCGCAAATGGCTTCCAGGATCCAAAAGCCTAAGAACTCTGTTTTCCCAGTGCATATATTCAGGTCGTCCGCCTCATAGCGAGTGACATGTACAACCACACAATCCTTGTCTGCATTAGGGCTCTAATTGAATTAGAAACAAATTCTGAATTACTTTTCAGTATAAGAAACACAAGTTATTTAAACCACTATGTATAGCATGGCATCGAAGCTAATAAAATTTTGCATTATTAATCACCACATACTTCCTTTTCTAAAAAAAATCACCACATACTTAGATGAAAAACCACAATCGAGATCGGCAAAGAAGGAAATCACCTTGGGCAGCTCAGCGGGGGGGGGGGGGGGGACATCCTCGAAGGGGAAAAACTGCTCCTGCAGTGCCACGGGGGTTGTAACCTCAAACGGGGCATTGACCATCTCAGTAGTGGCCGTGAGCGTATCTGGGGTCAGCTCGGTGGTTGCCTCCATCTTCTTGGAGCTCTCTGTCTTGTGGGGATTAGCCTCCCGTGTCTGCTCCAATATTGGCAGATCTTTGCCTGGTTCTCCTTGGTCCATCATGAAACTGACGAATACTAGGAGACCACTGAAAGGAAAACACAATCGCAATGACAATGAAAGAAAAAAGAGAGTGAGGATCGGTTACTGCTTTGCAAAAGTTCTTTTTTTCTCTGAATGAAAATATACCAACATCACGGATCCGCTTACCTTCCCTTCGTTCGAAGAGAAGAACAGTGGCAGATGCGAGTGTTGCCTTTCTTGAAGACGGTGAGGGAGAAGGATAGTCCGAGGGAGAAGGGGATTCAGCGAAGAGTGAAATGATGGTTGCTTCGTCCGTCAAACTTAGACTGCGGGGAGGTGGGGTTTTGTGATACGACGGCTCGTTACTGCCGCGCTACGACCGGGGTGACTCTCCGCCTGCATACTGCCTTCTAATTTGGTGGATGGCATTTGGGCCCGCGCGCTGCATGGCCCGCATGTCGGTGAACAAAAGTATAACGGCATTCAGTAGAGGGAGACGTTTCAATGTCCTAGGAGGAGCCAGAAGCGGTAGAGTGTCTCCACTGTACTAGTAGTAATTGTTTTTCTGGGTAGCAGTAGAGTGTCTCCACTGTACTAGTAGTAATTGTTTCTCTGGGCCCAAGACAAAACAGCCCATCCACACTAGTAAATAGTAAAATCAATTCAAAAGCCCATCCACACTGGGTGCTCTTCTTCCTCCTCGCTCCCACCCACCTCACGTCAGCTCGCTCCACTCGTACCCCCAAATTTCTCACCTCACTCCTACAGAAAACCCCAGGTCCCCTTCTTCCTCACTCCTACAGAAAACCCCCAGCTCCCCTTCTTCTTCGCTCGCACTACAACTAGGCTCATCATTCGTTACTCTGCTCAAATCCGTGAGCGCGACGCGACGCCCTCGAGGAAAATGGAGTCGGCTGACCCTAGCACCAAGAAGATGAGGCTCCCGCCAGCGGCGACGCCTGTTGTAGATCCCGCACTCGGCAGCGCGGGGAGAAGCGGCGACCCCGCCACCACCGGATCCCAGGAATCCGTAGAATCTCGGGTGGACCGCATCAGCGATCTCCCAGACCCGTCCTTGGGTAGATCATCTCGCTTCTCCCCACCAAGGATTGCTGCCGCACCCAAGTCCTCTCAATTCGGTGGCGCCCTCTATGGCGCGCCGTGCCCCTTAATCTCGACTGTCGTCAGCTATCTCTCTTCAATGATTTCGAAATCCCCAGAGCCATCATCTCCTCCCACCAGGGCTCCGTTCAAAGCCTCTGCATCCCGTCATGCTACCTGAGCAAGCATACCATGCCCTGCACAGTGGACGCCTGGCTGAAATCCCCTGAATTCACAGAACTACAGCTGCTTGAGTTCTACTATTCCCCTGGAAAATCACATACCACATACCGAACGCCATGAACTTGTGCCCTCAGCACCGATGTCCATCTCGCGGTTTTCGTCCTCTCTCCACGCCGCCACCTTTGCGTTGTGCTACCTACCAGACAATCTGGTACTAAACCTTCGACTCTCATTTCTCAAGAAACTTTCACTTGTGCGGGTTCATATATCGGAGGCCTCATTGCACAGCATCATCCACTCTAGTTGCCCTGCGCTAGAGTGCTTGGTGCTTGTTTTCACAATTAGAATCGGTTGTCTCCAAATAAAGTCGCCTAACCTTGTAAGAATTGGAATTTCTTTTGATGGAAGGCAGCTCATCATCCAAGATGCCCCTTCACTTCAAAGGTTGATCCTTGATTCTAGTTATTCATCGTTGCAAATAACCATCCTCTCTGCGCCTAAACTGGAGACCTTGGGTGTAATACATGATATCTGTGCTCATTTCAATATGGTGTTTGGCTCCACAGTTCTTCAGGTAGTTTATATTATCATCTACACTTGTAACCATAAGCTGCATTTTAAATTTCTGCGCATAATTTATATATCATCTTGGAGTACACATTTTGTACTAATATTATGTTCTATGCTCAATGAAGAGTTTCTCCATGGATGGCCTATCAATGGTGCTGGATTCTGTCAAGATCTTATATATCCAAATGAATAGTTTTGATCTGAACAAGATTATTGGCTTGCTGCAATCCTTTCCATGTCTGGAGAAGTTGTATATAAAGGTGATAATTTCACGCACATTGGAAGCCCGCATATAGTGTACTAGAATTAACCGTTCAGCTGTTGCTCTTTCGACACTCTTCTTTTAGACCTTAACTGTTTTCAATCTTCATGTCTATTTAGGCAACAGGATGGGGTAAGAAAGTTATAACCAATCGGTGGATTCGTAAGCATCGGGATTTTCTCACTTCTCATGAGATTCGATTGAAGACAATAACGCTAGAACGATATGTAGCCAACCGTGCAAACACAAGATTGTCACATTCTTCCTGCTGAATGCGAGGTTACTATTGTCCATCAGGCTTAAGTTTATCAGCAGCATGGTTTTGATGGATGGGTATGTCGAAGAGCAAAAAAAGGAGTTTCAGGTGGGCAAAAGAGCTTCTGAACGTGCCGGGCTTCTATTTACAACATATTGTGGTCATAATCCAGTAAAGTTTACTACCCAGGATGTTCATTCTATGGACCTGACCGATCCATTTGACTGTGACTGCCGAAAACAGTGCTGGAGTTAGATGTTGTTGCCCTTTTCAATCTGATTTTTTTTGTAAACCTGATGAACAATTAACCCTCGTGCTTTTGTACAGTTTGTAAGCTGGAGTTAGATGTTCCTGCCCTTTTCAACTCGGCTGTGACTGTCATATTTTCTTTGAAACAAGGCAAATGGCTTGCCATTCATTTAATTTAGAGTGAAATATTGTAACAAATCCCAACCAAGGGAAATAACATCACTCTCGCCGGATGCTTGAGCTCACTGTGGATTATAGAAGCCAAGTGATTAGCCCCCACCAGCACCCACAAACTTATTTCGAACTAGCACATCAAATGGGCTATAAATTTTCATAGGAAAGGCTGCATGACCGTGACAGATTTGGATTCTAACATTTGGGACCCGCGAGGAAATAGCCTATCCAAGGTGGTGTCGACTTACTAGCCAGTCAACAAACGATTCTGCCTACCAGCCGTTGGATTGACATCCAACATCTGTCGTGTATCTTCTATCTCTTGTCTTCTTCCTCCAGCCTCCCAAACCAAACCACCCCGTCGGCTCCGCCTGCTCCCGCCTCCCATGGCTAGCTGCGCCTCCCCCGCCCTACCGTACGTACCCTCCAACGTTGGCCAATCCCTCCCTCTATTCCCCCACACGTCCTGTTATTCTCCGGCGACGTCAGCCCCAACACGCACCCGCGTCCGAACCAGTCAACCCTCGTACTCCCCTCCGCCTGCGACTGGACCGGCGCATCTTCAATGGCTCTTGTTCGTTCCGTCCGAGGCCTCACCGTCGTCCTCCGCATTGCGGCCTTGGTTCACTCGCTGTGCGCGGTGCGCCACCCTCTTGTGTTGTCAACGTCGTCAACAACCGAGAGGAACAAGGAGATGACTGT
Source organism: Aegilops tauschii subsp. strangulata (assembly GCF_002575655.3). Taxonomy (NCBI): domain Eukaryota; kingdom Viridiplantae; phylum Streptophyta; class Magnoliopsida; order Poales; family Poaceae; genus Aegilops; species Aegilops tauschii. The sequence continues at coordinate 559,727,782 of NC_053039.3, read as the reverse complement.
ACGTGGAGAGGATGACAGAAGGGACCCACCAGCGTCATGGCAGTACGCAAGCAAGTGCCTCTATAGTACAAGCCCAAAAATATCGTTCCTCCTAATGGTTGGACATCTGGGGCTCACGCCATTGTCAACGTAGTCAATAAAGGAGAGAATTACACTACGAGCGGCTGACACCAGGGACCCAGCAAGTCGCGCAGTTTATTTTTGAGGAACAAGCAGTTGTTATTTATACTAGTTTTAGCGACGGATCAGGGTAACAACGGGGCTGTGTGGGGATTGTGGCCCGTCTAGCCAGGGTTTTATTTATGTTTACCACATCATGAGCCCAGGTGTGTTTTTTTCTTGCTGAAAATGGCTAGCCCAGTTCTATTTTTTTTAAGAAATACCCAAACAAGGCCTACTTGCTTTATTGGCCCTGCTGGGCTGCAAATCTTTCAAGACGAGGAGAGTTTCATTCGGTTTGCCCAGAAATGGGCTGTACATTTTTAAAACACATCAAACCGGGAATTAGTTTCAATTTTTTTTCATTACAAGATCTTAAATTCCATTGATTTTTATGCGTGGACAATTATTTGGATTTTGTATTTATATAAATTATTTTTCAAAATAGTTTGAATGTGAATGGATATTTCTGGATTAAAAACAGTTGACCGCACCGAGATATGCAAAATTGCGTATACTTTTTAACCGTGGCCACAATATGGGGTGTAATGCTAACAAAAAAAGATGGGCTCCAAAAAAATCCTTAAGAATTAGCAAATGGGTTGTACATTATTAGAAATAATGGCAGATGGGCTGTATGCTGTTTTCCACAGATTTGAGGCTGACTTGTGCGCCTACTACAGGTTGACGCGTATGCTTTCATAAAAAAAAGGTTGACGCACACGCAACGCCCTGTCAACTTAGTGAACACACGAGAGCAGTGACTGTTGGATGTCCATCCAACGGCTGTCGTGCTTCTTCAATCTCTGCTCTTCATGCTCCAGCCGCTCAAACAAGCGTCGGCGGGACTGCCTACTCCCTCCTCCCGCGGTCGGCTATGCTGCCGCACAGGCCTCACGGCCCCACCGTACTCCCATCGCTGGCCTAGCCATCCCTCTACTCACCCACACATGCTGTTATTCTCCGGCGACGGTAGACGAACCAGTAAACCCTCGTACTCCTCCGCGTGGGAAAAAACTGCCGAGTATTCCCTGGCTCCGTGTCGTTCCCTTCCTAGGCCTCGCCGTCGTCCACCGCCCTAGTGCTCTCGGCGCGGCCTGGTCAACATGGTCAATGAACGACATCCATCGGAATTGGACTGTACGTGGAGAGGCTGACAGCTGGGTCCACGGCTGCACACAAGGAAATGCCTCCTTATTACGCGCAAAATAATGATTCCTCCTCCTGACAGCTAGGACCGACAGGAAGGGCCTCTGTATTTCACGAAAAAAATGTTCCCCCCGCTGACAGGTCGGACCCACCAGCTTTATCTTCGCACGCAAGGAAGTGCCTCCTTATTACGCCCAAAAAAATGAATACCCCCTGCTAGCTGGGACCCACCATATTGTTGGGCTGACTTTTGGGCCTACTAAGTTGACGGGGACGAAGGGCTTTGTCAACTTAGTCAATACTCCAGTGACCGTATGATGTGCATCCAACGGCCATAGTGCTTCTTCAACCTCTGGTCTTCTTGCTCCAGCCGCCCAAAGCAGCGCCGGTCGTGCCGCCTGCTCCTGCCTCCCGTGGCCGGCTGTGCTACCGCGGAGGCCTCACCGTCCCCATACTACTCCCACCACTGGCCAGGCCATCCCTCCACTCACCCACACCCCCTGTTATTCTGCGGCGACAGCAGCCTCACACCGCAGCCGAACCAGTGAACGCTCGTACTCCTCTCCGCGTGGGCATCCACTGCCGCGTCTTGCCCGGGTCCGTGTCGTCCCCTTCCTAGGCCTCGCCGTCGTCCACCGCCGTGGTGCTCTCGGCGCGGCGTGGTCAATGTGGTCAACGACCGACTTCCATCGGAAGAGTACTGTATGTGGAGAGGCTGATAGCTGGGTCCACGGCAGCCGCAAGGAAGTGCCTCCTTATTACGCGGAAAATAATTATTCCTCCACCTGATAGCGGGGACCCAACAGACGGGCCACCACTATTTTGCGAAAAAAATCATTTCCCCCTGACTGCTGGGACCCACCGGACGGGCAACCGTATTTCGCAAAAAAAATGTTCCCCCCGCTGTCAGCTCGGACCCACCGGAAGTGCCTCCTTATTACGCACAAAAAAATGAATACTCCCCGGCTAGCTGGGACCCACCTTGGTGGGAGGCTGACTTGTGGGCCTACTAAGTTGACAGGGATGAAGGGCTTTGTCAACTTAGTCAATATGAACGATTTTAGCTCCAGTGACCGTACGATGTCCATCCAACGACGTAGTGCTTCTTCAACCTCTGGTCTTCTTGCTCCAGCCGCCCAAAGCAGCGCCGGTCGTGCCGGATGCTCCTGCCTCCCGTGGCCAGCTGTGCTGCCGCAGAGGCCTCACCGCCCCTACTATTCCCACCGCTGGCCAGGCCCTGCGGCGATGGCAGCTTCACACCGCAGCCGAACCAGTGAACCCTCGTACTCCTCTCTGCGCGGGCTTCCACTACCGCGTCTTCCCCGGCTCCGCGTAGTCCCCTTCCTAGGCCTCGTCGTCGTCTACCGCCGTGGTGCTCTCTGCGCGGCATGGTCAACGTGGTCAAGGAACGACTTCCATCGGAAGAGTACTGTACGTGGAGAGGCTGACAGCTGGGTCCACAGCCACAGCCCAGTTTTTTTGTGATTTGCCAAGTAAGTCGCTTTGTCAGGCCTGTTGGGCTGCAAATCTTTCAAGATGAGGAGAGCTTTCATTCGGCTGGCTGAGAAAATGGCCCATCAGTAATGAGAAATGGGCTGTACATTTTTAAAACACATCAAACCGGCAATTAGTTTCAAATATCTTTTTTTTTCATTTCAAGATTTTAAATTACATTAATTTTTATGTGTGGAGAATTTGTTGGCTTTTATATTGATATACATTTATTTTTAAAATCAGTTTGAATGTGAGTCGAAATTTCGGGATTAAAAACAGTTCGAACCGCACCGAAATATGCAAAATTTCGTATAATTTTTTAACCGTGGCCACAATATGGGCTGTAATGCAAACAAAAAGAAAATGGGCTCCAAAAAAAACCTCAAGAATTAGCAAATGGGCTGTAAATTATTAGAAATAATGGCAGATGGGCTGTATGCTGTTTTCCGCAGATTTGAGGCTTTCCTAAAAAAAAGGTTGACGCACAAGCACTGACTGTTGGATGTCCATCCAACGGCCGTCGTGCTTCTTCAATCTCTGCTCTTCCTGCTCCAGCCCCTCAAACAAGCGCCGGCGGGACTGCCTGCTCCCTCCTCCCCGCGGCCGGCTGTGCTGCCGCGCAGGCCTCACCGCCCCGCCGTACTCCCATCGCTGGCCTAGCTATCCCTCTACTCACCCACACCTGCTATTATTCTCCGGCGACGGCAGACGAACCAGTAAACCCTCGTACAGTCGTACTCCCCTCCGCGTGGGAAACAACTGCCGAGTCTTCCCTGCCTCCATGTCGTCCCCTTCCTAGGCCTCGCCGTCGTCCACCGCCGTGGTGCTCTCGGCGCGGCGTGGTCAATGTGGTCAACGACCGACTTCCATCGGAAGAGTACTGTGCGTGGAGACGCTGACAGCTGGGTCCACGGCCGCAGCAAGGAACTGCCTCCTTATTACGCGCAAAATAATTATTCCTCCACCTGACAGCGGGGACCCACCGGACGGGCCACCGTATTTCGCGAAAAAACGTTTCCCTCCTGACTGCTGGGACCCACCAGCTACACCTTCGCACGCAAGGAAGTGCGTCCGGGCAAAAAAAACAAAATGATTCGCCCCCCTGACTGCTGGGACCCACCAGCTACATCTTCGCACGCAAGGAAGTGCCTGACAGTCGGGACCCACCAGGTCGAAGCATACGTAGCGTTGTCATTCTGGTCGCGAACGTGTACGTACATATATACTGGTGGATGTAGAGGCGCGCATGTGTCGTAGTAGAGGCGCGCACGTAGCATGTACACGTACGTACAGCAGCCAGGGTGCAAGAAAGAAAATACGGCCACGTATGTGTACATACGGGCGGGGTCACGAACGCGTACTCGCGCATACGTACGGCGAGGGCTGGTTGACATGGCTGGGTCGGAACGGAGAAACAGCATCGTCGTCGTGTTCATGGGGAGGCAACAGAATGCGTCGTGTTCATGGGGAGGCAACGAAATGCTCGTGTTCATTGGGAGGCAACGGAACGCGTGGGAGCCAACCGGCTGGGTCGGAACGGAATGCGTGGTCGTGTTCATCGGGAGGGCTTGGACGGAATAGGCGATGGAAACGAGGCCTGGCGTACCGCAGAACGGAGGAAACGGCCTTGTGTTCGACCGACCACGTTCGAAACAGGATCCTGTTCATCGAGAGGGGTCTGGTGTACCGCAAAACGGACGAAACGGACATCCTACGGTCGAAACGGGGGTCCTGGTTATCGGGAGGGGTGTGGCGTACCGCAAAACGGACGAAACAGACCTCCTACGGTCGAAACGGGGGTCCTGTTGATCGGGAGGGGTGTGGCGTACCGCAAAACGGACGAAACAGACCTCCTACGGTCGAAATGGGGGTCCTGTTCATCGGAGGGGTGTGGCGTACCGCAAAATGGGACTGCACGGGATACTGTTCATCTCCACCGTCGACCTCCTCCAGCCTCCACAGGCTATCGTCGACCTCCTCCAGCCTCGAAGGGCTCCTGTTCATCCAGCCTCCACCACGCGCTACTCCACCGGCTACTGTTCAACCACCCCTCCACCGTCTACTGTTCATCCAGCCCTCCACACCACGGGGTCCTGTTCAACCACCCCTCCACGGGCACCCCTCCACCGTCTACTGTTCATCCAGCCCTCCACACCACGGGGTCCTGTTCAACCACCCCTCCAAGGGCACCCCTCCACCGTCTACTGTTCATCCAGCCCTCCACACCATGGGGTCTTGTTCATCCAGAGGCAACGCCACCGCTCACTATTCATCCAACCCCCCCCCCCCCCCCCCCGCAACACTCACTGTTCATCCAATCGATCGGCTTCAGTTACCAGCAGTAGCGAAGGAATCGCTCGATCGGGTTCAGTTAACAGCCATCGATCGATCGCTCGGGGTTCAGTAATGCGTAGCCTGCAGTGCAATCGCTCCGGTTCAGTTAGAGCCCAACGCCTCGCTCGGGTTCAGTTAGAGCCAACGCCTCGCACACACGCGCGTATGTGTACGAGAGAAACGCGCATCGCTCGGCCCCCGACCTCCCACCGTAACCGGGAACTCCCCGAAATTTTCCTCCCCCTCGCTTCTACCAAGGTTTTTTCCGTCATGGACGGCCCAAAGAATGTCATGCAGCTGCGTCTCCGGCCCGCCCAGGACGAAAAGCCCATTTTCTGTCATGATTTTTTGTCATAGAAGTAGGAGCCCACCACATCTATGATGATACCGGGTTTTGTCACAATTATTGTCATAGAAGTGTCATATGTATGATAGAATTTTTTTTCGTTCGGCCCAAAATGTCACGGATGTGTCTTTTTTTTGTAGTGTCTTTTTGAATTCTCCCTACAACACTATATCGGAGAAGTTTGTGCTTATTAAGGATTATATCGATGGGTTGCGTTTTACTACTACACATGATGATTTTGATAGATATAATATGCATGTGCTTGCTTCTCCTACTTGCAATTATTATGAGAGAGGAACTACATCTCCGCCTCTCTATGTTTCCAATACAATAAAATTGCAAGAAATTGTCTATGTTATGTATTTGCTTTTACTTTATGTGCATGAATTGTTCTTTTATGACATGTCGGTGCATAGGAAGAGAGTTAGACTTCGTTGTTGCATGATATATGTTACTTTATGCTCACTACTAAATTATAAATCATTGTTAATTAAAATTGGCTTTGATATACCTTGGGATCCAGGTGGATCCATTACTTGAGCACTATATGCCTTGCTTAATGGCTTTAGAGAAAGCGCTGCAAGGGAGACAACCCGAAAGTTTTAGAGAGTCATTTTATTCTGTTGTGTGCTTTTATAAATTTGAAAAACAAAAAAGATATAGAGGGGAACCTAAAACTTTTCAAAAAGAAAAGTGAAAGTGAGAAAGGCGAACATCGTTGAAGTGGGGGTCATCCTTGAACTTTGTTCATGCCCATGGAAACTTTGTGAATCTCGATTATAGAAAATTTTCAACAAATATAATCATCCCCTTGTACAAATTCATTTTATTACAAAAATAATGTGCCAAGATTTGCCTTTAGGATGATGAGATTGCTTGTTTGGTATGTGCAGTGAAAAATAGAAAATTTGGCTGTAGCGCGTAAATTTATGTTTTTTTACTGTAATGTCAAAAGCTTCTGAAACATTTTGCACAGTACTTCTATACAAATTGTTTATTGTTTCCTAATTTTTCAGAATTGTTCTGATTGCTACAGATTGTCCTGTTTAAGTAAGATTCTGTTTTTGATGCATTGTTTTGCTAGTTTTGATGAAACTATCGATTTTATCGGTGGTATAAGCCATGGAGAAGTTATAATATAATAGCTACAATGAAAAAATAAAATATGAATGGGTTTACAACAGTACTTAAAGTGGTGATTTGTTTTATTATACTAACGAATCTCACGAGGGTTTTGTTAAGTTTTGTGTGATTGAAGTTTTCAAGTTTTGGGTGAGATCATGATGGATGAAGGAATAAGGAGTGGCATGAGCCTAAGGTTGGGGATGCCCGAGGCACCGCAAGGTAATATTCAAGGACTCCCAAGCAACTAAGCTTGGGGATGCCCCGGAAGGCATCCCCTCTTTCTTCTAACGACCATCGGTAATTTTACTTGGAGCTATATTTTTATTTGTCACATGATATGCGTAAATCTTGGAGTGTCGTGTGCTTTTTATTTTTCTTTTAGTAATGCACCATGCTGGTACGAGATAGTCCGTGGTCGATTTATAGAATGCTTCATGCACTTCACTTATATCTTTTGAGTATGGCTTTTTAGAATGCTTCATGTGCTTTACTTATATCATTTGAAGTTTGGATTGCCTGTTTCGCTTCACATAGAAAACCGCCATTTGTAGAATGCTCTTTTGCTTCACTTATATTTGTTCACTACAGGAATCAGGCACTTTGCCGTGTGCCATGGCTGACGGCAAAGGCATGCCTAGCGGACGACAAAGGACTTTGCCGTCAGCCAGCAGACGGCAACATGTCCGGCTGAATAAGCTACGACAAAGGGCACTTTGCTGTCTGCTGCCAGATGACAAAGATGAAATGGTCTTTGCCGTCAGCCAGCAGACGGCAAAGGACCTGGACGACACACATGGCAGCTTAGGGCCGTTAAGGGGTTAATGGCGTGCTTTGCCGTCTGCTGGCAGATGGCAAATATTGCATCTTTGCCGTCTACCAGTAGACGACAAAGTTGCCAAATAGGCCAGCCCAGTGCACCCTAGGTTGCACAGGTATCTGCCACGTGGCAGCTTTGCCGTCTGCTGGCTAACGACAAAGCTCTTTGCCATCTGCCAGCAGATGGCAAAGCGCCTGTATAGCCCCTGTTTTTTCTATATTTTCTTAAATTCATTCAATTTGACAGAATTTCACAGATATATATACACATTTGAAAATAATTTCAACAAGCATAACAACAATAAGTTTCCAACAACATATCCAACATACAAGTTTCCAACAACATATCCAACATACAGTGGTTTCCAACAAGAAGTTTCCAACAACATATCCATATATACATACAGATCCGAAACAAGTTTCCGTAAACAAAAAGGAAGCACAAGGAGAAGAGTACACTCCATCAATGCAAGCTTATCTAAAGCAAATCTACAAATTGGGAAAGATGAAAGTTAGAAGAGGAGCAAGAAGAAGACTAGCTAGAAGAAAAAGAAGAAAAGGAAGAAGAATTTATCTTCCCTTTCTTTTTCTCCTCTCCTCTTATTTATCTTCTTCTTCTATCTAAGGTAGGTAAAAATGCCATTTTGTAGCTAAGCGAGGTGAAAATGCTAAGTGTGTAGGTCATTTTAGAGCTAAGCTAGGTAAATAGGTCATTTTGGAGCTAACCTAGGTAAAATGGATCATATTGAAGCTAACCTAGGTAAGCTTGGTCATTTTGGAGCTGACCTAGGTAAAATGGATCATATTGGAGCTAACCTAGGTAAAATGGGTCATTTTGGAGCTAACCTAGCTAATTATGCCATTTTTGACATAAGTAAGCTAAGTATAGGTCTTTATTGAGCTAACCCATGTAACTAAGCATATTAGAGCTAATTTAGCATTTTAGAGCTAACTTAGGTCATTTGGAGTTAACTTAGGTAAAATTGATCATTTTGGAGCTAATTAGGCTTATTATATCATTTTCGAGGAAAATAAGCTAACTATATGACATATATGAGGTTACCAAGATTGTTATGCCATTTCAAACCTAAGTAAGCTAATTATGCCATATTTTACATAAGTAAGCTAAGTATATGTCATTATTGAGCAAACCTAGGTAACTAAGCATATTAGAGATAACTTAGCATATTAGAGCTAACTTAGGTCATTTCGGAGGAAATAAAGCTAAGTATAGATCATTTTGGAGATCTGACATACCTGACATACTTAACATTGACTTGATTTTCTTAAGATCTTCACTCCTCCTTCTTCTCCTTCTCCTTCATCATCCTGATGCGCTTAGAGAGGCGAGGCAGTGGGATGTACTCTTCTACCACAATTAGCATGGTCCTGTCGCCTAGCTGTGGGATCTCCGGAGCCACCACCATCGCGAGGTCATTGTATGGCACCACCACCATTGCAAGGCCATCTTCAAGCACCACCATCGCTAGGTCATCGTTAGCCACCGCCATCGCTTCACTACCGGAATCTGGAATTTTGCCGTCTGCCACCTCTTTGCCGCCTGCCAGCTGACGGCAAAGAGGCTCTTTGCCGTCCGCTACCACAAAGCGGACGGCAAAGAAAGTGTAGATGGCAAAAAGGCTATTTGTCGTCAGCTGCTTCTTTGCCGTCAGCCAGCTGACGGCAAAGAGCTAGAAGGCAGACGACAAAGAGCAAGGTGGGCCCCACAGGGCACGGCGTGGCTAGGTCAGATTCTTTGCCGTCTGCTAGCGGACGGCAAAGAGGTGACTACTTTGCCATCTGCTAGCAGATGGCAACGAAGGCCCACTTAACGGGCCGAGCCGTCTCCCCCCCCCCCTCTCTCTCTCTCTCTCCTCTCTTTATCTCTCTCCCTCCCGCGCGCCCGCCTCTCTCCTCTGTCGCCACCGCCGGCCAGCCCCGCCCCCCGGACCCAGCCCCCGCCGCCGGCCAGCCCGGCAGCCGGCCAGCCCTCCCGCCCCCCTCCCGCCCCGCTGCCGTCCTCCTACCCACGGCCCCTTCGTCGCCCCGCCGTGCCCCGTCGCCAGAGAGGCCTGCGCCGGGCCGCCCTGCCGCGTCGGACCCCTCCCCGAGGCCCCTGCGCCACCCCGCCCCGCCCCGCTGTCGTCCTCCTCCCCGCGGCCCCTGCGCCGCCCTGCCGCGCCCCGTCGCCGGAGAGGCCTGCGCCGGGGCGCCCCGCCGCGCCGGACCTCTCCCCGAGGCCCCTGCGCCGCCCCGCCCCGCTGCCGTCCTCCTCCCCGCGGCCCCTGCACTGCCCCGCCCCACCGGCCGACCTCGCCGGAGCAAGAGGTAATTTTTTTCCTGTTTTGTGTTCTCTATTTTCCTGTTTTGTTTTAGGTTAGTGCTAGGTTTAATTAGGTGTACTTTTGAGTTTTTAGGTTTAGGTTAGTGCTAGGTTTAGGTGTAGTTTTGAGTTTTTAGGATTAGGTTAGTGCTAGGTTTAAGAAGAGGAAAAAGGAGAAGAAGAAGAAGAAGAAGAAGAAGAGGAGGAGGAGGAGGAGGAGAAGAAAGAAGGAGAAGAAGAAGAAGAAGAAGAAGAAAGGGAAAAAAAGAGAAAGAAGAAGAAGACACCCCGACCCCCGACATCCTGACACCATACCCCGACCCACAACCCGACCCTGACACGACACCCCGGCACGACACCCCGACCCCGACACCCTGACACCCCGACCCCGACACCCTGACACCACACCACGACCCCGACCCCGGCCATCGACACCCCGACACCTGACACCCCGACCACCGACACCCCAACCCCGACCACCGACACCCCGACCCCGACACCTCGACACCCTGAGACCCCGACAATCGACACCCCGACCCCCACCCCGACACCTCGACACCCTGAGACCCCGACAATCGACACCCCGACCCCCACCCCCGACCCCGACCCCCGATACCCTGACACCACACCCCGACACCCTGAGAGCACACCCTGACAGCACACCCCCGACACCCTGACAGCACACCCCGACCCCGACACCGCGACACCCTGACACCTCGATCGACCTCGGACATGATGATGATACAAAAACATCATATATATTTG